>NC_092756.1:50975660-51324410 GCF_047496795.1 Chiloscyllium punctatum
TCTGTCTCCTACAGTCAAGTGTGTTTTGTATCTAATTGGATCGCTCTCCCTGAACTCTTGTGATCTAACCTTATTAAACAGACTACCATATGGAACCTTGTTGGGCCTCAATAAGGTCCACATAGACAACGTATGTTGCTTTACCTTCATCTAGATTCCTGATCACTTCTTCAAAACCTCCAATCTATTTGTGAGACATGGATTCCCAGACATAAAGCCGTGCTGAATATCCCTAATCAGTCCTTGCCTTTCCAAATGCATGTAAATCCTGCCTCTCAGAATCTCCTACAAATACTTCTCCACCCTTGACATCAAACTCACTTGTCTGTAGTTCCCTGGGTTTTCTTTGCAGCCAAATTACAAATAATGTAACAACATTAGCTGTCTTCCTGTCCTCCAGGACCTCAACCATGGCTGTCAATGATACATGTAAGAAAGTCAAGAGAACTTCAGATTTCGTAAACCAGAAACTAAGACAGAAATGTGCTGGAAAAGCTCTGCATGTCTGGCAGCATCTGTGCAGAGAAATCCAAGTTAATGTGTTACAACACGGGGGAAACCTTGCCCCCTCCCCCACCATCTCCACCACCCCACGCTAATTTACACTTGAAACACAGAAAAGATTTAACCCATGCTGTAACGTGTAAAAATTCAGAAGGCCAATAACCATCCTAAAGGTCAATATTTAAAGCAAAAATTAACATTTGTTTAATAATTCTAACAGGGAATAATTAACTAACAACCTTTTGCAACTCCTTTCTCTGACCTATCTTTTACTTACTCTTCTACAATACTGGTCCGATAATCCCCCCACCCCACCAATCCCCAATTAAGATATACCAAAACAATCAAATTTCAGAACCAGCCAGCTGTCGAATATTCACTTTGTATCGTCCTCTGTCTTCGCTTCTTCTCCTTAGAGTTTCTGTGTCACAGATCATTGATAAACAAAGGTACATTTCGGAGAGCTATTCTCCGGGCAGTCTGCCGATGTTGGTGGCGTGGCAGTTCTCCCCTAAATGGTCAATTTTCTTTTCAGCTTTCTATCCCAAATCATCGGGTAATTTCCTTTTTTTATAATATTGCCAAATGCCAAATTTAAACTCGATTGTAGTTTAGCTTCTTGGGACATAATTTAAATCGATTGATCAAATTTGATTTTATTTTTTGTCTCATAGCAACGCAGGTACTGCAAGCTGCTGGACCACATGTTACATTGTAAATTTTCCAGACCTCACTGTGCTTGGAAATCCTTCAACTCTCTTAAAGGTACAATACCCTTTACACATTCATAACACCTTCTCTCTCAAAAAAGAACAATCATAATGAAAATACGGTCTCATTTGTTTTTCTATTCTTTCAACACATTACCATAACATACAGATAACCTAAATCTAATTTCACCTTAACTTCTTCCCCTTTACCTATATTTAACATTGGATAATTACAAATCTCGTCGAATCTTTATCAGTTAAATCTGTGAGAACGCATCTGAGATTACATACTTACGACACGCTACGTGTACGATTTTTAAATTAAAAGTCTGCAACATAAGACTCCAATGAAATAGTTTTTAAAGCGTTCAAAGAATGTCAGCAGATTGGGGTCCGTGTACACAACCATCTCCAACACTCTGTTTGTGAGTACACATTAAAATGTTATAAGGCTAGTACCAAACTCAATAGTCCTTTCTCAATCGTGGAATATTTTCTCCGGTGAATGTTGAGCTTCTTTGAAAAGGACGATCCCATCTCATCACAGTGCATCTCCAACTCCTATGTCACTCACATCGACGGCAACTTTGAAATGTTTTCAAGCGTTTGGTGTAGCTGAGAATGGTTTGGTGCTCAATATTTCTTTTTAATGGTCGAATGCCTCCTGGCATTGTTCTATCATCCAATACTTTGTGTTTTTCTTCAGCAAGTCGGTTAACAGTGCCACTACACTGCTGACATTTGGAACAAACTTCCGATAGAATCCGCTGACTCCGAAGGAGCGAAGCACCTTTTTCTTCGAGGTTGGCCGTGGAAATTCCTCGGTTGCTTTTGTCTTTGCGATCCATGGGATCAACCTTCCATGACAGATATTTTGTCCCTTGAACATCATGTCTGCTTTCACAAATTGTGTTTTGTTTAATTTTATCAGCAGTTTTGTTTCTCATATTCGTTCAAAAAGCTCTGCCAACTGTACCAAGTGATCTTTCCAGGACTTAGTGAAGATCACGACATCGCCTAAATGGACTACACCGTTTATTAATCAGGCTACTACTCTGTTCATGAGTTTTTGGAATGTGTTGGGTGTGTTTGTCATTCCAAAGGGCATCACTTTGAATTGATACAGACCATTTGGTGTTTCAATTCAGAAATTTATTTCACTGTCTCTGATAAAGATACCTGCCAGAAACCACGCATTAACTCCAACTTGGTGATGTAACTGACTTGTCCAACTTTCTCGATACAGTCCTCCAATGTTGGTATTGGATATAAGTCTGAGTTTGTAACAGTATCGATCTTCCAATAATCCAAGCAAAACCATTGAGTCCCATCCGGTTTGGGAACTAAGATGAACGGCGAGCTCCACTCGCTCGGGCTTGGTTCGATGATGTCCTCATTGAGCATATCCTGCAAATCCTTCTGGACCTGTCTGGCTTTGAGAGATAAAGCCGATATGGATTGTTTTATCGGAACAGTACTCTCTACAACAACTTCATATACAATAGTGCCCACCATATGATTCTAACATATCTCCTCATATTGCAATAACAAACCTTTCAACTGTGTTCTATGCTTCTGAGACAGATATCTATCCCACTGCTCAAAGACTTCTACGTTTTTGACATATTTTGAGGCACATCAAAATCCACGACATTTGGATTTGATTCCTCACTCTGTGGGGGAGTAAATAGCACCTGTTTCTCCAATTCTTTCTCTCCTCTGCTTTTCAGAAGGGGACCTGCACACTCATTTATAAGTCACATTAAGTGGTCTTCAAATGTGGGAATTGGCAACAGAGGTGCTAGTTTCATTACTGTCGGGAGCCTCCCTACCATTTGGCATGAATGACATGTATGCCAGACGTTAACCACATCATTGTGCATTCCAGGTCAATAAAAATGTTTTTGTCCCTTAGCCCGAGTCTTTCGTACCCCTAGGTGACCTCCAACAGGTAGTTCATATGCTACGTGTAAAACTTCCTATCTCTATGCTACCAGCAACACAATCGGGTGCACCTCAGCACATTTCTCCTCTGCACTAACCTGATGTGGTCTCTATTTCTGTCTTAAGGTCTATCTTTCAGATCATAGCACTCATGAATATCCTCTGCCTCCTTTTCAGAGTACACTTGCACATATATATCTTTTATCGTCTTGTCTGTCTGTTGCAAGTCCCTTAGCCTTTCAGGCCAAAACACCTCTGTCTGACCCACTGCCTGTTCAGGTTTTCCCTGCACCATTACGGCAAACAGGGTGTCCGTTAACTGAATCTCAACTCCTTCATCTTTGTCTATAGTTTGTCCTTCGTGCTGTGACTTATAATAGTGGGATATGGTTACTGCACAGCCTGGGAAAATACCAGGATATTTCTGATTTAACACTTCCGTTTCTTTGTCTTCCTTGGGCTTCTCCACAACAAGAGATGTCACTCCCAACTTGGACCCTGCTAAACCCTTCCCAAGAACAAACTGCATTCCTGGATGTGACAGTCTGTCAATCTTTCCCACTATAACTTCCCCAGTCTTGATTAGGCACTCCAACCTGATCTTACATAGGGAAATGTTAAATTTCTGTCCATCTTTCCCATAAGTTAATGCATTCCCGGGTAACAGATCAGAAAGACTGCAAATTCATTCATCTCTTCCTATTATCAACTGGTTAGATCATGTATCTCTCAAAATGATAACTTCTTGCTCTTCTACCCCTGTTATTTCTGAGTAAACTTTACTCACAGACGCAAATTCTTTATAGATATCAGGTACTAACTCCATACCCAGCCCCTGCCTAGGCTGTGCACTTTCCTGCAGCTCTTCGATCTTGTTGGGGTTTCCTTTAAATCTTTCACTAATGCCACTGGCTTAGCTTCGTTTACCACACCTTTTCCCACAGTCCTTTTCTTAACAATCAGCACTGTGACCATACATTAACCTCCTTATGTCGGTGAAAACACCTTTTCCTAATGCCCTTCGGAAACCACCGGCACTGTAATTCTCTGTGTTCCACTCCATTACAGTGAAAACACCTGAGGCCTTTCACCTCCTTTCCACTCTCTTGGGCAGCTTCTTTAACCTGTGGTAAACTCATATGTTCTACTCTTTCTTTTATAGTGTTGCATCTCCCCTTCTCCCAAACTCTATCCCTCACAGGACAAGATTCTGGCTGGAAGCTTGTCTTATGCAGCAGCATGCATTCATCTATTAATTCTCCTGCCCTTCTCAATTTCTGAACTTTCTTTTCCTCCACGTGAATTATTATCATCTCTGGAAGTGAGGTTTTAAACTCCTCCAGCAGAATAATTTCCCTTAGAGCCTCACAAGTCTTATCTATCTTTAAAGCCTGCACCCATCTATCAAAATGCCTATGTTTAATTCTTTCGAACTCAACATAAGGCTGATCTTGTCCCTTCTTTATGTTTCCGAACTGCTATTTATATGCTTCCAGTACCAATTCGTAAGCACATAAAATACCTTGTTTCACGTCTTCATAATCTCTTGACCCCTCAACTGGCAGGGCAGCAAATACCTCACTAACTGTGCCTACAAGCTTAGCCTGAACTACCATTACCCATTAATCATTTCACCACTCTACCTGCCTTGCCATTTTTAAAAAAGAAATAAAGAAGGCTTCAACATCTTTCTCATCAAAATGTGGCAGAATTTTGACATAGTTGTATACATCACTAATGTCCCTTTTACTCTCCAGCCTGTTCACTTGACTTTGCTTACTAAATCACACCTTCTCAAGTTCAAATTCACTCTCCCTTTGCTCAGCTGAGAATATTCTCCTCTCTTTTTAATCCCCTGCCTCTCTTCCCTCTGGCTTTCTCTTTCTTCTCTCTCTTTCTATCTCCCTTTGTTTATCTTTAAAACTACATTTTCTTCAATTGTAATTTAAGTTTTTTTCTAAATCTCCTACACTTGTCTGTTTCTCTGGCACACCTTATTGTTTAAGTAATTTCCTGACAATTTCAGCTTTACTCTTGTTCTTAAACCCAAATCTAAATTCTTTGATAATTCTAAATGTTTGGCCTTTATTTTTCCTATTAAATGCCATCGGCAAAAGTGAGAATCATCTTAAAACCCCAGAATCTTTTTAACATTTTTAAAGAGCCATTTCTCTCACTTTAAAATTAACCAACTACAAGTCACCGAAATTAAACAAAGTGTTTCATCGACTTTTTATTTAAAGCTCTCGGATATTAACTGATTATGATTCATTAAATTATTAAATGAGTTAATGTAAATGATTAAATCTGCTGTCCATTTTCATACCCCAAACCCATTTAACTCTGCCCAAATCTCACACTGGATCTGTCTAAACTTGTTTTAATCACAGACAAAAGGCCCCAAACTGTTATGACGCAGGGTGAACCCTTCTCCTAATCTGAACCAGCCACAAAGAAAAAAGTGCACCTCATGCTGTAATCTGTTAAATTTCAAGAGGCAAAGATCCATTTACAGAGGTCACTATTTGAAGTAAAATTAACAATTTTGTTATTTGAGTCCAACAGAGAATATTAAAATGAACAACTATTTCGAACTCGTTTCGTTAAACCTAACTTTTACCTCCCAGTCTACAATACTGGTCCGATAAAAGAAAACACCATGATTAAGATTTGAAAAAAATACAATCACATTTCAAAACCAGTCAGCTTTGTCAATTCTCCTTTGTAGATTTTTCTCTATAGATTTTTATCTCGGTTGGCTTTGATGTTCTGCTGTGCAAACGTCTTACAGACAGGTACCTTTCAGAAAGCTCTTCAGCTAGCAGTCTATCTTTGTGGATGCCGTTGGCAGTTCTCTGCCTAAATGTTCACACTGTCCAGTTTTACACCTCAAAACATTGGATTATTTAATTGATTTGGATGTCATCAAATACATTATATTTCAAACTCCATTGGATTTCAGAGTGTTGGGGCATAGTGAAACTGACTGGGCGAATTTGAATTTGATTTTGAACCATGACAACTCAGACTCACTATTTGTTTCACAGTCAAAGTTTACATTTTAACTTTTTTCAGAACACTGTACACCTCTACACCTTCATATCAATATCGTTTGTCAGCCCTATGTAGTTTTCCATGAATTTGATCACCTAAGTTCACATAATAGTTTTTTTTCAAAATAAGAACCGCTTTCTCTCATCCTTCCTTTGTCTAAGTCCTTCTTTCCAGTTATGATTCCAATTGCTTACAATGTTACTGGTATTCTTCGACAAAGTGATACATTGTGTGTGTTTTGTGAATAATCCTCTGTAATTGAAATGAGATGAACGAATGAGATGCAATCACATTCCCATATGAAGAAGTAAATGTGCAACTTTTACGAGCTTTCTGATTTTAAAAAAGATGCAAAAATCTCCTTTTTTCAGGATTGGGAAAGTGAACAAATGGCATTCACAGACAGAACAGGAGTAATTCAATAAAGCTTTACTGGGATCATTGAATGACCAAATATTTAGTTTTCTCCTGAGAGTTTAATTTCAGCTTTGTTTCAAGTCTGAGTTGTGTATATTTTTGTCAATATGCAAATATCATCGGTGACAAAACCACAAGTTGCTGGTAATGCTCAGTATTTATGGAAGTATCTGTTGTGAGAAAGCAGATTCAACATAGGGTAACAGAATGGGTCTAGGTTGCTTACTTTTTGCCAATAGTGTTCAGCGATGTGCCGGTTAGGTGCATTGGTCAGGGGCAAATGCAGAGTAATCGAGTAGGGGAATGGGTCAGAGTACGTTACACTTCGGAGGGTCAGCAAGGACGTGCTGTGTGAAATGGCCTGTTTTCTCACTGCAGGGATTCTATGATTCTATGAATTCTTCATGCAAAGGGCGGTTGGTGCGAGGATCAGGGATGTCTCTGAGCATGTTCTGGGCATGCTGAAGGTGGAGGGTGAACAGCCAGCGGTCGTGGTACACATTGATACGAATGATATCCTTAAGAGGAGTGAAAAGTCCAGCAAAGAATGTTTAGGAACAGAGACCTGAGTTTAAAAGCAGGATCTCCAGGGTTGTGTGGGAAACAGAACCCACTGACTTCAATAACTTCAGTCTGTGACAAGATCTGAAGCAGCAGTATCGGTTATTATACTCTTGCAAGAGTGGTGCCTTTCAGATAGGCACACCGAATTTAACTAGTACACAACTTTTTGTAAAATTCATTCCTCTTTTACTCCTCCCCCACTTATTCCATTGCTTCTCCCCTGTTTACATCTCCCACTTCTTTCAACACGGCTGTTTATCTCATGCCTCATCTGGCCTTGTTCGTGACAAAAATGCATGTCCTGCTTGGCTGTTTCACCACATCCATCTGTGGTCTATTGTTATATATACTCCTTGACTGTCATCTGCTTCCTTCTTCGCTAAAGCAGCATTTCCTTCCATTCTTTGCCCATACTGAGCCTTATGAACTCTTGATTGTGTTTTTTTTTGTTTTTGCAGAAGCGGGAAATAGATACTTATAACTGTTTGTACAAGCATATCTCGCTTAACCTACACCCCTCTTCCATTTTCATTTTTCAGCCTTGTGATTGTTGCAGAAAACAATATTTAAAATTACTCCTCACAATTCCCCGTTTCTATTTTTACATTCAATTGTTGTTTCTGCAATTTTTCTTTTAAGCATCGCCCCCAAAATTCACAAGCATCATTCCTGAGACTTCATCCATCTTGGTCTCACTCATCCCCTCATTATTTAATAGAAAATGGTCCTTCTGCCTGATTCCCTTTTAGGGGCATCTCTTTCATTAAGGCTGTCTCAATCAGTCTTTGGGTGAGTCCTCAAGTACAGGGTATGATGCAACAGCCAATGGCTACCAATACCATGGCTACTACTATCAGGGAAGTAAAAATGGAAACCACCATTCCCTTCCATTTTCTCAACAATGATTGAAGCCATCCCTTGAGAGATGTGTCTTCTCCTGAATTACCAGCAGTTCCTCTGCTGAGGTAGTCAATTCCCTTACGGCCCGAGTAATTGAACCATCAGGTGCAGTGTTATTGGGAATGAAGGAAAAACAGCTTCCTCCTAACATCAGACACACACACACACACACACACACACACACCCTTTTTCCACTAGAATCATATCAAGGGCCATTCTGTTTTCCCAGGCCATCCTACTTGTCGCATCAAGCTGTTCTGATATTCCTTTAACAGCATCTCTTGTATAATTTATAAATCGCTGTTGGTTATAGAAAATGTAATTTATCCAATCTACATTTTTATTAACTGTCACCCACCAAAAGAGAGCTGACTCGTAGCCTGCTGCAATTTGGTTGCAAACCTTGAACTCATTAGGTACACCGCCCCCCACCCAAGGGACTCCTATAGAATTGAGGTAAATCCTGTCATCAAAAGAAGAATCTAAGAGTGATTTCTTACTCCTTCTCTTTTACCCTACCATCTTTTCCTTCTCAAATGCCAGGGTAAATGGAATTGCCAATTGTACAATTGCACATATCCCTCTCCAATTCAGAGGTAGGGTGGGTTTCAATATTTTGCCTCTACAGTACCACCATAGATCAGCTTGGGGAACCTGCACTGCTGAGTCGTTCCCTCCATTGTCTGTATCGGTGAAATTCTTAATCTCCGTACATAACTTCAGCTTCCCCAAATCTCTAAACCAATTTGTACCTCCTCTATGCACATACGATGTGTGACTTCTGACTGTGGCTGAAAACATGAGGTCGGGGGGTGCTTTTAACTCTTTCATCTCCAAGGGAGGGAACATCAGAGAGGGGGAGGGGCAGTTCCTATCATGCCATGCAGTGTCATCCTGGTATAGGGCTATCATACATTTCATGCCCTTCCTGTCTCGCTTCCACCCGAGTGGGGAAAGGGAACCACCTGGGCCACTGGCCGACCGGAGGCACATGCACAGCAATTGCTCTTGTTCAGACTTTTGCCAGTGTACTTTACCCATTCAACCCAGGAATTTGCATCCCGTAACCCAGTTTCTATTTCAATGGTCTCTTTAAGTCCTTTACCTCTATCATTTTTACTACTTTAAAGTCATTGGGAGGGGTGAAAGGTTGTACCTTATTATCCGGTAGTTCTGCCCGTTTTCCCTGTCCTACGCTAATTCGAAAACAACAGCCAAGAAATCATTCGCGTTAGTTTTCATTTCTATCCCAAACGTTTTATTTAATTGTACCTGATAGGTGCCCCCCCCACCTCCCAGAGTTGCTTCGTGCGATGTTTCGTTATCGTTAAGTATATTGGATTACATTGTATTGGGACAATCAAAAGCTGGTCGGAAGGGGGCCTGGTGTATTGTGACGAGACCACTATACTAAGTACCATCCCCAAGGCCATTCCCATAGGATTTAAGATGTATCTCCGAGCTGTGGTACTGTCTCTGATTATCAACATCCCCATAATTTACCAAGCTGCATGCATCGGAATCTATTACTTGCGGGTTATCAGACTCAGGAACCGTTAATAACACATATGACATTGATGTTTGACAAAATCCCAATAAGAAGAGAGCTATTATCATAACTCTAAGCATCCCCAACATTCTAAAAAATCATGTTGAAGCACCAAAAGACTTAAGATACCATCCTTCGCTTGCGTCACCACTGTATAATCAGTTACTCAAAGTCTCTTTAGTCTGAGTTTCAGCGGGTCTTGCATTGATTCGGCTGTCCAGACTTCTTCCTCAACTGGAGATTCCACTGGCCCTTTGATCTGAGTGCAGTGAGTCCAGCCTTTTTCCGTCGTCCTTATTGCCATTTCGGTCAAAAGAGCTTGGTACGGCCCATCCCAGTCCGGTTGCAATTTAGTCCCTGTCCATGATTTTACTAAGACCCAATCTCCCTGTCAAATCGGATGAACAGCGAATACAAGGGGCGCAGTCTGTGCCAATAAACCCAGTTTCCTGAGGAAAGACAAAGAGGAGTACAAACCCAGTCCATACTTCTTTAAGAACAAATCTTTAGTTTCTGGGTTTGGCAGTGGCCAGACGATATGCCTCCACCCATCCGGATAAATGATCAACTATTACCAACATACATCTCAGTCTTCCCACTCGGGGTAATTCGGTATAATCTACTTGGATGCTCTGGAATGTTCTAAGCCCAGGTTCTCTCCCTCCTGGGACTTGTTTCCTTAACACTTTCTTGTTTACTTTTTTACGTGTTATGCATCCTTCACATATCTGTTTTGCTATCCCGTATGTATCCAGTTGCACCCATATTTCCTTCAGACTAAATCACACATTGCTTGCACTCCCCAGTGGCTCCCTGATGTCAGACAGCCATCATTTCTCGCATCATCATTTTGTTTGACATTTCCCTTCCATCAGGTAACATTCAAAGTCCATCTGCTGTTTTTACACCCCTTAAATCTTTCAATTCTTTTTTTTATTAACTCATCAACTGTGGGCTACCATTATTTTTGCCTTTTGTTTCTGCTTCTCATGTTACGTTGCCAGAAGTTTGTTTCCACCCTATAACTTCAAATACCAATTCATCAATTTATGCTTGTCTAACTTTAAAGCCTGTTCCTCACTATACATTTTGGAACCTTACTCATAATATATATTTATATGTTACAAATTCATTTATTCAGTATTTAATACTTAAATTGTAAAATGCACACAGTTCCCAACTTTGAAATCCACTATAATTACCCTGTTTTATTCCCTTAATTTAATCCTAAAATTAGTTGTCTTTAGTAGTCTTAACCAGTCATTGCTCAATTACAATACCATAGGTCGTGAAATAATCAGAGGTATCTTAAAAGGATTTGTCTATTCAAGTTTAAAAAAACTTCTAATGCATGAATAATGGCTGGCTCCAAGGACACAGATATTAACCATTGGATTTTTTAAATTACAATCTAATGTTGAACTGAAACGTCAATTGTCCTCCATAAATCACTGATATGTAAGGATGAAAGAGATTAGTTAGCAACTGATAGTGAGGCAGTCATGACCTGTAAAAGAACAGGAGCTAACATTTTATTTCATAATCACTGTAATATCCTTAACCATAAAATAAATCATGTTAAATTTCCATAATAGAAATCAGATTCAAAACAGTCTTGGATCTCAACCTCCAGGGAACAAAGCACAAACACTCAATCACCAACAAACAAATTGCATTCAAACCAAATCACAAATGGTTAAACTTTCTACCAGTTGTCCAGGAATTGGGGTTAGAGTCCTCTGGGTGTGGTTGGGGTGAGAGTCTCCTAAATTTGACTAGATTAATCAATTGGCAAGGGGAGCCTCAAAGAATGATTCATCGAACGTATGAGGGATTATTTCTTCGAGTAACACCTCGAGGAACCAAACAGAGAACTGGCTTTGCTATAATATAATGAAGAAGGAGCGATAAATCATACTGTAGTACAAGATCACCTCAGAAAGAGTGACCACAAAATGCTGCAGTTTTACATTCAGACTGAAACAGTGAAGGAAGAGTCACACATGTGAGGTTCAGTGCTGGACAATGATAATTTTACTGGCCTGAGGAAGGGCTTGGCCTGAATGGACTTGGCAAAAAACATTAAAGCTCAGCACAGTTGAAGAACAGTGGCAACTACTTCGGGAGATAGTCCAAACTCCATAATTAAAGTGTAATCGTGAGTGGAAGAGGAATTTTAAAAAGGTGAAAAGTGATCCATGTCTTAACAAGGAAGTCGATACTAACATAGAGGTGATGGCGTGGTGGCATTATCACCGACTGCTGCTTCAGATAATGTTCTGGGGACTCACATTCAAATGCCGCCATTGCAGATGATGGGATTTAAATTCAATTTGAACCTAGAATTAAGAGTCTATTGATAATAGTGAATTTATTGCTTATTGTTTGAAACATCCATATGTTTCACGAATGTCCTATAGGACTGGAAACCGCTATCCGAACCTGATCTGATCTGCATGTGACTTCAAACCCACACAAATTTGCTTGACGCTGAACTGCCCTCTGGGTAATTAGGGAAGGACAATGAGTGCTGTCTAACCAGCAACGCCATCTTCCTATGAATGGAATAAAGAAAAACGCTTTAATTGTTCGCAAACTTTTGTTAAAAACAAAATCAAAATGGCTACGAAGGAAAATGCGTCGAAAACATAAGAATTGATAAAGAATATTTCTCTGAGTAGGCAAAAAGTCAAAGAATGCTGAACGCAAATGTTGGCCTTTTAGAGAATGGAAACGGCGGGGTAGTAATGGGAAACTCAGAAGTGGCAGAGGTAAAGCCAACACTTCTTGCTTTCACAGTGGAAGATAATTTCTTCCCAAAACTTACAACAACTGCAAAGGATCTTGATGGAAGTACGATGCTGAGGGAAAAAGGTATTAAATACATTGATGGGATTAGAGGGAGGTCAGTCTCTCGGCCTGCACTCTATTATATTAAAAGAGGGAACGAGATAGATACCAACTGTGTTAGTTACGAGATTCAAAAAATCCTTTGATTCTGGAACTGTGCCGAACTATTGGAAAATTAATAATGTGACACTCGTATTCAAAACAAGAGATAGGAAAAAATGACCAACTTTAGACCAGTGAGTTTTAACTCTGTAGTGGGGAAGTTTTTTCAGTCAACCATAACGTAGGAAATAACTGAACATTTGGAAAAACAAAGATCAGTTCACCACTGTCAGCACGGTTTCATGATGGGCAGGTTGTGCTTGACATACCTGCTGGAGTTCTTTGAGAATGTAACCAACAATGTGGATAATTGGGATACAGCAACTGCTGTCCATCTAAACGTCGGAAGGCATTTGACAAGATGCTGCATAAAGGGCTGATCTAGCAGATTAGATCCCGGGGGTTAAGGGTAGAATATTGAAATGTATAAAAGATTGGCCTACTGACAGAACACAGAGTATCGGGATAACTGGTCTTTCTCTGACCAACTAAAACTAGTGAGGTGCTGCAGGTTTCAGTTCTCAGACCTCAACTGTTTACAATCAATCCAAATGACCTGGAAGGAGAGACAGAGTGTAGCAACTAAATTTACAGATGGTACTAAACTAGATGGCAAACAGGGTGTAATACGGAAATAAAGATCTTACAGATAAATATTAAAAATTGGAGCAAATTGTTTTATCTGGCAGATGGTGTTTTATGTGGTTAAGCGCAAAGTTGAATTTCCTTCCGCCACTCCTAATTTCTATGTTCTTGTGTTGCTCCATCTGCAGTTCTTTAAATTTTATTCATGGTTGGTGGCTGGGGTGAATGACTCGTGGGTTTTGGTCAAGGGAGGTGTTGGTTGCTCTGTGTCTCGGGAACAAGACATTAATGTGGAGAAAAGACCACAGTCAGGTTTTGTTGATTCCCATAGCAGGCCTGGCACCCAGCTGGCCTATCCCTGCTCTTTATTTCTGATGTTTAATTGTCTGGAGTAAACCACATCAAAATGTTGCAGTCCATAATTAGCATGCCCATTTCATAATAAAGACACAAATTACCATTCCGATCAGAAGTAAATACTTGGCAATTGTTTTGAGATGTCAATGACTATTTGCTGCAACTTCAGTCTGGGATGTGAGTGAAAAACACTTTAGCATTGTTGCAACTTTATATTTACATATTGAGTAAAGATATTACATTATCAACACTTGGAAAGTGTCATACTGTCTAACTTACGAAAAATATTTTGAACTATTATAAAGGAATGCAAACATTGAAAAGATTAGAAAAGGAAGACGTGAAGAGGATATAAGTCTTTAACGAGGTCAGGGGAACGGGCAAATATTGGTCTTTGGATCACAGTTGAGAAACTGAGTCTGTGTTTGATCATGTTGGAGAGTTGAATGGAAAAATTGTATTATTTCAATGAACAGATTGCGAAACGGATGCACGAGGAATGGGGAATCTGGATCACAAAACAAACCTCTGCTTCAATATCACATTTTTAAGAAGACAATATAAATCTTGAAATATTTTAGAACCAAATACATTTAGAAATAGGAAAGATTTTCTACAGTTTACAGATTAATGGTGAGACCACTTTCACTTATAAGTGTGTCTCCTTTTTATTGAGCCTTCGTGTAAGGGGAAAGGCTGCTCTCTGATCACCCTGTGCATACCCCTCGTGCTGTTAAACACCGCCAACAAGACCACCTCTCAACCTTCTTTGCTCAAAAGTAAAATCAAGTAAATCAAGCCTCTCTTCAGTTTGAGTACTCTCTTGTCTTAATACTTCAGAAATGTATCACATGATGCATTTTTTTTATCAGCGATTGATCTGTACACCTGAACAGTTGGTTTATACCCTCCTGTAACCTCAACACGTTCCTCCTCGCTGTGAACCACCAGCTTATCATTGTGTCATCCACAACGTTATTTATCATTCCCCACAAGCTCCATCCCTCCCATTCTCATCATCATCATTTATGAAGTTCACTACTTAGCCTTGATTTTCTTCCCGTTCTCTTGTTATTCCTATTTTTGTTAATTTACAGCGTAATGCAGTTGAGGTTTTTATGAGGGAGCCACGAATTTTATTTTGGACATGAAGCTGAATTCGCCTTTTATATTATGCCCTTCTCTATGATTTATTCATAAGGCTTGTACGTAATTAATATTGGATTAGGATTCGGTGGCTTTCCCTGCAACATTTGGGTTTTACGTGGACCTGGGTAATGTTCTTTGTATCATTCCTGCAATAGTCAGAGCTGAAGGAACTTTCTGTCTGTACGATTAACACAGATTCACAATTTTGTTTGAAAGAATTTGAGAGATGAGGATAAAGATTCAATTAAATTCTACATTTAGAATCGTGGCAGGCAGGAGATTAAATCGTATCGTAAAGTCACTTTGAATTGGGAACAAATTATTAAAACATGCATTGACATTTCTTCATGTAGTAAAAACAGTTTCACATAATGTTCTTTGAGCAGCATGGATCTTACAGCTGCTCCTGGGATTGCAGGCAGTTAAATATTTAAGATAGTCCTTTTTGCAGCTGATATAGTTATTATACTTCATTAATTTAACATCAATTTTTTCTATTTTGTTTCATTTACATACAAAAACAATCAAAAAAATAAAAAAAACCTCAATTTTCTTTCAAACGAACTTTTGCTTTAAAAGAGCTTTTTAGGGGTGGTTTACAAAAAAAGGGAAAATTCTATTTGTTTTTTAAAAGTTTTCTTTTATTGCACTTCACATGTATTTTTGCTTTGAAAAATTAAACAGCTCTGTTTAAAATAGGGAGTTGTACCTTCCTTCCGGAGAGTCCGACACGTTTTCAGCCCCGGAGGAGACGACTTTCTATCGGGATTTATTGAAGAGGAATATTTTTATTGATTCAATTAGCTAAATGGTTGATTTTATTTAAGTTTTATATGTTTGATATGTTATTGTATTTATTTTTCCATTTTTTAAACGTTATTGTCTGTAGGTAGTGAAACGTAATATGTTGTCAAAAACAATCCTGCCTTTATGCATAATGTTATTAAGGCCATATATATCAGGTACAGAGAGAGATGGCTAGAAGATTTAGAAAACAATGTTATACAGCAAATCAGTTAGATAGCTGGGTGTCTGTCAGGAAAGATAAGAAGGTAGTCCAAATGTCTCCGGTGGCTATTCCTCTATCAAAATGCTTCCCTGCTTTTAGAACAGCTGAAGGGGATTGTCTCTCTGAGGAAAACGGAAGAGCAATCAATGATTGGACAATTGGAATGATTCTTATGTTCAGCAGCGTTTGAGAAGAGGTGGTAGAATTATTGTTTCAGTGGACTTTTCTATCAGGGGCATAAACAGGAGATTCTGGGACAGTGACAATTAATTTAGGATGGTTTGTTGCTTTCCCTGTGCGAGGATTAAGAACGTTTGGAAACATTTCAAGCACGTTGTTAAAGGGGAGATTGAATAGCCAAATATTATTGTCGATAATGGCAGGAATGACGTTTTTTAGGGAAAGATTAAAATAGTAGAGAGTGAACTTAAGAGGTGAGGTAGAGTACCAAAAATAAAACCATTAAAGCAATACTTTCTTGTTTACTCCCAATGCCAAACTCACCTGGGAAGCAACAAGGGGTTAAAGGAGAAAAATCAACGGCTGAAGAGCTATTCTGCTATTGAGGGATTTAGATTTTTGGGAAATTTGAATCTATTTGAATCTGTTCAGAAAAGATTGGTCTAATCTAAACTGGAAAGCAACGAATATCTTAGCAGGGAGATTTGCTCATTCTTTGTAGGGAAACTTTATATTCATAGAGACGGCAAGGGGATATTCCAAGTAGCAGTACAAATGGCAGGATGGTTAGAGAAGTTTATGAATGTGAGGAGAGCACGTTAATTAGAAAAGGAAAACGAGAGAGTCAAGAGTGTATAGTAATTCTGAAGCATGAAATTGCATTTATTTCAATGTAAGGGATCGTACAGGGAAGGCTGATGAACGTAAGGCATGTTTAAAAACTTGGGATTGGGATATCATAAGTATTACAGAAAATTGGTTGAGAGATGTTCAAGTCGAGAGTGTAGTTCTGGGAAAGCACAGCAGGTCAGGCAACATGTGTGGAGCAGGAATGTCAACATTTTGGGGAAAAGCCCCTCATCAGGAATGGGCTGATGAAAGGCTTTTGCTTTAAACACCGATTTTCCTGCTCCTCGGATGCTTCCTGACCTGCTATGCTTTTCCACCACCACACTCTCCACTCTAATGTCTAGCATCTGCAGTCCTCACTTTCGCCTGAAAGATGTTCATGACTGGCAATTCAATGTGAAGGGTCATAGAAAGGAGGGGGGTAGGGAAGGGGAGGTCTGCCATTTTTGATTATGGAACAAATTATTGCTGTAACTGGGGAAGGTATTTCTGAAAAAAAAACCCAGTTAAAATATGCATGTAGTATTAAAAATAATAAAATAAAGTTCACTTTGAACAGATTGCACTAAATGCTCATTTGTGACAAATCGTCCAGTGAAAATACATTCGTCGAAATGAAAAATAAGAAAGGAAAGAGCACGTTGATTGTATTGTACCATATGCTCTCCAACAGTAAGAAAGAAATTGAGAAACAAACGTGTAGGGAGATCTCGGATATATTTAAGTGTAATAAGGTTGTAATAATGGGGGGTTTTAATTTTCTAAAAATTGATTGTGGCTACCACAGTGTTAACGAGTTGGATGGTGAAGAATTTGTCAAATGTGTTCATGAAAATTTTCTACATCAATATCCAGACGATTCGAACAGAGAAAGAGATAAACGAGGCCTTCTTTTGTGCAATAGGCAGGGCAAGTGACTGAAGTAAACGTGAGGGAATGTTTTGGGTTTTGCAATCATAACTCTGTTAGTTTCATAATGGTTGTGGAAAATAATAAACCTTTCATTAATGTTTGCTTTAATTGGAGTACCATACATTTTAAAGGCATTGAACAAATTTAATTGGAGTAGACTGTTAGCAAGTAAAACGATATCTGACAAGTGGGAGGCATTCAACAGTGTGACGTCGGGAATTGATGTCCCTGTTAGAGTGAAGGGTAATGCTGGTAAAATTAAGGAACAATGGACAACTACAGTTATTGAGCTTTTATTCAAGAATCAAAGAAAACCTTACTTTATACATAGACAACTTTATTCAATTTTATCTCTTAGTCAATATAACGGGTGTGGGGCATTATCTGCTATTTGTCAATCTCTTGACCCATTTGCTCAAGATCCTTTTGTATTCTTAGAAAACCTTCTTCACTGTCCACGATGCCACCAGTTTTTGTGACATCCACAAACTGACAAACCATGCCTTCGATATTCTCACGCATAATAATTTACATAAATGACAGACAATGAAAACCCAGAACTAACCTCTGTGGAACACTGCTGAGCATAAGCCTTCATTCGGAAAAGCAACCACCCACCATTACTCTCTGTCTCCTGTCATTGCACCAATTCAAAGTGCTGGAGAGACACCCCACAGCTTTGGCAGTATCGGAGCAGAGAAAAATGGAATTAATTCTTTTTGATTCTAACATAACTTGTTCAGAACAGGTTCATATAAGACTCGATATGTTATCTCTGTTTCTCTGCCCAGATTCTGCATCATCTGTTGCGTTCCTCCTTCATATTGCATCTGTATTTCAGATTTCCACTATCTTTAATATTTTGATTTTTCTTGATTGCTCTGGATGTTGAACCCGATTATATTTGGACAATATGCTCCATTCCTATTCCCATCACTTGTGCCAATGACACATATATTGCACTGGAGTCTGTTTCTTCTTTAAGTTCTGAAAATAAACGTGTGGATCTCATCACTGTGATTTTGATTTAAAAGGCCTTTTAGAGACATCTACACTTGATGAAAAGTAGGAATAGTTTATTAATTATGATAGTGCCTGTGTGTTTTATGACTAAACTTGTCTCCTCAGTTTCTGAACATTTTCAATATATTTCTCTGAATAAGTACAATAAAGGTGGTTGTCCTGCAGCCCATCATCTCTGTACCAGCTCGGTATGAGCTGTATTCTCACTCTTACTCTGCTGTAACTCACTATAACCAAATACATTTTGTTATCTATGTCGATTTTTATTTCTGAATATCCCGTCCAGATATAAACAATCTTAACAACCCGTATAACCTGTGATTAAACAGTCGATATATAAAATATAACTATGTACTTCACATTTAAAATTGCCCTATTCCATTTACATTGTTGTTCAACATTCCATATACCAGGGGTCATCTGTTATCTTGCTCTGCATTGCATTTCATTCCATTTGTCAGAAACAGTAATGGCTGAATACTAGTGACTGGGAGATATTGTTGCACTCCCCTCAGGTCTCCTCAGCCACTGGCCGCAGCCCTTTCTGTCTCATAGCCAATATCATATTCATTCCATCCCTTACTAATTAATTCATGACTTTTAATAAACAAGGTTATTGTACATTGTTATGGACCAAGCCCGACCCGTCACAACATTCTTAAGCACATAGCCGAGTCTCCAATGTTGCCATTTTTTGAAGGTAAGTGGAAAGTGGATATTCCCAGACTGAATTTGTTGGTCTGACTGCCGACTTTTAAACAAACAGAATGTATTTGCAAAAATAAGGAATGAAACACAACGAATCGAAAATAACGCACCTGAATAATTCATCCTATCCAAAACTGACAGGATATCGCCAACTAATGACGCTGATCCAAATTACCTGCAACAATCCTAATAAACAAACCCTTGAGCACAAAGCGTAAAAAATTACACAAAAAAGCTTATAGGTTACAAAGTCAGAGGGCTGAAGGAGGGGGAGAGCGTCCAGTTTCAACACTGAACCTGATTCAACTAACCCTCGAACTGAACTGACCTGTGCAGCAGGAGAGCTGGCCACATCCCCGTGATTGCACGAGTTTTTTTAAAATCTTGAAAGCCCTCTGTCCGAGGCATTATCTGTTCGGTTAAAAACAAAGGACCCCAATGAAGCATTCAATATTGAGACATGTTAGAACCTTAGGACGTTTAGAACCTCTCTGAAAAACAAAATCAAGGACGACATAACCTCATAAAGAGACCCCCTGTGTGCCAACTCCCCCAATATAAAACTGAATCTTCAATATCTAAAGATGGCTTCAGTTTTCAAAACCACCAGAAATAGTGGTTCGTACTCTAAAATGTTCATATACATTTGTTACAATACACATGCGAACAGGCACAACGACATCCAGATTCAGTATGTGGTACTTCCATCATAAATGAGATGTGAAGTTTGAACCTTGATATCATTGTATCTCCATTGGTAGTCCTAATGCATTTTTTAAAAAAAGACTAATTCCTTTGCAATTCGTTTAGCTATGATACAGCACCGTGGGATGGCCTGTGGAAGTCTAGTTGATGGATCCATTATTGTTAACAAATACCGGTGTCCACTTTTTTGTTTGTGGTCGGGGACCTAGCCAAGCAATTAAGACTCCGGTAAAAGGTTACTCAAATGCCGGAATATTTAAGAAAGATGCAGGTTTTATTATGGCTTGTGTTTTTCCAATTACCTGACATGTATAACACATCTGGCAATATTCAACTACATCCATTTACAGTGCAGGCCAGTACGATGTCTCTGTATTCAGTCTGTTTTTTTCCTCACTCCTAAATGACTTCTCGGTGGTAGCTCAAGCACCATTCGCATCACCTGCTTTCTGTACCCCATTGGCAATATAATTTGATGAATCTCTTCCCATTTATCATCTCCTTGAATATATGTTAGTCTCCATTTCCTCATTTGGACATCATATTAAGGTAATAACACTCAGGGATACATTCAAAATTCCTAACGTATAAACTTTTTGATACAACTGCTTTAAACTTTTATCTTTCTGCTGTAACTCAATTAGTTTAGCGAGCAACAAATATTTCCATGATAACCTATTTGCTCCTGTTTTGGCTCAACTTTCTAATGGAAAAAAGTATCTGTTCATGCCACTTAAGCTTCATTATCTTTACATTTTTGGTATTTTCTGTTTCAACGTGACATTGGGACTTTGTTACCCATAATCAGGAAAGTTTCCAGGATAAGACTCCTACATTGATTCAGTTGCCTGCGTCTCCACTGGCTTTTCAACCAGAGTAGCAGTACTCCTACCACTGAATCAGCTTTGTTTTCCGTAAGGACAAATTTTATTCCTGAGGCTGAGAGTTTGTCCAATATCCCCACCACAATTTCCCCACACTTTTCTGGACACTCTATGCTCACTTTACATACTTTTGCACTTTTGTCTCATGGTGAATTCCCTTTATCAGTACCTTTTCTGGAAATAGTCCTTCAGGAGTACATACCTCCTTATCTTATCATAGAGGATCCTGTGTCTCTTAATATTGCATCCTCTTTTCCTGCCCTATGTAAATACAATTTCCCTTTGCAGGTATATTTTCTAAGCAGGTCTGGCACTTCCTCCTTAACAAACCTCCAATCAGCTTGTACACTATGATGCAGCTTTCTAGCTTCCACTGTGCTTTCTGTTACCGCTCCAACAAAACTCCCAGACTTATCCCTTTTTCCTGCGTCTATGTATTTCTTTTCTGAACCCACCAAAACAGTGATTTCATGTGACATAATTTATTGCAATGAATGTACCAGAGCTTGTTATCTTCTTTGCCTCCTTCAAATATTGCCTTTTTACCTTGTGATAAGTTATCATGATCTTCACCGATATCTACATCTCCCTTTCCACGTGGGGATTTCTCTTTGCCCCAATTTCTATCCATCATGGACTGAAATTGATTCTGGAAGCTAAAAGAAGTTTATAACCATAATCACTAGTCATGATCATCAGCCACTTCAGCTGTCAGTCTTGCCTTTATAACTATGATCTTCCCACTGAGTTTGCACTATGCGAATGCTTAAACTCATCCAAATTAATTATATCTCGTAGGTTTGCTGTCTTTTTAAAGCTCTTATCCATCTATCAAAATTACGTTTTTTGATCCTTTCAAACTCAATATGGGTTCGACCAGGATCCTTCCTTAAATTCCTTACGTTGTCTGTTGGCTTTTGGCACATGCTCATATGTACATTTTCCTCTCCTCATCCTCCCCAGATCCCTCCTCTGATAGTGTTGCGCATACCTGACAAGCTCTATCTACAGGTTTTCTTTCGGTCAACAAAACCTACATGGCCACTGGCCACCGAAATTCTTTAGCCACTTTCCTACTCATTAATCTAGGCAAGCTGTGAATATACTCAAACACGTTTCTCACCAGGCTTTGGACGACCATGGGTTTACCCATCTTCAGTCTGTTCCTCAGTAAGCTGACCTCCAGTCTTCATCGTCATGCTTTTAAGCTGACTTTCCATTCTAAGTGTCCACTTCTCAAGCTCAAATGCTCTCTCTTTTTCTTTCTCTCCTGCTGAAGCTATTTATTATTTTTTCTCTTTCCTCTGCTAAACCTATTCGTTATCTTTCATCCTCATCAGATTTTAGTCGTAGCTCAAACTGCTTCATCTCTGCTTCTAACTCAAGCTGCTTCTTTTGCAATTGAAGCTTACTCATCTCCACAGATCCTGATGGAGTTTCCAGCAAATTGGAATGCTGAGCTACTGCTGCAAACATCTCATCTTTCCTCACATGAGACGGGAGCTTCAACTCCCTTTGTCTACTATTTCCCACGGCTTGGACACATGTGCATTTTGTAAAACTCCCAAGGTCATTTTCTACTCCCCCCCCAAAAAAAAAACAAGCTTGGTTCCTGCAAGAACCATTGCTATCTGAAGCTCTGTTTACTCACCAAATCCACACACGAAAAAAGAGACACTAACAACTGCCACTCGCTGTTTAAATTCCCTAATCTGTTATGGACCAGACCCGACCTCTCAAAACATTTTAAGAGGTAGCCGGACCGTAAATTTCCTATTTTTTGAAGGTTAGTGTATAGGTGATATTCCCAGAGTGAACTGGCTGGTCAGACTGCCGAGTTTTAAAGAAATGGCATTTATTTGCCAAATTACCAAATGAAACATAAGGAACCGAAAATAGAATACCTGAATAACGTATCGTATCCGAACCTGACAGGCTATCCCGATTTAAGGATGCTGTTCCAATATACTTGCAACAATCCCAATAAACAAAACCCCTTATCACCAAGGGTAAAACTGACACAACTGCTTATAGGTTATAAGGTCGGAAGGGCAGAAGGAGGCAGAGAGCGTCCAGTGACCCTGACTCAACAAACCCCTGAACTGATCCAACCTGTCCAGCTAGGGAGCTGGACAGGTCCTCTTGATTATAGAGGCTACTTTTCAAGTCTTGAAAGGCTTCTGGATGAGGCATTATCTGTTAGGTATAAACAAAAGGACCCCAACGAACCTTTCAAAATTAGGACATATTGGAATCTTGGGTCGTTTAGACCCTATTTCAAAAAATCAAGGACAACAGAACCCTGTAAAAGGACTGGCTTTGTGAGAACATGCCACACTTGGCTTTGGACTGAATTCCAAAAATGTAAGTCGTACCGCTTTGAAGCCAATATAATGTATTAAGGTGTTTGTTAGTTTACATAAAACAGTGCTCAATCATATTGTGTGTTGAAGATTCAGCATTGTCATGAGTGGAATGTCCAGACAGATCCACACTTTCTGTGTATGGTCACGGCAAATATATCCACTGAGAATCTGTTGCTTGGCGCCTGTCCTAGTCGAGGAGAGACCAGCATGGAAACCACATCTAGATTGTGATTTTTTTTTGTGGATGGTTCTGATGTAGAGTTCAGGTGGTTACAGTATTATAAATGAACAACACAGCAGAATCATCTAGCCTGCGATAAGAAAACGTCCATAATTCTCCCTCACAACTAACTTCACGAGAGCAATTGGTGTTGGGAGATGTGACAATTAGCCAGCGATGTCAACATTCAATTTAATCCAGATGTTATTTTGAACTGAATGCCACACTCTGAAAGGAGTTAGCTAGATCTGTTTGTTCAGTGACTAATTGATGTCAGTCTCCATGGATCCTAATTATGTCACTGGATGGTTTTCCTCTTCTATTTGTACGGGGCTTCTTCCAATGCTTTACCCCATTATTGCTGCAGATGCATCATCCGCAACACTGACAAGGATTAGCAGTTGCAGAAACAGGGAGAGGAGAGATCAGAATCTGAGAACCATAGACTGGAATGTTTCAACAACGGATCAGAATCTGAGATCAGTAGACTGGAATGTCGCACCAATAGTTCAGAATCTAAGAAGAATAGACTGGAATGCTGCAACAATGGACAGGAGTTTATCTTGGGGTCTTTTGTATCTTTCTTGGATTTGGCACTCATTACCAGATCGGATATATGGTGTACTGCTGATTATTCAGGCTGGTTACAATCCCATGCTCGCTATTGTTGGTGTTCCTGGTAAGTCTCCCCATCTCTATCGATTTATTAATCCAATAAGCCATGGTGAACTTCAGTGCTATTTCTGTTACCTATATTTAGTAAAGACTGAAACTATTGTCTTCAGTTTCAATTCATTCACCACAAATTTCAGAACCGCCCACAACCGCCCCCCCCCCCACCCGCCCTCACAAATATCTGAGAACAAGAATGTTCACAATCCCGATGTACCCATTTGCCCCGAATTGATTTATGTCTTGGTATTCTCTCCATCGCCAAAGCTACCCACTATCAGCTCCATGATATCCCCAGACCCCATCTTGACGTCAGTGTGGGTGCTAAATAAACAATTATCTATACATTGGTAAAAGTCAGACTTTATGTTTCCTGTTCTCTTCTAATCACTCTTTCCATTACAAATGTTTCCATCAAACTCCTTCTTGCCTGTAAAGTAAATTAATGACTGGGACACTGTGTCAGAGTAGTAATGTCGCTAGCCACGTAATTCAGTGGCCAAGGTGCCTACATTATGGACATTGTTTCAAATCCTATCTCAGATGATGACAGAACTTTAATTAAAATAACAGGAAGTGGGGAAAAAAAAGGAATTTTACCAATACAATCCCTCCAGCACTATGTCAATAAGTTTATTTATTTCACTGTTATCCTTTGGTGAAGACATCTCGCATTATTGCATAATCTGCATTAAGACTAACGTCAGACGCAATACCTTAAGGAATGGCCTCACAGGAAAATGCATTTAGTGAGGTCCACGAATGCTGCTTTGCTAGTGATGCAGACATCCCATGGAATAACAACATGAAAGGTAGAGGGAAAAATACAAAGAATGATACTAGAGATCAGAAACAAAAGGAAGGAGTAAGTGCCAGAGAGACTGAACAGATTTGGCAGCCTCAGGTCGAGAGAAAAAAGAAGTGACATTTCACGTCCAATCACCATACATCAGAACTGAATGCAGTTGGGAAATAGTGTGTTTGATGTTGATGACACGGATGGCTGTTGTGAAAGGAAAAGAAGTGAGTTGAGTATATAGAGAAAGAGAGAAGTAGAGAGAAAGAAGCAAACAGAGGGATGTTGATGATCAGCTGGAATGGAAATAAAAATTCAGATTTATCTTATTCATTTTCTCCTGTTCTCATATTACTGAAATTCATGGCCATAGTAGGTGTACATCAAAGTCCCGGTTTGAAGTGAGTTATGTCCCTTTGTCTCTCTTCCTTGTGTGTTATCATCTTCTTTTATTCAGTAATGGGATGCTGGACAAGTATTTAATTCCCTTTCCTCATTCTCCCTGAGAAGGTGTTGGTGAGCTGCCTTCCTGACCCACTGCTGTCTGTGGGCTGTAAATAGTCAGTGCTGAGGTCCGCCCGCAATCATTTATTTGAGAATTTGTAGTGAGTGATATAACTGAGCAGCTGGCTTGGACATTTCAAACTACAACTGTGTGTTAACCACAGTGCTGTGTGTCTGGAGTCACATGTACGTCCGACCGGGTGAAGATGGTAGATTTCCTTCCCTAAAGTGCACTAGTGTGCCAGATAGGACAAACACAATGGTTTCATTGTTTCCTTTGATTTTCAATTCCTGATATTTTATTGAATACAAATTCCAACATTTGCCGTGGTGTGATTCGAATCCGGGGTCTGGGTCCCTGGGCTAATATTCCAGGGATAATACATCACCTCCTCAGCATCTCCAATCATCTACAATGGCAATAGTGGTGTTGCTGTTGTCGTGGCTGTGCTTAAAGTATAGCATTTTGCAAGGCAACAAAATGATTTGGCTAAACATACCATCCTTCTCATCTTGTACTTATGAGAAGGCGAGATGATGGGAGGTGCTCTTGGGAAAAAGGAGGTGGATATCCTTGGTCATGAGCCACTGACAGAATTCATACGGAGTAAGTAATCAGGACAGTAAATGTATAGTGTCCTTCATTGCAAAATGATGGAAGTATAAGTGTGAAGACACCTTACTGAAGTTGTAGAGTGATATTGAGACAGTACTTGGGGAGTTGTGAATGGATTTTCTCTCCTTTATGAGGAATGATCTCCTTGCCACAATGAGACAGAATAAAGGTGTTACACCAGACTAATCCCTACGGTGACGGTACCATGAGGAGAGTGTGAAGGAAATGAGTGTTTAATCTGTAATGCGGCAAAAGAATAAAAAGTGATTGCAATAAAACTTGAGTGTTATGGACCAACATTCATTATTTTCAAAACTAAGCATTGATATCGTGAAATATTACATGTTTCCCGCAATATATGTTTTCACTTTTTGACAAATATATGATAGGGAAGGTTATCAAGGATATGGGCCAAGTGCAGGAAAATGGTGTTAGCATGGATGGACATTTTAGTCGGAATGGTCTAGTTTGGGCTAAAAGGCCCGTTGAACTCTATGACTCTGTGACAGTTTACATGTCTCTGTGGAGCCCCCATGTTGGTTGAGAGACAGCTCCAGGCTCTGATCAAACTGGCTCCGTCTCAATGTACAGTTGGAATGAGACCATGCACTGAGCATCATGTTGTTCACAAACTTGCCAGCAGCCACATTCTGACAGGGTTGGTCATTCTCAAAAGATTCTGACCTCCATGGAGAAGACTAGCCTGTCTTCTCGGACATGGAAGATGCCTCTTTGAAACGTGTCACAAACCATCCGCTGTGCCTTCTTACCATCAGCAAACCACGTTAATATAACACACGTGAAACATTAGCAATGGAGCCAGGAGGCACTACATGGAACAGTCTGTCTGTGCAGCCTCTGCTTCATTAGTTTGTCGTGTTGTAGCATCAATGGCATCCTCCTATTTCAGTATAATAGTTTGGAGAGGCTGGATGGCCTTTTCTGTTCGTGTGTCAATGTCTCGGGTGCCTGAATGTCCTCTCCCTCGTTCCAGGGAAGAGGTTCATTATTGGGTGACCGGTGGTAGCTGCTTACCTGCGTGTTGTGCTGACTAGATTCCTTATCTTCCTGTGTAACATTAGACAAACAGGAGGCTGGAAGAAACAGCAAGTCAGGCAGCATCAGGAGGTGGAGAAGTCAACATTTCAGGTATACCCGTTGTTCAGGATTGCGAGTGGGGGTAGGGGGAACTGCAGATAAAGAGGGAAGGGAGTGGTTGGGGTGGAGAGAGCAGCAGGATGGTGAGGTCGGTGATAGGTGGACACAAGTGGGTGCAACCTGGTTGGTCGATGGGAGGAAAGAATCCAGTTGGGTGCTAGAAGGCTGGGTCATTTGGTGGAATGGAAGGGAGGAGGCGGGTCTGGAAAGGGAGTACGGACATTGCTGGGAAGGTTATTTCAAATTGGAGAACTCAATGTTGAGTTCTCCAGGCAATTGGCTAACCAGGCAGAAGGTAAGATGTTTTTCGTCCAATTTGCGGTCTGACTCACTGTGGCAACAGAGGAGTCCAAGGATGGTCATGTTGGAAAGGAATTGGGAAGGTGTATTGAAATGCGTGGTGACTTGGTATCCAGGTCGGCCTCTGTGGGCCCGGCCGTGATGTTCAGTGAAATGAGCACTTCGTTTACGTTTCTCTCCCCGATGTAGAGAAGACCACATCAGGTGCACCTGACGCAGTAAACTAGGTTGATGGAGAGGCAGGTGACCTCTGTTTTACGTCGAAGGACTGTTTGGGGCCTTGGATGAGGTGAGGGAGGTGGTGTGCCAGCAGGTGATGCATGTTTTTCATCTGCAGGGTCAGTTGCCAGTGGGTATTGGCGAGTTTGGTGGGGAGTGTGGCACAAACCACAATTAGCGAAGGGATTGGTCCTTGTGGAAGATGTGCCAGGGGATGGGATCCAACCTAGTTTACTGGATCTGGTGCTCTTGATATGGTCTTCTCTATATTAGGGAGCACAAATATAAATTAAGTGGAATGCTTTGCTGAGCATCTCAGCTGGGCCTGTAAGGGCTGACCGGACCTCCCAATCACCTCCTATTTCAATTCCCCCTCCCACTCCATTTCTGACATGGCCATCCTTGACCACCTCCATTGCCAAAACGAAACAAAGCACAAATTGGAGGAACAACACTTCATATTCTACCAGTGTAGCCTACAGCCCGGCGGACTCAACATTGAATTCTCCATTTTCTAGTAACCTCCTTCCAATCCCCCGACTCCCTTACCAGCCCCTCCCCCTTCCATTCCTCTGACCACCCATCTTCCAGCTGTCAACTGGATTCATTCCTCCCATTGACCAACCCGGTGGCACCCTCTATCTGTGTTCTGCACCTCACCACGCTGCGTCCTCCTACTCCTGCACCTCGACTCTTTATCTGTACACACCTTTACCCCCACCCCCAGTCATGAAGAAAGCTTATCCCCAAAGAGTGGACTTCTTCTCCTGATGCTGCCTGGCCTGTTGTGTTCTTCCAGCCTCCTGCATTCCAATATTTGTCGTTTTATTTTAAAACCTCTTCTTGTGTAATAGGTAAGAGATAGTGAATGGGCTGTGCCTCTTATCCAATAGCTTCAAAGGGCTGAATGGCATTCTCACATTTCTGTGAAATTAGCTTGAGATGCTGAATGGGCTCCTCTTTTTTAGTCCTTTGGAAATGTTCAGGGTCCAGTAGTACTGTTACATGAATGTTACCGAGACGTTAACACCATGAGCTTGAATGTTGTCCAGGTTTTGATGCTTTAAGCGATATTTTCTGAGCATCCTCACTTCTGATCGAATGACGGTGGTAGGATGTTGCTGAAGCAGCTGAAGATGTTTGTACCGAGGAGGCTACCCTGAGGATCGCCCACAGAGATATCCAGAGACTGAGAGGATTGATCTCCACCAGCCACGTAGTGCTCTGAATCGCCCAACCACATGGGAGTTTACAACTGATTCCCATTAGTTTCAATATTATTCAGTCTCGTTGACACCTTCCTCAGTCACGCCCTGCCGTGATGTCAGGGCCAGTCACTCTAATGCTGTGTTCATATCTTTTGCTCATGTCAAAGGCCAAGGTAAATGTGTGGGGACTGTTTCCTTCTCTCAGATGATAGTGACTGTTCGGGCCTCTCTACCCCAGACAGCTACATCTCTGAAATGTTTGGGGGAGCAGGGTGGTGTTAATGGATCTTGACACATCAGGGAGATGAGGGCTACAAAGAATTGGGCATGGAAGAAAAATTAATGCCGGGAGAGATCAGCCCTGACCTTAATGACGGGAAGGGGAGGCTTGACAGGCGATATAGCCTGGTGTTATTCCAGTGTACCCCATAGTCCAGACACTTTGTTGCCTCTTTCATTTCCTGTGATACTGACTTAAAGTAGCTGAACAGCCTGATACTGTTGCTGCATGATCTAAACTGGGTCTAGTTGTATTCACTCGAGGGATGATTGGCCTCCTCCTGTAACTGTATGTCATGGTCCAGGGGCTGAAAAGCCTCATCCTGTTCTGGTGTAACTGAAATCCATATAGACCAGATCTACCATCCTTGGAGAAAGTGAGCACTGCAGATGCTAGTGATCAGAGTTGCAAAGTGTTACAATGGAAATGCGCAGCTGGTCAGGCAGCAGCCAAAAAGCAGGAGTATCGACACCTTGGACATTCCTGATGATAGGTTTATGTTCAAAATGTCGATTTTCCTGCCCCTCGAATGCTGCCTGACCTGCTGTGCTTTTCGAGCACCACACGTTTGGATGTCTACCGCCCCGCCCCCCTCCCCACCCCCCACCCCAGTCAACCTTCCTGGTCACGTCATCAAAGAACTTTAACAAATTTGTCAGGCATGAACTTCCACTCAAAAAGCCATGCTTACTATTCGTAATCAAACCCTGTTTTCCGAATAGATGTACATCTTTTCCCTCAGAATCTTCTCAAGTAATTTACCTACCACAGCTGTTAAGCTTACTGGTCTGTAATTCCCAGGTGTTATTTTTCAGTAATTCTAGAATAAGGGCACAACGTTTGCTATCCTTTATTCTTCTGGGATCTCACCTGTGGTAACTGATTATCAAAATTATCAGCCAGGGCCCCCGCAAATTCTTCTCTAGCCTTTTGCAGTGTTCATGGATATATCTGGTAAGGACCAGGAGATTTCTCCAACTTCAAAGATTCTTGTACATCCACTACCTCCTCTACTGTGATATGAACTGTCCCTAAGATATCACCACGAATTTCCCCAAATTCCCATATATTCATGTCTTTCTCCACTGTAAATGTAGAGGAGAAATACTTGTTGAGGACATCGCCAATTCTTATGAAACTACACATGCATGTCCACTTTGGGCTTTGAGGGATCCTAATCTCTCTCTAGTTAATGCTTTTTCTTTAATTTACTTAAAGTGCCTCTTTGGATTCACCCTGATCTTCTCAGTCAAGGTTATCTCATACCCCCTTTTCGCCCTCCCGATTTCCTTCTTCAGTAAACTCCTATATCCCCTGTACACCTCCAGGCCTCTACCTGAGTCACGCCTCCACATTTTGTTTTGTCAAAGCCTAAATATATTTTGTTATCCAGGGTTCCTCATTCCTGTCAACTTTCCTTTCACCCCCACAGGAACACATAGATCTTAAACTCCCACTTGCTGGAGGTCCCTTTGCTTGCAAACAGACTACTCCGATCAACACCTGAAAACCCCTGTCTGAGTCCATCAAAATTAACCTTTCCCCAATTTAGACCTTGAATCTGTGGACCTTTTTTTCCCCCCTCTCCATAACTATTTTAAAATTAACAGAACTATGGTCACTGGTCCCAAAGTGCACATCTACTATCAAGTCACTCACCTATCCTGACCTATTTCATAAGAGTAGGTCAAATATTGCCCCTTCCCGAACAGGACCCTCTATATACTGCTGGTGGAAACTTTCCTGACGCACTTAATTGATTTCATCCCATAAAATGTTTTAATGCTCTGGCAGTTCCAGTCTGTGTTATTAAAAAAATAAAACCCATTATTACGACAACCCGAATGTTCCCTGCAAGTCTCCCCAATCTCTCTAGATATTTTTGTTCCTGTAATTCCTGTTGACTGTTTGGGGGCCTATAGTACAACCCCAATAATGTCACCATCCGCTTCTTATTTCTTAGTTCCACCCACAAAGCCTCACTGGATGATTCATCACTTATTTTATCTCTGATCACTGCTGTGATACTCCCCTTGATTAGAAATGCAACTCCCCTCCCTCGTTCCACAATCTCTGTCCATCCTAATGCATTTAACCCTGGTACATTAAGCTGTTAGTCCTACCCATCCCTCAGCCATGTTTCTGTATTAGCTGGACAATCCAGCGCCGATTAGCTCGTCACACCCTGAATTCATCGGCCTTACCTGTCAGCCCTTTTCGCATTGAAATAAATGCAATTGAATCAAAAGTCATTATTTGCTCCCTATCGTGTTCCAGCTTGATCAGTCTCTTCAACGTACTATTTCTGAATACTGTATCTCCTTCCAGACTCACACTTGCCTCCCTGCTCTTGAGGATACCACCTCCTGCCAATCTCGTTTAAACACTCCCTTGTAGCACGAGCAAAACTGGCTGCGAAGATATTGGTCCCCCGTCCAGTGCATATGCCACCAGTCCCTCTTGAACAGGTCAACTCTGTCACAGAAAAGCTCCCAATGATCTAAAAATATGAATCTCTCCCCCGCACCAATTCTTTAGTTACATATTTATCTGCCATATCCTTCCATTCTTACCTTAACTAGATCATGACACTGGAAGTTATCAGGTGATTACCACTGTCAAGGTGCTGATTTTAACTTTTCTTCGAGTTCTCAGTAATCACTCTGTAGGACCACATTCCTATGTCTACCTGTGTCATTTGTGCCAACGTGCACAATGACTTCTAACAGCTCACCAATAGACCCCCCCCCCACCCCCAAGTACGTTCAGCACACACTCAGAGACATCCTGGACCCTGACACCTGAGAGGCAACACACCATCTTGGTTTGCCGTTTGAGGCCACAGAATCTCCTATCTCTAAGATCCTGTTTACTATATCCTTTCCCATTGCTCCCCACAACCAGTCGTAATGCAACTAAGCTGGTACTGCAGCTTTCCCCTAAACGGTCATTTCCTGATAGCCATCCCCCAACACCACAAAATCAGAATCCAAAACGGTATACTTATTTTCGAGAGGGATGGCCACAGGGGATTCCTGCACTCTCTGCCTACACCCTTCGCCATTCCTGGTTGTCGCCCAGCTACTCTCTGCCTGGAACACGACAGGAAGCAAGGAACGCCTGTTGGAATAAATTGCGTTTATTTAAATGCAACACGGCTGACAGGTAAGGCTGATGAACTCAGGGCGTGGATCCTTCCATGGGACTGGGATATGACAGTCATTAAAGAAACATGGCTAAGGGAGGGACTTGGGTGTGACCACCTCACTAAAGCTCTTATTGCTGAAGTGCTCTGTATCTGGATGATCCGAAGAGCAGCGAACTCTAGCTCCCGAACATGGTCTCCCAGGAGCTGCAGCTGTTTGCACTGCCCACACGTGTAGTCATCAGGAACGGTGGAAATCTCCCTGAGCTCCCACATCCTGCAGGAGGAACATGCAACTGCCCTAACAGCCAGCTCGACTGTTATCAAACCCGGGTTAAAAAGACTTGACCTGAGCTTACCTGTACCTTTAGCTGAAACACTGCTCGTGAAGCCTCTAGAACCAAAGCATTACTAACTACTGTTCTACTAACAGCATGTCAACCAACCAGTCTACCTTTAATTTAGTAAGGAGGGAAAACACCACAGTGATGCATAATTTGGGCCTTAAGCACTCCTTAACACCAGGTCCCCTCCTTGGACTTGGGGGGTGTCTTGCTGAGGTCTTCCTTCCAGTAGTGGTGACTGCGCTGATGCAAATATTCACCCTGACAGCTAATCCATGTTGTCAGAGTTCTCTGGTCTTTTCTGTCTATTAGTACTGCATGTATGAATTCCTTGAATCGATTGATTGCTTTCCAAACTGCGTCCTATTCCGGAGGGAGAGATGCTGATATTCCAGTGAATACAACCTATTAGAAAAGGTTTACCATTAGACATAGCGCAATATGATGCCCATCCGCTCGCTGACTCTGTTTTTCCTTTCAATTAGAGTACATTTATTCTGATAACCTTCAATTCCATTTTCCTGCATTTTCCCTGTAACCCTTGCTTAAAAAATCTGTCCATCTCAGCCTTGAAGATATTTAGTGATTATTCCTCAACAGCCATCACAATTTTATACAATTGTTTCCCTCCCACTGATGTGACACTTGGTGTTCTTTAATCCCATGGATTTTTTTCTAGCACCCTGTGTGGATTAGCTGTTGTCATGTTCGATCATACCACCATTGTGGCCAGAGGCAAAACAAAAAATCCCACAAGGTTTCAGATCCTGTAATCTCCTCCGTCATCTTCCGCATCACTCTAAAATACAGTTCATCCAGATCAAGGGATTTGCCCACTTTTTAATCATACATCAACTTCCAATTCTTCCACAGCTTCTGTGTCAATTTGCTCAAGGTCACACTGTCAGGAAAATTGAATACAGTAACTGGTCCTCCAAAGTGAAGACCAATATGTAGGACGTCTTTGACATAATCTCTGGCTCTATGCACAGGTTACTTCCTCAGATCCCAGTACTCCCTATTCTTTCTCTTGTTAACCTCTAACCCTTAATAAACCGATAAAATGCCTTTGGATTCTTGAAAATATTGCCCACGAACATTTGTATCACCACTCCACCCCCACCCCCTTTTTGCTCTTCAACTTACTTTCTTGAGTTTAGCCCTACACGTTCTCTACTCTTCTGGGACCTCTATTCACCTCTGCTCACTTTTTGCCTGTTTTCAACTTCTCTTTCATTTTTAATTCCATTCTGAATATTTGTAGATATCCAAGGTTCTCCGGGGCTTGTTTTCCTATATTTCATCTTTGAAGTAACATGTTGCGGTGACACTCTCATAAATTCCATTTTGAGCATGTGATCCCCACCACCCCCACCTACACGCTGTTCTGTTACAGTTCCACCGAGAAGTGACTGTACTGTTAATAGATCCTGCCTTTGTTTGATACATTCTGCCTCCCTCATCCAAAATATTTTTATTTTTCAAACCTTTTTCTTTCGGTCTTTTCCTTAACAGGCTAAAAATGCTTGAGTCACGGTCACTGCTCCTGCAATGCTCTCCCAATCCTGCCTGCAACACTTGACTGGCTTCGTTTAGCATGGTGAGGCCCAACTCTACCCCGCCCTTTGTTGTATCTGCTCCATGTTGATATAAAGAGCTCTCTGGAATAAATATCAAGTCATCTTTCCACTCTTTAAAAAAATTATCACTGCCCTAATGAATATTTGGAATTGAAATGTCTAAATATAATGATCCTGTTATTATTTTTTACACACCTCAGGGAATTGGTTATATATCTGCTGCTGTATTTTCTTTTATCTGGGGGTCGATAATATATCCCCAGCAGTGCATTTGTCATCGTTTTGATCCTAACCTCAACCCACAAAGCGTCATGTGAATACCCTTCCAAGATATGATCCGTCCTAACTGCAGTCATTGACTCCATAATTATTAAGGCCACACCACCTTCTCTTTTACCTCTCTCCTGTCCTGCCTATAGATCTTGTACTACAGAATATTGAGTTGTCAGCCCTGACATCCCTCAAACACATCTCTGTGATGGCAAAAATGTCACACTCCCCCATGTCATCTCTTTCCCTTATCACATCTGTCGGTCCGATAATATCCCCAGCGTTAAGGTAAAGGACATCCAGCCTGGAATATAGCATCTGGAATACTCTGTCCATCGGAGTTTTTCAGTCATTTCCTGTTTGTTATCAAGCTGCCTTTCCATGAACTAAAACTGTAACTCTGGGACTGAATGAATAATTGTTGATTTGTAATTTCTTTTTTAATTAATGTGTTAATGAAATGCAACGTTCCAGAACTGAACAGTCAGCTCCAAATACAATGAATTCTTGCTGATTAATTTCCTGCTCAGTGTGCAGAGGGGTCAGCCCTCAGTAATGGAGAAAGTGAGGACTGCAGATGCTAGAGATCAGAGTTGAACATTGTGGTGTTGGTAAAGCGCTGCGAGTCAGGCAACATCTGAGGAGCAGGAGAATGAAATCTTTGGCACAGGCCCTTCATCAGGACGGCGTTGGTGTGTTCACATTTTTTCCATTCCATGATTCATCGGACATTTGGAACTGTACTTGCTCAGGAGGGCAGAACTGTATATAGCCCTGAAATGGAAAGCAATCAATCAGTTGTTTGGACAGAGAATAGACAAAGTGAGGTGAAGTACAGACTGATTGAAGTACAAATATAAGGATAGGTAAGTCCCCTGGACCAGACAGGAAGCACTCGAGGTTACCAGAGGAACTGAGGAAGAGATTGCTGCACCTTTGGCGATGATCTTTGCATCCCCACTGTCCACTGAAGTTTTGCCTGATGATTGGGGGGTGGTAAAAATTATTCCCTTATTCAGGAAAGGCAATAGGGATGATCATGCGAAATACAGGCCAGTCAGTCTTACTTCTGTATTGGGAAAAGTATTGGAGAGGATTCTGAAAGACAGAATTTATGATTACTTAGAAATTATAGTTTGATTAGAGATAGTCAGCATGGCTTTTTGAGGGGCAATCATGCCTCACATAACTCTTTGAATTCTTTCAGGATGGGATTAAATACATTGATGAAGGTAGAGCAGTAGATGTGATGTACATGGATTTTAGCAAGGTGGTTGATAAGTTGCCCTAAGATCGGCTCATTCAGAAAGTAAAGAGGCGTGGGATGCCGGGAGACAGGGAAATCTGTGTGCGTGAATACAGAATTGTCTGGCCCATAGAAGACTGAGGGTGGTAGTACATGGAAAGTATACAGCCTGGAGCTGGGTGACCAGTTGTGTTCTACAGGAATCTGTTCTGGAACTGCTGCTCTTTGTGATTTTTATGAATGACTTGAGTGATAAAGTGGAAGGGTGCTTTACTAAATTTTACGATGTTACAAAGATCGTTGGAAATAAGGATAGAGTGGAGGGCTGTTGTAGGTTGTAATGGTACATTGACAGGATGCAGAACCTGGCTGATAAATGATGATGGAGTTTAACCTGTATAAGTGGGGAGTGATTCGTTTTGGAAGGTCGAATTTGAATGCAGAATACAGGGTTAGAGGCAGAATTCTTGGCAGTGTGGAGAACCATAGGAATCGTGTGGTTCATGTCATAGGATGCTCAAAGTTATCACCCAAGCTGATAAGGTTATTAAGACGTATGGTGTTTTCATGAGCCGGGGATTGAGTTAAAGAGCCATGAGGTTATGCTGCAGCGCCAAAAAGCTCTGGTGGGACTACACTGAGAATTTTTTGTTCTGTTCTAGTCGCCTCATTACTGCAAAGAGGTTGAGTCTTTGGAGAGGGTTCTGAAGAGATTTACCAGAATGTTGCCTGGACTGGATGGCATGTCTTACAAAGAAAAGTTGAGGGAGCTAGGGCTTTTCTCCTTGGAGCAATGAAGAATGGGAAGTGACTTGATAGAGATGTACAAGATGATGAGAGGATAGCGTGGATAGCCACAGACTTTCTCGCAGGGTGGAAATGGCTATCTCGAGAGGGCATAATTTTAAGATGATTGGAAGAAGGTTTAAGGAAGATGTTAGTAGTATGTTCTTTACACAGAGAATGGTGGGTGCGTAGAATGCACTGCCAGCTTTGGCAGTAGAGTAAGCTGCATTCGCGATATTTATGTGACTATTGGATAGGCACATGAATGTTAGTACAATGAAGGGTATGTCAGTTTGTCTGATCTTAAAGTGGGATAAAAGGTAGGCAGGACGTCACGGGTCGAAGGGCCTGCACTGTAATGTACTGTTCTGTGTTTTAAGTCTCACCCAGCTTGTGGATTCTTATCAATTGTTGAATGCGTGAGGGAGTGTTGTGTGTGATATCAGGATATTGAGGAGGGGCGTTAGCCCAAAACTTCTAGTTATGTTGTTCATTGTTACCTTCACCAGAATGCCATTACAATATGTGTGGTGTCCTACACCAGGCAGGCTCCACTAAGTTCACTTATTAACGTGATTCTTGACTTGTCATTTGCTGCTGTTTTCTTCACTCATAATCTGTTGGGATACCCATGTATTCAGCAGATGTTTGCTATGTTTCGTGAATTGGGAAAAAATAAGATTTCAACTATGATTATTCAACTGAAATATAATCTCTGAAAACAATTATATTGATTCTATATTTATGGACCTATAATATAAACTCCTGTCAAGGTTTTCCAACACAGCAATAAAGAATGTACATGTTATTTTATTTCGAACAAACAACATGGATCTAACTCTTCTGGCGATCAGAATTACATACACAATGTCAGGATTCAAAACAATGCATTGTCTCGCCACATTTTGAAAGTGGTTAGTATCTGAATGATTACATGTTCAGGGTGAGCAAACGGTTGAACAATCAAATAGAATTAGCGTTCTTATACATTTATATATAATCAATCAGTTTAATTTCTCACTGAAATGTACGAGCTTCAGCTATTTGCCAGCAATTTAGAAATGGCTATAATTCAACATGAACAGTGAATATTAAATTACATAAATGATTTGTGTTATCAAATTTTAGTGAACAATAATTTGAAAACATTCAATTTTTAGAAGGAATGATACTTAATGTGAATTGTGGACAGTGAACATAAACGATGAACATATTATCGTGTGAGTGATAAGTCAGACCTTTTCAAAGAGATGTGTGCCAAAAAAACGACAGATTTGTTTTAGTAATTGGAATACAACGTTTGAAATATTCATGTTCTGAATAATAATTAAACTTCATAATGAAGCTGACCTTGCAATACTTGCATTTTAAATGCTCATACTGCACCAACTAATCAGGTATTTGCAAGCATTTACAATGGGAAATAATCGGATACTGACTTTTATTCACATCAGATAAATGATAGAATACAAAACTTTAAAGGACAGGAAGAGACCATTGTCACCGTGTGTGCACCAGCTCCAGTAATGTCTTACAAGCCCCTCCCATTTGCCCGCCCTATCTCTGCAGCCTGCTAAATTCCAAATTTCCAAATACACATCCAATTCTCTTCATCCACAAATATCCCATGCAGTCCATTCCAAATCCTAACAATCTCTCAATAAAGAAGTGTTTCCTTATCTCACTCCTGGATTTTTTGCTGAAAACCTTGAAATTAGAAATCATTGATGCAGTAATGCCAACTAACAGAAACAAAGTATTCCTGTTTTACTCTGCAACTTTTTTTCGTAACTTTGAGCACCCCGCAATAAGTTCACATCTTTCTCTGTTCTGCTCCAGGAAGAATCAGCCTTGCAAGAAGTGTAACAAACACTACATCGGAAAAACAGGCAGAAAACTAGGAACCAGGATAGATGAACAACAACTAGCCAGAAAAAGACATGACCCACTATCACTCGTATCCTTACATACTGATGAGGAAGTGCACCATTTTGACTGGGTCTGCACATCCATATAAGACAAGCTAAAAGGAGAGAATACCTAGAAGGATGGCAATCCAATCGGAACTCTATCAATAAACATATCGATTTTGATTCCATTTAACACTCTCTGAGAGAAAGGGCCGGACAAGAAATCACCAATAATGGAAATTACATCACAGACTCAAGGAAACCTAAACACTTAAATAGAAATTGGAAAAAAAACACTAGTACTTCACCTTAGCTCACTGATAGTGTTCCCTAGTGTAGTGATGAACTGTATGACAATGAACTCTCCAGCTCAGTGAGCAAACTGGCATCCAAAAGAAACACAATTTCTCTCATCCTACCTCTAACGAAATCCTTCATTCCAGATCTCATTCTGATTACTTATAACGTTATTGGTATTCTACTACAAAGTAATGTGGTGTCTTGTCTGTCTGTGTGTGTGAGAGAGACAGAACAATCCTCTTCAATCTTTGAATTATTACCCGTGCTATATGGATAAGAGGTAAAGATTAGGAAAGCAGTATAGCTTAACATGTTGTTAAAAAGCTAGCTCAGGGGTGAGGGTTTCATATTAGTGGATCATTGGAATTTCTTCCAGGACAGGTGAGACCTGAACAAAAAAGACAGGTTGCATCTTAACTGGAGGAGGAGCAACAACATCCTTGTGAGGAGGTTTGCTAGTGCAAGTCGAATGGATTTAAATTAATAAACCAGGAGGGTGGGAACCAAAGCCTCAGGTCAGAAGCTGAGTAGAAGTTCGAGGTGAATAGGACATCAGGCATGACCAGTCGAATGACCATGCTGAGGGAAGGAATCATACCATTTCACATTGTGAGATGGAAGTCGGAATATATGATAGAGTTGAGGCTCACGTTTATCAGGGATTCACAAATGAGAATGGAGAGTGTGGGGGATGTGAGGGATTGTGGTGTATGAGATCAGGAAGACAGTGCACAAGAAAATATTAAAGGGGAAAAAGGTTGGGGTGGAGTGGATTGGGGAATTGTATGATAACCAACTGGCACCAAAACACAGGAAAACTTGCTGTTTGTCAACGTGAATACCTGGGAAGGTATTCATTATGCTTCAGAGAAACAGCACCCTTATTGCTAAAGGTCTGTATTATAATGAATATAAAGCTGTGTCCATGATATTGGTGTAGCTATAATGCCCCTCTGCATGTTTTATTCATAAAGCTTGTAAATACTTTAGGATGAACCACGGTTTGGCCCTTGCTCTGGTGCATTCGCATTTTGGAGGCACTGTTCTTTGTTACATTCCCTGCAATAACCAGAGCTGAGGAAATTTTTCATCTGCAGGATGGACACGGACTAATTCATTGTTTGTTTTAATAAGCTAGTGTGATGAGGATAAATATTCAATTAAATTCTATGTTATGGACAAACTGAAGGAGATCAAATCATATTCTCATGTCTACCCTGAATTGGAAGCAAATACATACCGTAAAGAAAAATAAAAGATGTTGAAACACCACACAAGACAAGAAAAAAAAGTCCTCTGCACTTGATACAGAAATATAGAATACATGGATAATCTGAACAAGAATCAAGTGATAGAAAAGAAAGTACATGAAATCTTTTCTTAATTTTGAATGGAAACCTGATCTCGATTTTCCTGAACAGTGATGGTTTTGCACCCAATCCCGCTTCCCCAAAAACAGGTTTTTCTCTGTCACTAAAACTTGTCATCTGCCATTCTTCCTCCTCTGTCCTACTCTTTCCTTACATTCCTACTTCCCTTGCACTACCCCTTCTGCTGCTACATGCTCTTCCACTGATGATTTCCCTTTAGACCCTCCTTCTGCCACTCCCACAGTAAGTTACATCAATTTCCGAGTTACTCCCACTTCGTCTGACCATCGTGTTCACTTTTTGCTATCCAACTGGGCTGATAGGAGCCGCTGGCTTCTGTTCTGCTATTGATCATCAGTGAATGATGAGATTGGGATGATCAATGTGAAATCGGAACAGACAACAGTGAGTGTCTGTCATTGTCTGATGCACCGTGAACAGGATGGTTTTGTTCCCCATTGTCCAGAGTGGACTATCTTTCTGTCTCTGTGTCACAGTGCGTAACCAAACAGCCTAACCACAAATAGGATGAACCTCTCCTCAGAATCAGAAGTCCATGCATCAGTTTTCCCTTAAACATTATGAGTACAGTGAGCACATTGTTCAAAAAAGCTGTGTTCTACACTTGTGCTTTTTATTATTTTAAGGATTTTCCAATCTCATTTGAGGTGAGATCAAAGTAACTTCCCTTGTATCAAAGTAGTACTTGACTCCTGTGGCATCACCGACGCTGAGTAAACTGTGGTCAATGGGAATCGGAGGGAATTCTGTCCTGGTAATTTCATCAGTGAACAATGACACCTTCCCCAGAGCTTTTGAGAATGGCAAATAAAGTCTGCCCTTGCTAGTGCCTTCCAAAACCATGGATGACGTTGTCCTGTTAATAACATCAACATTTATTATGTTTTCACAGTTTGGTCTAAAATCTCAGAAAAGTAAGACTTTGCTGGTTGAGTGTCACTCCAATGAAATCAGGGCATTACAATAAGATTATGATCAGATTATTTTCAATTAGTTACTTTCTGAGGACTGAATATGTGATGTCAGTGCCAGTGATATCAACATTTTATCTATGCAAAAGCATCACATATCATTGGCTCAAAGCTCTATCACTCCCCAATTCTATTTCTTGCTCCGGCTCATCAGATAGATGGAGCACACAAGATGCAATAACACAGAGATGTCTATGACCCATTGGAAACTGCCTCCCCACCCGTGCCCTGCACTCTGACTGCATCTCCTGCCCCAAATGCACCTCCTGTCATATCTTCACCATCCCTCCTACCCTTCCACACTCTGATGTTGAATGTTCTGTACTTAGCAATTTTCTCAGCGTTATCCCGCTGTGCCCCCACTTTAATGAACTTCGGGCATGGCATGACAATGAACTCTTCTTCCATCGTCTTCTCCTCAGTGCCCATTTCTTTGGGCAAAGATTCTGCTCCCCATTCCACAGACTCTTCGCCAAGCTCCAATACTCTTCCTCCACCTGGACTCTCCCTCTGGCGTTTGTTTGAATTCAGTCTGATCACTGAGAATGCTCGATGTGATATTGGTTGTCTTAATTTCTTTGCTCCAACCCTGACTTTGTTATTCAGCCTGTACCGGTAAGGGTGATGCTGCTGTAGGTTGGTGGACTGACCTCTACATTGCAGAGACAGAGCGCCAGCTCTTAGTTACCTCCTCATATCACCTACTGGACCATGATCCTACCATGGCACATCAGGCCATTGCATCAACTATGATAATTGATCACATTTCATCTGGTCATTCCCACCATACTTGTCCCCACTTCATGGTCCCAAAGCTGATGGTCCTCTGATAGCAGAGCTCACTTCTATCTCCTCCTGAAAATCCACAAACAGAACTGCCCGGGCAGACCCATTGCTTCAGCCTACACCTGCCACAAAGAGGGGGTGCATGGATACACACGTGGGCTCCAGTCATACCTGTTTCTTCAAGGGGTACATAGACCATTCCCTGTTCCACTTCTATTCCAGACCCATCCACAACTCTTTCTCCAATACATATATGATACCATCGATTCTGCTTCTCTCTCTTGTCCTGAATTTGAAATAATCATCGATTTCACTTCCACTTTGCATCCCTCCCTCACTTTCACTTCGTCTTTCTCCGACTCATCCCTTCCTTTCCTCGGCATCTCTGTTTCCATTTCTGGGAATCGACAGGCCATTAATATCCAGTTTTAACCCACCGACTCCCACAGCTACCTGGGGTATACACCCTCATACCCTGTTTTCCTGCTAATACTCCATTCCATTCCACCATTTTTTCTGTCTCCACCGCATTGCTTCTGATGATGACAATTTCCAAATTGTCCACCTTTTTCCTCAATTGAGGATTTCCCAGCACTGTTCTCGAGAGGGCCCTCATCCAGGTCGGATCCACCTCTTGCACTTCTATCCTCACACTCTCTCTAACCTGCTGCAACAGCGAGAGAATTCCCCTTGCCCTGGCCTACCATCCCACCGGCGTTCACATGAAGAGGATCATCAGCCACCATTTCTCTCACCTCCAGCAAGATGCCATCACCAGATATGTATTTTCCTCCTCAAAATTGTCCGCCTTCTGGAGGGACGAGGACACCCTGGTTCACTCTTTATTCACTCCCATTACCCCGCCCTCACCCCCACCACAGGCCCACTTCACTTGCCCCTGCCCAAAGTGTAACATGTTCGCACTTCTGTCCTTTCTCACTATCCAAGGGCCCAACCACATCTCACTGATGATGCAGAACTTTACCGACATTTCCCACAATCTAGTCTACTAGATTCGCTGCTCACAATGTGGTCTCCTCTACATTGGTGAAACTAACGGTAGTCTGGGTGACCGATTCACTGAACATCCAAAGTGTATCTATACAAAAGACCCGGAGCTTCCAGTTGCCTGCCAGTTTAATACCGCATCCTGTTCCCTGGCCAATATCTCTGTGTCAGGCATGCTGCAGTTTTCCAGGAAAAATTAATGCAAACTGGAAGAACAACGCCTTGTTTACCGTGTGCGGACCCTACAGCCCTTCAAACCCAAAATCAAGTTCAATAATTTTCGGGCCTGGACTCCCCAATGTTCTCGACCTTGACCCATAATACACCAGGCCTACTTCTCACATCGCCTTCCATTAATCACCTTCTATTTTTAGAAACTAACAGTCTCCATTAACAACTGTCCAGCCTCTTCTGCATATCAACCAACATTTCCCGCGCTACCATCAGTTCTGAGGAAGGGTCACTGGACACGAAACGTTAACTGTGATTTCTCTGCACAGATGCTGCCAGACCTACTGAGATTTTTGAAGCAGCTTCTGTTTTTCTTTCAACATTTTCATGGCAAGTTCTCACAATGCAATACGTCATCAATATTTAGAGCCTTGACAAACATAGGAACTTTGTAATTTTTCATTTAATGTCCATAACAAATTACTCGAGATCCAAGTGAGATTGGGGCTTTCCTGTTATCGTTCAGATCAGACAATTTGTCACAGTTCAGAAAGAAAAAGAAATCGAAAGAGCTGAAGCAAAACTCAGCAAATCTGACAGAATCTGAGCAGAGATGCACATAATTAACCGCTGTGTTTTCAGAGGTGCCACATCATAATCAATATGTTAACGCTGTTTCTCTCTGCAGATACTTCCTCATCTTTTATTTTTCGTTTCTCCACCATTTTCAGTTTGTATCTCATGTTTCCACATCATTATATATCAAGTTTCTTGACAGGTCCATATGTTGACCTTGGTTGTATTTGGACACTGTGGTCCTTCTCTGTTCCTATTACAATTGATGTGTCTGCGACACGTGTATTACGGCCGAAATCTGTTCCTTCTTTAAGATTTAAAGAGAGAGAAAAAAAATACATTTTTCTGAATATCCTGTAAATCTCAGAAATCCACTTCGTTTGAAAATACTTTTTAGAAGCAACTGAACTTCATGAAATAATAAGAATCAATTTTTGATGATGAAATTCTTTGTGTCCTTCATTTAACAAGCTTGTCTCCCCCTCTATAAGCTTTCAATGCATATCACAGAATTATTACAGCAAAGTTTGCGGAAACTCAACCCATTATCTCTTCCAACTTAGAATGAGCCGTATCTCTACTGTTATTCTGTATACTGGCAACTGAAAGCATTCTATTCTTGTTACATGGTAACTGCTCTGCGATTTTAAGTACAGTGTTCTTTTCATAAGCCGATATGGTGTAAAGTGAAGAAGCATTCAATTGTATGAGAAAAATTTCGGCAATCTTCGTAAAAGTGAAAATCCTCTTTGGATTTCTTTTGATTAGCGAAAACAGGTCCTAATGTAGGTCATTTGGAAAGTGAAGCGGGGAAAAGCGAACTTTTGAAAAGCAGGGGATACCTGTATTTACGTGGGCATGTCATCAGCGAACTTGCAGCTGGCGTTGTTTGGAGTTTGGCAACACAGCCGCGTGTGGACAGGGAGTACAGTAGGGGGCTGAGGACCACAGCCGTGGGTGTACAAGGAGTACAGTAGGGGGCTGAGGACACAGCCGTGTGTGTACAGGGAGTACAGTAGGGGGCTGAGGACACAGCCGTGTTTGTACAGGGAGTACAGTAGGGGGCTGAGGTCGCATCCTTGGGGTATCCAGTGTTGAGTGTGATTGTGGTCGAGGTGCAGATAAATCTCTTCAAAGATTGTGGTCTGTGGGTCTGAAATCGGGGGATCAAGTTGCAGAGGGTGGAGCCGCGACTAAGGTCACGGAAGTTTGAGATCAGTCTGGAGGGGATAACGATATTTAAGGTGGAGCTGTCGTCAATAAGCAGGAGTCTGGTGTAAGTGTCCTTGTTGTCAAGATGTCCCAGGGATGAGTGCAGGGATCGGGGTATGGCATCCGTTCTGGACCTGTTACATCAGTAGGCAAATTATAAGGGATCAGGTCAGGCTGGGAGACTTGAGGTGATGTGGGCCATAATCAGCCTTTCAAATCACTCCACGTTTATTGAAGTTAGAGCCATTAGGAGGTAGTCATTAAGGCATGTTACATGTGCTTTCACACTTACGAGGATGATTATGGTCTTCTCAAAGCAGGTTGGGACTTCAGCTTGTAAGAGGGAGAAGCTGTAGTTGTAAATGAATACCTCTACCAGTTGGTCCTCATAGGCTCTGAGTACACAGCCGGGAACATCGTCCAGGTCTGTCGCTTCCCTTGCATTGACTCTCAGGAAGACTGATCATTTCTGCAGAGGTGACAGCGGGCACAGATACATCCGAGGCTGTCGGGGCAGGTTTCAGCCTGGCAGTCAAACAGTCATTCATCATAGACATTCCTTCCCCCACCTCCCTCCATCGTCATCAACACACAGTTTGTCCAGACAGAATGCCATCATTAGACTGGGATTGTGCACAATAATGATGTAAACTCACCACAACACAGGGCAGGGTGTGCTTCTACTGAGAGTCAGTGGAGCAGGGAGTGAAGACTGTGCAGGTGTAATTCCACTCAAGCCATTGCTTCAACATGAATGGAGTCAAGCACCTTGAGTGTTGTGCCTTGTAGATGGTGGGCAGTCCTTAGGGAGCCAGGAAATGTATTATATATGGACAAATTGGACAAAGGAGCTCAGGGCAGTTTTGCTAAGTTTGAAGATGATGCAGTGATGGTTTGCTGGGAAGATGATATTGAGGAAGTGGGGAGGCTGCAGAAAGACTTGGACAGTTTTGGACTGTGGGAAAACATGTGGCTGATGGAACACACTATGGAATCGTGTGCGATTATGCACTTTGATCGGCGGAATAGAGGCAGACACTATGTTCTAATAGGATCCATTCAATCTGAAGCACAAAAGGATTTTGAATCACTCATCCTCCCTTATGGTTAATGTGCAGGTTCAGTTTGCAGTTACGAAAGCAAATGCAATGTTCGCGTTCATTTCAAGAGAACAAGAATACAAGAGAGGAGACATATTGTTGAGAATGTAATGGGCAATGGTCAGACGGCATTTGGCATATTGTGAACTGCTGAGGGATGACGGCTTGTCATATGAGCAGCAGTGTGTGTACTCGATGGAACTTAGAAGAATGGCGGGGAGGGGTCATCTGATTGAAACTGATCGATTACTGCAAAGATTGATACAGTCAGTGTGTAGAACATATTTCCACTAGACAGAGAGACAATGCTTAAACAGCACAGTGCAAAATTATAAGTCTCTGATCTGCTCTTGTATTTATAAGTTGATTTGACTTCACGTTCTGGTCAGTGGTAACCCCTGTGATATAGACGGTGGGAGGATTCAGTATTGCCAGTAGTCCATTAATCTGTTGAATGTAAGCTACGATCTGTGAGTCTCACCTGGCGGGAGTACATTGTCTCTACTATGATTGTCATTTGTAACCTGATCATTTTGAAGGATTGAGCCTGTTACATCAGTATTGCTGATTTTAACTAAAAAGGTGCAATTTATCACAGCACTCAGCAACAATATATCATCGAATATGGAACACTTTTCCAATAACAGAAAAAGTCTAAAATATTCAATATTAGAAACATTGTTTTCCTGTTCGTGTTCAAATCAGATAATCTGTCCCATCGAGATGCTCAACTTGGAACTATTTGTTTAAAAAAATATTTTTTGGATGTGGGCATCACTGGATGGGCCCAGCATTTCTTGCCCGTCCCGAGTTGCCCTTGAGAAGGTGGTGGTGAGCTACATTCTCGAACTGGTGCAATCTACGTGCTGTGCGTTGGCCCACTAGTGATTAAGGAGGGAATTCTTGTGGTTTGAACCAGCAGCATTATCCCCACTAACAGGGAAGGAACTGCGATATATTTCCAAATCAGGATGTTGACTGGTTTGGAGGGGAATTTGAAGTTGGTGGTGCTCCCAAAAGTCTACTGCCCTTGTCATTCTACATGAAAGTGTTCGTGAAATTGGAAGAAGCTCTCTGAGGATCTTTGTGGAATTTCTGCATTGTGTCTAGTAGATAGTACGCACTGCTTTTCCTGAGCGACCGTGGTGAAGGGAGTGAATGCTTGTGGTTGTGGTGCAAATCAAATGGGCTGCTTTATCCTGGATGGTGTCAAGCTTCTTTATTGATGTTGGGGCTGCACTCAGTCAGGCAAGTGAGGATTATTACATCTCATTCCTGACTTGTGCCTTGTAAATGTTGGACAGGCTTTGGGAAGTCAGAAGGTGAGTTAATCGAGCAGTATTCCTAGCCTCTGATCTGCTCTTATCTGTGACGAGTCCAGTTGAGTTTATGGTCAATAATACCCACCAGCATTTTGATAGTGGGGAAATTTAGTGGGGATAATGCTGCTGAAAAACAAGTGGTTATATTGTTTCTTATTCGTGACGGTCATTGACTGAATTTGTGTGGCATGAATGTTACTTGCAACTTGTCAGCCCAAGCCTGGATAATCCCCACTCCCGACCTTATGATGGAAGGAAGGTCATTGTTGAAGCTGCTGAAGATGTTTGGACCTGGAACATTATCCTAAGGGACTACTGCAGAGATGTTCTGGAGATGAGATGACTGACCTCCAACAACAATGACCATCTTCCTATCTGTCAGGTATGACTCCAATAATGCAGTGTTGGCCTGTGATACCGTTTTTGCTTGGGGTCCTTGATATCAAATTTGGCAGAATGCAGCCTTGATATCAAGGGCTGGAACTCAGTTCCTTTTTCTATGTTTGAACCAAGGCTGTGATGAGGTCAGGAGCTGAGTGACCCTGGTGGAACACAAAATGGGTGTCCCTGAGCAGGTGCTGCTTGATAACACTGTTGATGACACCTTCCATCACTTTACTGATGATGGAGAGTAGACGGATGAGGCGGTATTTGGAAGGGTTGAATTTGTCCTGCGTTTTATGTACAGAACATACTTGAGGTGTTTTCCCCATTGTCTGTTTGTAACTGTACTGGAACAGCTTGACTCGGGAAGTGGGAAGTTCTGTAGTACAAGTCTTCAGGACTATTGTCGGCATCTTATCAGGGTTATAGCCTTTGAGTATCCAGTACCTTTAACCGTTTCTTGATATCAGTGAATCGAATTTGCTGAAGACTGCTATCTGTAATGATGGGCACCACCGGAAGAGGCCGAAATGGATCATCCACTCAAAACTTCTGACTGAAGATTGCTGCGAAAGCTTCAGCCTTATCTTTTGCACTGATGTTCTGGGATCTTGAGGATGGGGATATTTGTGGAGACTCCTACTCCAGTGAGTTGTTTGATCATCCAACTACATCCATGATCGGATTAGAAGGACTGCAGAGCTTAAACCGGATGCATTCGTTGTGGGTTAGCTCAGTTCTGTCTGTCCCTTGCTGTTTATATTATTTGGCATGCAAAAATTTCTGTTTGGAAGCTTGAGCAGATTAACATTTTATCTTTGTATATTCCTGGTTCTGCTCGTGGCATGCCCTCCTGCACTCTCCATTGAACCAGAGTTCACCCTCCGCCTTGATGGTAATGGTTGAGTGGGGGGATATGATGGGTCGTGACATTACAGTTTGTGCTGGAGTACAGTGCTGCTGCTATTAATGATCCACAGTGTCTTATGGATGCTCGTCTTGAGTTGCTAGATCTCTTCGAAATCTGTGCCATTTAGCATGGTAATAGTGCCACACAACACAATAGAATTTATTCTGAACATGACCACGAGACTTTTGCCGATACTGTCATGGACAGATGCGTCTGAAGTTGGTAGATTGGTAAGGATGAGGTCATGTATGATTTTTCCCCTCCTGTTCTTTCCCTCACCACCTGCTGCAGACCCAATCTAGTAGCTATGTCCTTTAGGACCCGACTAGCGTGATCAATAGTACTGCTGCCAAACCATTCTTGGTGGTCGACTTTGAAATCTCCCAGCCAGAATACACTTTGTGCCCTTGCTTCAGTTGGTGCTTTCTCCAAGTGTTGTTAAACATAGAGGAGCACTGATGCGGGTGAGGAATGACATTACTTGGTAATCAGTAAGAGAATTATTTGTCCATGTTTAATCTGAAGCCATGGGACTTCATTAGGTCTGGAATCAATTCGGGAGATTCCCACTGAGCTGCCCCCTCTTCTGGATCGGTCCTGCCTTTGGGGCAGGACAAATCCAGGGATGGTGATGGTGGTGGCTGGGTTATTGTTGTAAGGTATGATTCCGTGAGTATGACTATGTCAGGCTGTTACTTGAAAAGCCTGGAAGGCAGTTGTCCCAGTTTTGACACTACCCATTAAATGATAGTAAGGAAGACTTTGGAGGTTCTACAGTGATGTTTCTAAAGTTGACTTTTCCAGTTCACAGTTTGATGCCAGGTGGTCCAGCTGGTTTCATTTCTTTGAAACTTTGTAACGATTGGTACGAGTGAATGACTTACTGGATCATTTCAGGGAGCGATTGGGAGTCATGACGTTGCTTTGGGTCTGGATTTGCATGTCAGCCAGACCAGGTGAGGATAGAAGATTCCTTCATTGAAGGATATTAATGATCCAGATGGATGTTTCTAAAAATCGGCAATGATTTTATTTTCATAGGTAGATTCATAATTCCAGGGATATTTTAAAATTATTGAATGGAATTTCCACCATCTGCAGTGGCGGGATTCGAACCTGGGTCCAAAGGACAGGAGCTGATTGTCTGGATTGATAATCGATCGGTAACACCATGAGGCCTATTTGGAACCACATGTTGTACTCAACTGCTATTTCTTGTGTTGCCCTGTTTTTCATTCATTGATTATGTTATTCTGGAATTTCATCCATCATTAAATCCTGATTGAAATACACAGTCCTGAACGTCGTCTCGACTGGTTGAATTTCATTCAATCTGTTTGGTTTGAACAGATATTTCAAGGCAGCTGCACATCAGAAAAGAACAGGAAGTAAGAATGGCTGACTGTGCACTTTACATGTCACCGGACCAGCATGTCTGGGTATGTCAGTTAGTCTGATCTTCAAGTAGGATAAAAGATTGGCAGGACGTCAAGGGTCGAAGGCTCTGCAATGTGCTGTACTGTTCTGTGTTTTACGTTTCACCGAGCCTGTGGATTCTTATCAATTGTTGAATGTGTGAGGGAGTGATATGTGTAAGATCAGGAAGCTGGGGAGGAGCGTTAGCCCAAAACTTCCAGTTATTTTGTTCATTGTTCTATTCATCTGAATGCCAGTATGTGTGGTGACCTACACCAGGCAGGCTCCGCCAAGTTCAGTTATTAACGTGATTCTTGACTTGTCATTTGCTGCTCTTTTCTTCAGATACAATCTTTTTGGTGACCCATATATTAATCAGATGTTTGCTAAGTTGAGTGAATTAGGCAAAAATAAGACATCAACTATTCTTATTCAACTGAACTATAATCTCGGAAATGAATTAGGTTGATTCTATATTTATGGATCAAAGAAATAAACTCCTGTCAAGATGTTCTAACATAGAAATAAAGAATGTACATTTATTTTATTTCGAACAAACAACATGGATGTAACTCTTCTGGCGATCAGAATTACACACACAATGTCAGGATTCAAAACAATGCATTGTCACTCCAACATTTTGAAAGCGGTTGGCTTCTGAATTATTACATGTTCAGGGCGAGCAAACGATTGAATAATCAAATAGAATTAGCGTTCTTATAGAATTATACATAATCAATCAGTTTAATTTCTCACTTAAATGTACAAGCTTCATCTATTTGCCAGCGAATTAGAAATGGCTATAATTCAACATGCACTGTGAATATTAAACTAAGTAAATGGTTTGTGTTTTCAAATTTTAGTGAACAATCATTTGAAAACATTTAATTTTTAGAAAAAATGTCATTTAATTTGAAATGCAGACAGTGAACAAAAACAATAAACATATTATCTTGTGAGTTAAAAGTCAGATCTTTTCAAAGAGGCTTGTGCCAAAGCAATGACAGATTTGTTTTCGTAATTGGAATTCAACATTTAAAATATTCATGTTCTGAGAAATAATTGGACTATATAATGAAGATGGTCTTGCAATACTTGCATTTTAAATGCTTATGCTCCACTAAACAATCAGATATGCGTGAGCAGTTACAATGGGAATAAAAGAATGACTAGTGAAGGAATAGGTCCAATCAAGCATAGTAATGGGAAGTTGCGTGTGGAGGCTGAAGTGATTGGGGAGGCACTGAATGAATACTTTTCGTCAGTATTCACTCAAGAACAGGACATTGTCGATATGAATACTGAGGCACGAATAAGTAGAATGGATGGCTTTGAGATATGTAGAGAAGAGGTGTTGGAAATTCTGGCAAGGGTGAAAATAGATTAGTCCCCTGGGCCTGATGGCATTTATCCTAGGATTGTCTGGGAAGCAAGGGAGGAGATTGCAGAGCCATTGGCCTTGATTTTTGTGTCCTCTTTGTCTACAGGAGTAGTGCCAGAGGACTGGAGGCTAGCAAACGTGGTTCCCTTGTTCAAGAAGGGGAGTAGGGATAATCCTAGTAACTATAGGCCAGTGAGTCTCACTTCTGTTGTGGGCAAAGTCTGAGAGAGAATTGTAAGGGATAGGATTTATGTACATCTGGATAAGAATGATGTGATCAAGTATAGTCAGCATGGTTTTGTGAAGGGCAGGTCGTGCCTCACAAACCTTATTGAATTCTTTGAGAAGGTAATTAAGGAGGTAGATGAGGGGAAAGCGGTAGATGTGGTATATATGGATTTTAGTAAGGCGTTTGATAAGGTCCCCCATGGTAGGCTACTGCAGAAAAGGACTGGACTTATGAAAGGACTGGACACTCTGGCAGGAGGGAACATATTTCCGTTGATGGGGGAGTGCCGAACCAGAGGACACAACTTAAAAATACGGGGTAGACCATTTAGGACAGAGATGAGGAGAAACTACTTCACCCAGAGAGTGGTGGCTGTGTGGAATGCTCTGCCCCAGAGGGCAGTGGAGGCCCAGTCTCTGGATTCTTTTAAGAAAGAATTGGATAGAGCTCTTAAAGATAGTGGAGTCAAGGGGTATGGAGATAAGGCTGGAACAGGATACTAATTAGGAATGATCAGCCATGATCATATTGAATGGCGGTGCAGGCTCGAAGGGCAGAATGGCCTACTCCTGCATCTATTGTCTAAAATACCGAGATATCGCATTGAGGGTGAGTTGGAGGTTTGGATTAGGAATTGGCTGGCTGGAAGAAGACAGAGAGTAGTAGTTGATGGCAAAGGTTCATCTTGGAGTGCCGTCACTTGCGGTGTTCCGCAAGGATCTGTTTTGGGACCATTGCTGTTTGTCATTTTTATAAATGACCTGGAGGAAGGGTTAGAAGGTTGGGTGAGCAAGTTTGCGGATGATACGAAAGTCGGAGGAGTTGTAGACAGTGAGGAAGGATATGGCAGGTTACAGCAGGATATAGAGAAGCTGCAGAGCTGGGCAGAAAGGTGGCAAATGGAGTTCAATGTAGCTAAGTGTGAGGTGATTCACTTTAGTAAGAGTAATAAAAAGATGGATTACTGGGCGAATGGTAGACTACTTGGTAGTGTGGAAGAGCAGAGGGATCTTGGTGTCCATGTACACAGATCTCTGAAAGTTGCCACCCAGGTAAATAGTGCAGTGAAAAAGGCATATGGCGTACTGGCTTTTATTGGTAGAGGAATTGAGTTCCGGAGTCCTGAGGTCATGCTGCAGTTGTATAAGACTCTGGTGCGGCCGCATCTGGAATATTGTGTGCAGTTTTGGTCGCCATACTATAGGAAGGATGTGGAGGCACTGGAACGGGTGCAGAGGAAGTTTACCAGGATGTTGCCTGGTATGGTAAGAAGATCCTATGAGGAAAGGCTGAGGCGCTTGGGGTTGTTTTCATTGGAGAAAAGAAGGTTTAGGGGTGACTTGATAGAGGTGTACAAGATGATTAGGGGGTTAGATAGGGTTGACAGTGAGAACCTTTTTCCACGTATGGAGTCAGCTATTACAAGGGGGCATAGCTTTAAATTAAGGGGGGGTAAATATAGGACTGATGTTAGGGGTAGGTTCTTCACTCAGCGAGTCGTAAGTTCATGGAATGCCCTGCCAGTAGCAGTAGTGGACTCTCCCTCTTTATGGGTATTTAAGCGGGCATTGGATAGGTAGATGGAGGATAGTGGGTTAGTGTAGGTTAGGTGGGCTTTGATCGGCGCAACATCGAGGGCCGAAGGGCCTGTACTGCGCTGTATTCTTCTATGTTCTATGTTCTATATACTGACTTTTATTCACATCAGACACATGGTAGAGTGTGTGCATCAGCTCCAGGAATGTCTCCAAAGCCCCTCCCATTTGCTAGCCTTATCTCTGCAGCCCGTTAAATTCATATTTCCAAATACATATCCAGATCTCTTTTTGATCTTCATCCACAACTCTCCCAGGCAGTCCATTCCAAATCCTAACAACTCTCTCAATAAAGAAGTTTTTCCTTATCTTAAACCTGGTTCTTTTGTTGACAATCTTGGAATTAGAACTCCTTGATGCTGTAATGCCAACTAACGGAAACAGAGTTTTCCTGTTTTACTCTACAATTTTGATTTCATACTTTTGAGCACCGCAATAAGTTCACATATTTGTCTGTTCTCCTCGAGGAAGAATAAGCCTTACAAGAACTGTCACAAGCACGACATTGGAAAAACAGGCAGAAAACTAGCCACCTGGATACATGAACAACAGCTATCCAGAAAAAAAGACATGACCCACTATCACTAGTATCCTTACATAAAGATGAGGAAGTACACCATTTTGACTGGGTCCATCTGGGACAAATCAAACAGAGACACGCACGAGAATTCCTAGAAGTAGAGCATTCAAACCGGAACTCTATCAACAATCACATCGATTTTGATTCCATCTAACACTCTCTGAGAAAAAGAACCGGACATAAAATCACCAATACTACAAATTATATCACTGACTCAAGGAAACCTAAACACATAAATAGCAAGTGGGACATAATACCAGCAATTGCACTGATAATGTTCCCTAGTACAGTGATGAACCATCTGAAAATGAACTCTCCAGCTCAGCGAGCAAACTGACATACAGATGAAGCGCAATTTCTCTCATCCTCCCTTTAACTAAATCCTTCATTGCAGTAATCATTCCCATTATTTTAAGGTTATTTGATTTCTTCTGCAAAGTAATTTGGTGTTTGTCTGTCTTCTGAATGTGTGTGTGTTTTTTTTTGGGGGGGTGGGTGGGTGCGAGAGAGAGAGAGAGAGAGAGACAGGCAGAGACAGAGCGAGAAAACAATCCTTTATAATCTTTGGATTACTCCCCGTGCCATGTGGAAAAGAGGGATGGATGAGGCAGGTAGTATAGCTTAACACGTTGTTAACAAGCTCGTTCAAGGGTGGGGATTTCAGATTGTTGGATCATTGCGATCTCTTCCAAGACAGGCGAGGAACTGTACAAAGAATAAAGGTTGCATCCTTGTCGGGATGTGTGCTAGTGCAAGTCAGATGGATTTGAATAAACCAGGAGAGTGAGAGCCAAAGCAGCAGATCAGGAACTGAGCAGAAGGTCGAGGTGAATCGGACTTCAGGCACGGCCAGTCTAATGACCATGCCGAGAGAAGAAATCAAATCAGTCCAAAATGTGACTTGTGTGTTGGAATAAATTACAGAGACAAGGCGCAAGTTTTTCAGAGATTAATAAATAAGGATGGAGAGTGTGGGGATGTGAGGGAGTGAGGTGTGTGAGAGCAGAGAGACAGTGCACAAGAAAATGATAAAGTGGAAAGAGGGTAGGGTGGGGAATTCTGTGAGAAACAACTGGCAGAAAAAAAACACAGGAAAACTTGCTGTTTGTCAAAGTTAATACCTGGGAAATAATTTATTATGCTTCAGTGAAATAACATCCTTATTGCTAGAGGTGTTTATTATAATGGAGGAAAAGCTGTGTTCAAATTATGGCTGTAACTATAATAATGGTGGCAAACAGCTAGAATAGTGTCAGTGCTGTTGTTGGACAATTTTTGCACAGAGCATGTGAATTACCCTGGATGTTCCCAGAGATGGCTGGGCTGACTTTGGTTGAGTAAGTGCTGAAGCTGCATGAGATGCCGCTGCTTTGTAATACAGAAACTTACTCAGTACCATCAAAGGAACAAAGCAGCAAATGCCATTGCTTATTGTTTCAGAATATACCAGAGTGTTCATGGCTGCCACTGCAAAGAATCATGCAATGAAAAACAGGCTCATCACGCCTGTGCCAGCAAGTGGACATCCAAAGGTTTTTTAAACGTTTGTGAGGTGACCTGCCTCAACCACCTTCCTAGACAACGCATTCCAGATGCAGGCTACCCTTTCAGTTCGATACACATTCCACAAATTCTCTCTCAAACCCATCCCTTTCTCTTTAAAAATGTGTCCCTTATTTTTTGATCCTTTGACTAAGGAAAACAGCCGTTGTCTGTTCATCCTCTCCATACCCCTTATGCTCTTGTACACCTGTACCATTCCCTCCTCAACCTTTCCTGCTGCAAAGAAAAAACGAGCAAATTTAGCCCTCCTCTTTCAGACTCACTTTTGAGTACTTACTTGTCTCCTTACTTCTGACTTGCATCTTCCCAATTTATCGGTGTTAAAGTTCATCAGGCCATTGATCTGGCTATCTGAATAATTTGTTTATATCCTCCTGTAGCCTAACACTTCCCTCCTGACTGTGACCCACCCAGCCCATCTTTGTGTCATCCACAATATTGATCATCATTTCACTGCTCGCCACCTCCACATTCTCACAATCGTCATTTCTGAATATCACAAACAACCAGTGATTTCCTTCCTCCTCTCCAGATGTTATTCAGAGGATTATTTGACAATTCCAGTTTCTTGGTTTCCCTATTTTGGTGAATTTATGACTGATTTAATTCACACATTTTATGAGGGAGCCACAAATAGCATCTTCGACACAGAGTTGAATTCACTTTTTACACTCCACCCCTCTGCATGTTTTATTTATAAATTAGGATAAACTGGGTTTGGCATCTTGTGCTGGAAAATTAGCATTTTATGTGGCACTGTTCTTTGTAACATTCCCTGCAATAGCCAGACCTGACGAAATGTTTCATCTGCAGGATGGACGTGGACTCATGCATTGTTTGTTTAATTCAACGGGTGTGATGGGGATAAATATTCAATTTAAATTCTATATTATGGGAAAATGCAGAAGGTCAAGCGATATTCTCATGTCCACCTTGAATTAGAAGCAAATACATACTGGAAAATAATCAAAAATATTGAAACACCACGTCGGGGAGGAAAAAAAAAACATGTCGTCTGCACTTGATGGAGATTTAGAAATATATAGTACATGTACAACCTGAACAATGACCAAGCGATAGAAGAGAGAGTACAAGAAATCCTGTCTTAATTTTGAATGAATTCCAGATCCCGATTTTCTTGAATAGTGATGGTTTCTCATCCAAGCTCACCATCCAGTCTTTTCGGCATTTAAACCAACATTTTCCGTATTTCCATCAGTTCTGAGGAAGGGGCACTGGACCTGAAACGTTAACTCTGATTTCTCTGCACAGATGCTCCCAGACCTACTGAGCAGTTGCAGCAACTTCTGTTTTGTTTCAATATTTTCATCACACGTTCTCACCATACAATACGTCATTGATATTTAGAGCCCTGTCAAACATACGAACTTTGTAATTTATCATTTAATTTCCATAACAAATTACTCAAGATTCAACTGAGATAACAACTTTGTTGTTATCATTCAGATTAGACACTTTATCACAGTTCAGAAAGATGAAAGAAATCAAAAGAGCTGGAGCGAAACTCAGTAGATCAGGCAACATCTGAGCAGAGATGCAAAAAAATTGACCTTTGATTCTAATATGACTTTTCAGAACAGTGTCACATCATATGATATACGTTAATTCTGTTGCTCTCTGCAAATACTTCCTCATCTTTTTCGTTTCTCCAGCAATTTCTGTTCATATTTCATGTTTCCATTATTACTATATTTCATGTTTCTTGACAGGTCTACACATTGAAGTTGGTAATATTTGGACAACGTGGTCATTTCTCGTTCTATTACAGTTGGAATTCCTGTGACACCTGAATTACAACCGAAATCTCTTTCTTCTTTAAGATAGAAAGTAAAAACAATTCTGAACATCCTATAAAACTCAGGAGATTTTTTTTTTAATATATTTTAGAGGCAGCTGAACTTCATGAAATAATAGGGATAGATTATTGATGATGCAACACTCTGTGTCCTTCATTGAACAAGCTTGTCTCCCCACTCGACAAATGCTTTCAATGCATAACATAGAATTATTACAACAAAGGTGGTGAAAGCTTAGCCCATTGTCTCTTCCAGTTTGGAATGAGCGATATCTCTACTATTATTCTCCAGTCTTGTCCCCATAGCCCTGCACATTTCATTATTAGTATCTGTTTTTAATTGTAAGCATCCTGCAAGATATGAACAATATGATCAACCTCAAACAAAAACAGACGTTGGAGGGAAAGCTCAGCAGGTCTGGCTGTATCTGTGAAGAGAAATCAATGTTAATGCATCAGGTGCGATGACCCTACTCAATCTGTATTCCCAATGATTAAATGGTGTGTATATAAAATATAAAATATCCTTGTTGTGAACTATATTTAATTCTATCTGACGTTAAGAGTGTTGATGACATGTGGAATATCATTGTACTCCCCATGCAGTCTCCACAGCCACTGCCCCCATTCCGCCCTATCTCCCAGCCAAACCTGACTCATTAATTCAAAAGTCTTAATGAATAAGTTCACTTTTGGTTTGGGACTGAGGAGAAAAAGTGTAAAAAGTATTGCTTTATAGCAAATAAAGCTGTATTAAAATGTTTGTCCATTTGTATAAATTAATTACTCAAGCATATTATGAATGGAAGTCCAACGTTTCATTATTAGAGCAGGGAGAGGAACATTCAGAGAAGTCCACACTTCCTGTCTATGTGCAGAGCAACTGCACCCAGTGACAGTGTGTTGGCTGGCGTTTCTCCCCGTGGAGGAGAGAGCAGCACAGTAACAACGTCCTGATTGAGTTTTTTTTTGTGGAGTGGTGAAAATTTGGGGTAAGATGGTTACAGCATTGCAAACGTACAACCGAGCAGAAACATCTAGCCTGAGAAAAGAAAACATCCATCATTCTCCCACACAATGACTTCACTAGAGCAATTAGGGATGGGAGATGTGACCAATAGCCAGCAAAGTCAGCATCCAGACCTGTCCAGTTATATTGTGAACTGAATGTGCTGTATTGAAAGCTAGAACAGTTTTCTCAGTGACTGTGATTGATGTCAGTCTCCATGCATTGTAGCTGTGTCACTGGAGGGTTTCCCTCTCCTATTGGTGAGGGGCTTCACTCAGTGTGCTATCCCAGTGTAGGTGCAGATGCATCAGCTCCAACAATAACAAAGATCAGCAGCTGCACAGACGTGGAGAGGACAGATCTGAATCTGAGAATAATGGACTGGATAATTAAACCAATGGAGAGGAGGCTTTCCTTGGGACTTTTCAAAATTTTTCTCTGTTGGGAATTTCTACCATATCGGATATCAGCGGTACTGATTATTATTTTGGGCGGGGTGGAGGGTGTGTTACTAACCTATTCTCGCTATTGTTGGTGTTTTCTACCTCTGTCCATTCATTAATCCCATAAACAATTTTGAACTTCTTTGCAATTGTTGTTATCTATATTTGTCAAAGAAAGAAACTGTTATCTTCAATTCAAATTGCAGTCTCCATTCATCTGAAATGCAGACCACTGCCTTACAAACATCTGAGAACAAAACTGTGGACAACCTCGAGATCCCTTTTGGCCCTGAATTGATTTATGTCTCGTGTTCTCTCTGTCACGAACCCTGTCCACTACCAGCTCATAATATCCCCAGTCTCCATCTCTGCGTCAGTTCTGTGTCTGAACAAACCGTTGTCTGCACGTTGGTAAAATTCAGACTTTATGTTTCAAGCTCTCTTCTGGCCACTTTTCCAGTTACAAGTATTTCAATCACAAAATTGTTGTTGTCTCGGACGTTGCTTCATGATTAGGACAATGTATCAGAGTAGGAATGTCGCTGGATGTAATTCAGGAGCAAAGCTTATTAAACGAAAGACATTGTTTCAAGTGACTTGTTTCAAGTCCTACCACAGCTGATGGCAGAACTTAAATAAAAATGGTAAGAATTCGAATAAAGTGCATTTCACGAAAAACAACCATAAAACACAGATTTTGTCTGATAATCTTGCTGTTTCACTGATGACTTTAAAGAAGTCTGATGTTACTACCCAGTCTGGGTTAAGTGTGACTTCAGACCCATATCAATGTGCTTTCTTTTATATTGGCTTGTGGAATGGCCTCACAATCAGGACAATTAGTGATGATTAACAAATGCTGCCCTGTCAGAGATGCCGACTTCCCATGGAATAACAAATTTGAAGCTTAAACCAAATAAAAGAAGATGCTGGAGATCTGAAATTGCATAAGAAATGCAAAGCAAAGAACAGAAAGTGCTGGGAGCTTTCCTGAACTGAAAACAGTTGGAAAATAGTGTGAATAATGCTGGGGACAGGGAAGTCTGCTTTGAAAGGGAGAAGGAGTGAGCTAAATCGATAGAGAAAGACAGAGATAGAAGAAAAAGAGCAAACAAAGGGAATGATGATCAGCTGGGATGGAAATAAAATGTGAATTTCACCTCATTTATTTTTGACTTTTCCCATCTTCCTGAATATCTTGCCCATGCCGGTACATGTATACCCCGCTTTTCAAATATCCGCTTTTTGCCACTACCCTTTCCGAAAAACCTCCATTACATCCTGTTTTCGCTAACCAAAAGAAATCCGAAGAGAATTTTCACTTCTACCAAGAAAGATGATTTTTTTCCCACAGTAATTAAAGCTACTTTGCTTTATGCCATATCAGCTTATGAAAGGTTTTGTAGGATCACGCTACCTTCAGATACCGAAGGAAACCTGTACATATCTAAGATCACGTTTAAAGCGATTTGATCCCAACTGTCTGTCTTCCCTGAGTGTCGTCATCTTCTTATATTTATTAATGGGATATAGGTATCGCTGGCTGGGCCAGCATTAATTCACTTATTTCATTGACCTTGAGAAGACCTTGAGCCTCACATGGCACTTAGACAGAGTGTGGCACTCAAGTTTACAGATGCACAGGAGGTGTGCAAAGCAAGATCGACTTTCGCAAGATTAATGTTATTTGAAAAGTTAGAGATGTCAATTCGTCAGTGTAATTAAGGTAAGGAAGATGGTGTTCCTGTGCATGCCGGCCCATGTTTACAAGCCTCTGTATCTTCTCCCTTTTGGAAGAGGTTATAGGAGATCATTACCGGTTTTGGAGAGATATTTGATGTTGCCCGCCTTTCACTCACAATGAGAAGTATAAATGGATGGAAGGTTGACTTCCATGATAGTCTGGGCTGTGCACACAACCGTCTGTAGTTTCTTCTGGTCCTGGGAAGAACTGTTACCGTCACACTATTATGCACATGAATAGAATGCTTTCAGTTGCCAGTATGTAGAGCGTGGGGAAGGCAGTTCCAAAATATTTAGATGTAGCAATTGGCTATTAAATGGATATCCAAGTTCTGGTTGCCGTTTTGACAACAATTGAAATTTAACCAATATTGTCAACATCCAACCAAAGAGCCATCACATGCTTCAAAACAATAGAGAAACCATCACCATCACAACGAGGGAGAACTAGACAGACACGTATAAGGAGAGAGAAAACCAAACGAGGGAAACAGAATGACAGTCAGTAAAACAGAGAAAGGAAACAAAACAAGAAATAAACAGTCACATGGACAGGGAGAAGGGGAGATAGTAAGTTCAGGGAAAGAAACAGAAGACAGAGAAAAGGAAAATACAAGGAAACAGACAGTGTGAGAGAAATAGTGAGACTCAAAGCACACAGTGAGCTGGGGATGGCGTCACAGTGAGCTGGGGTGGGGAATGGGAGGTGCTGGGGGTGAGGACCAGAGAGAGTCGGAGTGATTTGGGGGGAGGAAGATGAGGATTTACTTTGACCTGTACCAAGCTGTACAGGCTGATCATAGTAAGCAAGGATGTGCAGAACAATGGCTGTAAAACATGTCTGAGAGGCATGTAGGTTACGCTGCACACAGCGTGCGCGAGGCGAGATCAACATGAACAAGATCAGTATTATCTGAGATTAGAGAGTACATTCATCAGTCTAATAACAGTCAAGAAGGAACTTTTAATGAGCCAGCTGCTCAGTGGTTTCAAGCTTCCATATCTTTTAGCCTGATAGAAGAGGTTGTGGGAGACCATTACTGGGGTGTGATGGGTCTTTGATAATGTTAGAACAAAACATTCCAGCACAGAAACAGGCCATTCGGTGGTCCAAGCCTGCGCCGATCCAAATCCTCTATCTAAACGCACGGTGGCACAGTGGTTAGCACTGCTGCCTCACAGCGCCAGAGACCCGGGTTCAATTCCCGACTCAGGCGACTGACTGTGTGGAGTTTGCACATTCTCCCCGTGTCTGCGTGGGTTTCCTCCGGGTGCTCCGGTTTCCTCTCACAGTCCAAAGATGTGCACATCAGGTGAATTGGCCATGCTAAATTGCCCCTAGTGTTAGGTAAAGGGGTAAATGTACAGGAATGGGTGGGTTACGCTTCGGCGGGTCGGTGTGGATTTGTTGGGCCGAAGGGCCTGTTTCCACACTAAGTAATCTAATCTGAAAAGCTGTCGACTATTTTCTAAGGATCTGTATCCCTTTGTTCCCTTCCCATTCATGTATCTTTCCAGAAACATCTTAAATGGAACCACTGGTCACAGTTCTCCATTTTGAGAAACACCTACTATTCTGTGCCTCCACGTAGCTAGCGCACCATGTGACTTTCACTTTCTCCATCACCCGACTGAGGGGAAACATACCAAACGCCTTCCTGAAGTCCATGTACATGACATCTACAGTATCTCCCTCATCAATCAATTTTGTCACGTCCTCAAAGAATTCTATTGAGTTGTTAAGACATGACCTTCTTTGCACAAAACCATGTTGTCCATCAGTGATAAGACCATTTTCATCCAAATGAGAGTAGATCCTATCCCTCAGTATCTTCTCTGGCAGATTCCCTACCCCGACATCAGTCTCACCAGTCCATAATTGACTGGATTATCCCTACTACCTTTCTTAAACAAGGGGTTTAACAATTTTCCAGTCTTCTGCGACCTCAACCGTGTTCAAGGATGCTACAAAGATATCTGTTAATGCCCCAGATATTTCCTGTCTAGCTTCGCTCAGTAATCTGGGGGAGATGTTGGCAGCCTTTCTGCGGCAACTAGCCATGTAAATGGAATCAATGGTTGGCATGTTAGAGTCCATGTTGGTCAGAGCTGTGCACCCAACCTTCTGTAGTTTCTAACAATCCTGAGTAGAGCAGTTGCTGTACCAGGCTTTTATCCACCTGGACAATACGCTCTCAATGGTGCATCTGTCGAAGTATGCATGCTGATTTTCCTGTATCACCTAAGGAAGGAGAGGCATTGTTGAACCTTCCCGACCGTCGGACCTATGTGAGAAATTCAGGACAGGTTGTCAGTTATCATCACTCCGAGGGACTTGATGCTCTGCACTCCCTCAAACGGTTGATGTCGATAGGGTGTGTTCCCCTCCTTTCTTCATAAAGTCAGTGATCAGTCCTTTACGTTTGCCGGATTAGAGAGAGAGTTCATTATCAATACACGATGACACCAAGCTCTCTATCGCCTTCCTAGAGTCTGACGCGTTGTTTTTTTTAATATCCATACTGCTATAGTGATGTCATCAGCGAACTTGTAGCTGGCGTTGTTTGGAATTTGGAAACACAGCCGTGGCTGTACAGCGAGTACATAGGGGGCTGAGGACACAGCCGTGGCTGTACAGGGAGTACATAGGGGGCTGAGGACACAGCCGTGGGTGTACAGGGAGTACATAGGGGGCTGAGGACACAGCCGTGGGTGTACAAAGAGGACATTAGGGGGCTGCAGAAACAACCGTGGGTTTACAAAGAGTACAATAGTTGGTTTAGTGCACAGCCATATGTGTACAGGGAACACACTAAGGGGCTGAGGTCACATCCGTGGGTGTACAGGATGGATCGTGGGGGGCTGAGGACACAGCCGTGGGTGTACCTGGAGTACCATAAGGGGCTGAGGGCACAGACGTGGGAGTAGATGGAATTCACTAAGGGGCTGAAGGCACAGACGTGGGTGTGCATGGAGGACAGTGGGGGGCTGAGGACACAGCTGTGGGTGTACAGGGAATACAGTAGGGGGTTGAGGGCACATCCGTGGATGTACAGTGAATACAGTAGGAGGTTGAGGGCACATCCTTGGATGTACAGGGCGTACAGTAAGGTGCTGAGGGCACAGCCATGGGTGTATAGGGAGGACAGTAGTAGGCTGATGGTACAGCCGTAGGTGTACAGGGAGTATTGTCGGGTTTTGAGAATACATTCTTCAGCAGCTTTAGTGTCCATTGTTATTGTGGAGGAGGTGGTTTTAACCTATCTTCACGATTGTGGGTCAGAAATCTGAGGAGCCAATTGCAGAGGATGGAACCGAGACCAAGGTCATGGAATTTTGGGATTAGTCTGTAAGGGATAATGATTTTGAATGTGGAGCTTTCGTCAATGAGCAGGAGTCTGGTGTAAGTGTCCTTGTTGTCCAGATCTTCCAGTGATGCGTGCAGTATCGGATATGGCATCTGTTGTGCACCCGTTACATCAGTCAGCAAATTATAGTGCAGCAGGTCAGGCAAGGAGACTGGAATTGGCGTAAGCCATAACCAGCCTCTCAAAGCACTTCATGATTATTGAGGTCAGAGCCACTGAATGGTCGTCTATAAGGGCATGTTCCATGTGCTTTCTCACGAGGATGATGATAGCCTTCTTGAATCAGATTGGGACTTCGGCTTCTGGAGGGAGAGACTGAAGTTGTATGTGAAAACCTCTGCTAGTTGGTGTAAACAGGATCTGAATGCTCAGCCAGGAACACTGTCCAGGCCGATCACTTTCTTTGATTTGACTCACTAAAAGAGTGACCATGCCTGCAGCGGTGACAACAGACACAAGTACATCTGGGGCTTTCGCGGCTGGTGTCAGCACTCAGTGACAATCACACAGTCATTTATGATCGACATCCCTTCCCCACAGCTCCCTCTGTCGTCTTCAACACACAATGACATTGGTTGGTGTGAGTACCACACAGTCAGCATTGAGACAGATTGCCAGAAATAGACTGGGATCGTGTGCCATCAAGTTCTGTGTCAACATAATGCGGTAAATTCAAAATAAAATAGTGAGCCGTGTGTCAGTGTCAGTGGTGCAAGGATTGAAGGTATTGCAGGTGTAATTCCAATCATGCTGCTTCAACCAAAATTGAGTCAAGCATCTTGAGCATTGTGCCTTTTCAATGCTGGATAGACCTTAGGGAGTCAAGAAGTACTATTTCCGTGAACCATCTGACCTGACGGCAGTTTTACTAGGTTTGCAGATGATACAATGATGATTGGATGGGCAGGTGATATTGAGGAAGTGGGGAGGCTGCAGAAAGACTTGGACAGTTTAGGACACTGGGAAAACACATGGCTGATGGAACACAATATGGGATCATGTGAGATTATGCACTTCAGTAGGTGGAATACAGGCAGACACTATGTTCTAAAAGGCTTCATGAAATCTGAAGCACAAATGGAGTTTGGAGTCATCGTCCTCTCTTACAGTTAATGCGCAGGTGCAGTTGGCAGTTTGGAAAGCAAACGCAATGTTAACATTCATTTCAAGAGAGTGAGAATACAAGAGAGGAGGCATACTGCTGAGAATGTAATGGGCTATGGACAGACGGGATTTGGAGTATTGTGAGCTGTTCTGGGGAAGGATCTACGGGTGTTGGACATGATCTATCCTGGGAATGATGGCTTGTCATATGAGCGGCAGTTGAGGGCTCTATGTCTGTACTCAATGGAATTTAGAAGAATGGGGGGGGGGCGCAACTGCTTGAAACTGAGCGATTACTGCAATGATTGATACAGTTAGAGTATAGAAGATATTGCCACAAGTCTTAGAGACTATGACAAAATGAGACAGTTTCAGGGTGAAGAGATAAGCTGAATGGCCTAAATCTATTGCGATATAGCATGCCTGTATTGTCATACAGTCTATTATTCAGTGCAGAATTGTAAATCTCAGACCTGCTCTTGTAACCGTTGTATCTGTATTTTGATTTGAATTCACCTTCTGGTCAATGGTAACCCCTGTAATATGGACGGTGGGAGGATTCAGTGTCAGTCAGTAGCGCACTAAAATGTTGAATGTAAGCTGCTATCTGTGAGTCTCATCTGGCGGGACTACATTGTCTCGACGATGATTGTCATTTTCAGTCTGGTATTTTTGAAGGATCGATTCTGTTACACTAATATTGCATTTAATAAAACAGGTGCAATTTATCACAGCACTCAGCAACAATATGCCATGGAACACTGAACACCTTTCTAATAACAGAAAGGTCTAAAATATTCAGGATCAGAAACACTGCTTTCCTGTTCATGTTCACATCAGAAAACCTGTTACATCGAGGTGTTCAACCTGGAACTTTTTAAACTTTTTTTTTGTTATGGGAATCGCTGGATGGGCCCACCATTTCTTTTCCGTCCCTAGTTACCCTCTTGAGCAGGTGGTGCTGAGTTGCCTTCTTATACCACTGCAGTCCACCTGCTGTGAGTTGATCCACAATGCTACGAGGGAGGGAATTCCAGTGATTTGAGGGAGCAACAGTGAAAGAATGGTAATATATTTCCATCTCAGGATGTTGACTGGTTTGGAAGGGAGTTTGAAGGTGGTGGTTTTCGCCAAAGCCTGCTGCCGTTGTCATTCAAGATGGAAGTGATTGTAGGATTGAAAGGGGCTGTCTTGTAGATGCTACATACTGCTGCTACTGAGCATAGGTGGTGAATGGAGTGAATGCTTGTGGATGTGGTACCAATCAATTGGGCTGTTTTGTCCTGGATGGTGTCAAGCTTATTCAGTGCCGTTGTGGCTGCACTCAATCAGGCAATTGGGGAGTATTCCATCTCACTCCTGACTTGTGTCTTGTAGATGGTGAGCATGCTTTTGGAAGACAAGAGGTGAGTTAAACGCACAATATTCCTAGCCTTTGATCTGCTCTTATATTTATGTGGCGAGTCTAGTTGAGTTTCTGGTCATTGGTAACCTGAAGTGTATTGAAAGTGTGGTGGGGAAGGGAATTTAGTGACAAATATGCTGCTGAATACCAAGTGGTTATATTGTTTCTTATTGGTGATAGTCATTGTCTGGCGCCAGTGTTAGTTGTCACTTATTAGCCCAAGCCTGGATATTGTCCAGATCCTGTTGCCTTTAGGCACGGACTGCTTCTATAACTGAGCATTTGCAAATGGTGCTGAACATTGTGCAGTCATCGTCGAATTTTTTAGATTAGATTACTTACAGTGTGGAAACAGGCCCTTCGGCCCAACAAGTCCACACCGCCCCGCCGAAGCACAACCCACACATACCCCTACATTTTACCCCTTACCTAACACTGCGGACAATTTAGGATGGCCAATTCTCCTGACCTGCACATCTTTGGAGTGTGGGAGGAAACCGGAGCACCCGGAGGAAACCCACGCAGACACGGGGAGAATGTGCAAACTCCACACAGTTCGTCGCCTGAGTCGGGAATTGAACCCGGATCTCTGGCGCTGTGAGGCCGCTCACTTCTGACCTTATGATGGAGAGAACGCCATTGAGGAAGCAACAGAAGGTGTTTAGACCTAGGTTTCATCCGGAGGGCAACTGAAGATATTGCCTAGTATGGTGATGAAACATCTGAAAATGACCATTCCAGCTCATGGAGCAAACCTACGTCCACATTATCCTGCGGGACTACTGCAGAGATATTCTGGAAGTGTGATGACTGACCTCCAACAACAATAACCGTTTTCCTATCTGTCAGGTATAACTCCAATAATGAAATACTTGCTCGAAATCTCCTTTTTGCTTGGGTTCCTTGATGCCACATTTGAAAGAATGCAGCGTTGATTTTCAAGAGCTGGAATTCAGTTCATTTTTCTATGTTTGAACAAAGACTGTGGTGATGTCAGGAGCTGAGTGTCCCCGGTGGAACTCAAACTGGGCATCACTGAGCAGGTTATTGCTGAGCAGGTGCTGCTTGATAGCAGTGTTGGTGAGTCCTTCCATCACTTTATTGATGATGGAGAGTAGACTGATGAGGCGGTATTTGGCTGCTTTGAATTTGCCCTGAGATTTATGTACAGAACATACTTGAGCAGTTTTTTCTCATTGTTTCACTCTCTATTGCACTAGGGTTAATCCTCTGGTTTGCTGGTAATGACTGAGTGGATTATATGCTGCACCATGAGATTACAGATTGTGCAGGGGTATTGTTCTTCTGCTATTGTTGGACCACAGCATCTTATGGATACTCAGTCTTGAGTTGCTAGATCTGTTTGAATTCTGTGCCATTTAGCACGGTGATAGTGCCACACAACACTATCGTGTTTATTCTCAATGTGACCGTGAGACTTTGTCTCCTCAACGACAGTGTGGTGGTCAGCTTTACCGATGCTGTCATGGACAGATGCATCTGCAGTTGGTAGATTGGTAAGGATGAGTTCAGGTATGTTTTTTATTCCCTCTCGTTCATTCCCTCACTACCTTCTGCAGACCCAATCAAGTAGATATGTCCTTTCGTATCCGACCAGCGTGATCGGTAGTGCTGCTGCCAAACCACTCTTGGTGGTTGACTTTGAAATTCCTCAGCGAGAATAAACTTTGTGCCCTTTTCACAGTCAGTGCTTTCTCCAAGTGTTGTTCAACATGGAGGAGTACTGATCCAGCTGAGCAATGACGTTACATGTTAATCAGTAAGGCTGCTTTGCCCACGTTTAATCTAAAGCCATGGGACTTCATTGGGTTTGGTGTTAATTTTGGGGACTCGCAGAGCAACTATCTCCAGAATGTATTGCACTGAGCTGCCCCCTCTGCTGTATTGGTCCTGACCTTGGGCTAGGACATATCCACTCATGGTGATGGTGGTTTCTGTGGTATTTCTGTCAGTTATAATTTCATGAGCATGACTATGTCAGGCTCTTGCTTGACTCGTCTGTAAAGCATTTCTAATATCGGCACTAGTCCTCAGGTGTTAGTAAGGAGGAGTTTGCAGGTCCGACAGTGATGTTTCCAACTGACGTTTTCGGTGATCAGATCGATAACTGATGGTCCACCTGGTTTCATTTCTTTGAGATTTTGTCGCGATTGGTATAACTGAATGACACGCTAGTCCATTTCACAGCGCGACTGAGAGTCATCACGTTGCTTTGGGTCTGGAGTGAGGATGCAAGATTACTTCATTAGAGGATATTAGTAAGCCAAATGGTTTTTCTTTTCAGACAATCGGCAAACATTTCATACTCATCAGTAGATTCTTAATTCCAGTTTTTTAAAAAATATTGAGTTGAATTTCCACCTTCTACAGTGGCGGGTTTCGAACCTGGGTCCACAGAACAATAACTAATTTTCGGGATTGATAATCTAGCGATATTACCATGAGGGCTACTTGGTGTCACATGTTGTATTCATGTGCTATTTCTTGTGTTGCCCTGTTTTTCTTTCATTGCTTAGGTTTTTCTGGAATCTCATCCTTCATTAAATCCTAATTCAAATCCACCGTCATGAACGTCTTCTGGACTGCTCGAATTTCATTCAGTCTATTGTGTTTGCACAGACATTTCAAGGCAGCTGTACATCAGAGAAGAACAGGAAGAGATAATGGTTGATTGTGCACTGTACCTGTCACCGCACCAGCTTATCTGACCAGGCACCTAAAGTATTTATTGTGGATCAGAGAACTACCGAATTATTATAACACCGATGGAGGTCAGTCAACACATTGTGGGGTCACAAGCTCTTCAACTGCACAACTGGAGATAGAGAGAGCGTGTGGAGATAGATGGCGTGAGTGAGAAATAAACCGGGGAACAGAAAGTGAATGGAGATAAACTGAGAGAGGATAGAATGTGGAGAGACTGACTCAGTGGGAGAGGAAGAGGTGTTAGATGAGAGTGAAGTCAGATAGATCAGAAGGCAGCATGAGGGTAGATAAATACGGACAGACAGAAGTTGGAAGTTTTATTTAGAAATTCCTCTGAACTGCAATCGATTTGTCTGGGTGCCATAACCTGCGACCACTCTGCTGATTCTGGCTGTCGTCCCAGATCATTCTTTTCCAATAATATCACAGAGCTATGTTACTGACAGCAAAACAGAACCCAAAAGACCGTTGATTAGTTATATGGTGAAGGTGGATTTTTAAAAAAAATAAACTGTGCCATGAGCAGCAGGAAATGATAACCCCACCCAACACTCCCACCCCACCTCCAGATACTGTGTGACAGACTGGTCCAGAGAATCTCAGTGAGGGAGATCACTGACAGAAAGGAAATCAGCATCTCCGCTGTGGATCAAATAATGATTGATAGTTTGCACATCACTTTTCCAGTTTTCACATCAACATTTCAATTTATATGACTCAATATCAGGAGTGCATTTTAACAAACTTATCTCTTTATACTTAGCATATTTTGGTCTGTATAGAAAATCATTTTGTCCCTGTATTTTGCATTGCCTTATTACATTTCATTAATATTGTCTCTGCTAATTTCTCATTGTAGATGTATCCTTGAATCTGTTCTTCATGAGTTATAAAGTGTACCGTTCCAATACTGATAACTAGGGAACAGCAATGTTCCTCTTCCCAGTTTGAACAGCCATGTCCCCCAGTCCTCTCCATCTTCTATCTTTTCCCCAATGTCATAATCACAATGTAATTGAAGTCAGTAAATGACACTTCATCACAGTTCCTTAACATTGAAAACATCAACACTCACGCTTGCCCTCTCTGATTCTGGAATAGCAATCTGAATTGTACTTGTCTCGTACAATTCTCCGTTAACATATGCATACCGTTTGATTGTAATAAACCCATATTGTCTTAGGCACATGTTGGCATCAAATCACGGATGGAAGATGTACTCTCAATGTTTCAGTGATTTTGCAATGGCTGATCAGTAATTATCGGATTTATTTCTCCATTTATGAGCAGAGAAGCATGTTTATGTTCCGTTAAACCTCTCGCATTACCTCTATATCCAAGGCAGACTGAATGATTGTACTCAAATAATATGTCATCTCCAACATTCCGCCTTCAGTCTCACTCACATCTCACATCCAGAATGCATGTGTTCAAAGTTATTTTGAATTTTAGTAAAACAGTATCACATTGAGAGAGGTTAGCTGGAGCTGTTTGTTCAGCAATTGTGATTATAGGAGTCTCCATGGATCCTATGGGTCCCCAGAGAGTTTCAGTCTTATATCAATAATGGAATGTGTTCAATGTGTAATCCCATAGTATGAGCGGGAGCATCATCCACACCAGTAACAGGGATCAGCAGCTTCAAGGAGAGAGGGAGGAGAGATCAGAATCTGGAAAGAGTAGACTGGAGTGTTCCAACAATGGATCAAGATCTGAGAACATTCAAATGGAAATTTCCAACAATGGACAGGAGTTTAGTCTCGGGTCTTTTCTGGCTTTCCCAGCCTTGGAATACATTAGCATTGCAGATTGAAGATGTACTGATGGTTATTTCAAGCTGGTTACTATCCTATCCTTGCTATAGTTGGTGTTCCTGCTAAGTCACTCGAGCTGTCTAGTGAAACGGTCTGAACTGAATTGATGGCCATGATATGTAAATTTTGGAAAGGTGCAAGTCAATGTTTTCAGTTCCAATCAAAGATTCCATTCCTTACATATTATAACTAGCAAATGATTACTTAAAAATTACGCAACAATATGTGAGGATGAAACAAACTTTTCTCCTTGATTCGTTTTCTCCTGCACAAGTTTACATTTCCATATCCTCCCCACTCACCATTTTTGTCCAGTACCACCAACATGACATCCCAGTCTCCTCCTCAGCCTCAGTACAATTCCTGAATAAACTCTCATTTGTGCCTTTGTTAATCTCCGCATACAGCTGTTTCAAGCCCATTCATACCATGTGTCCATTGCAAAATAATTGCACTTGAGATGTTTACGTTGTTCTCTCCACAGAATTAGAAAGAAGGGAAGACAGTGTATGGTTGTTACGTCACTGTCTCATAATCTACAGCCACAAAATAATAATCTGTTGATATCGGCTTGCCTCATGCCCATTAGAGAAGGCAATGGGTCATTCTTCTCTGGTCAGGTCTCTGTTTGACTGCAAACCCACAGCACTGCGTTTTAATCTTTACTGTCCTGTGGAACAGCTAACCAGCCACTCAGTTCAAGGTCAACATAACATGCTGGTCTGACCAGGGCTGAATACATCTCGTGAGGGCAGATGAAAAGGAAAGATAACCCCCTTCCTCTGCCTGTATCCCATATTCCTGCAGCTGAATTACATTCAGGTAGGTGGTCACTCACACTTTTAGACGTATTCTTTGTGATTGAGTCTGTCTCCGAGAGTGTTTGCCATCTCGATAGGCACCTCTGGTGCTAGCTTTATTGATGCTGACCTACAGATGTAAGGATGGTTTAAATTCCACGTCAGTGGCTGTGCATTGTAAATGAATGGTATCCTGTGTCACATGAAGGAAATGGAGCCAGCTAAGTGAGGGAAAGGAGTTATTGTGATCAACTGTGAGAGCGTTGTTGAGGCAGGGTTTGGGGTATTGTGGACAGATTTTATCTCCTTTATGCGGAGTGATCTCCTTACCACAGAGAGAATGAACAAGAGTCCCACCAGATGAATCCTTGGGATGATGGCACCATGAGGAGTGAGTAAAGGTTGATCTGTAGCACTGTGAGATAATAAGAGGTGATTGCATTGAACCTTGAGGAGGATGGACAATCACTCCTTATATTCAAAACAGGCAATGAGAAGGTGATAAAGTCCATTGATTCATTCAGGATGCATGGTTCTGGATAGTTTAAGTGCCTCCGAGGACGTTACGCCTACCCACCCCAACACCCACTCCCCACAGCGGTTGACAGAGACAGAGACGTCCAGGTTTTGAATAAACTATCACCACATTAATACAGAGCAGTTAGTGTGTGATCCTGCACTGAATGTCATATTACCAACCACCCTGAAAGCAGCCAAAATATCTTCATTCAAAAACAGTCAACTATTTTTGGCCCTGGTGAGACCACACCTGGAGTACTGTGTGCAGTTCTGGTCTCCAAATTTGAGGAAAGACATTCTGGCTATTGAGGGAGTGCAGCGTAGTTTCACGAGGTCAATTCTGGATTGGAGGGATTACCTTACACCGAAAGACTGGAGAAGCTGGGCTTGTATACCCTTGAGTTTAGAAGACTGAGAGGGGATCTGATTGAGACATATAAGATTATTAAAGGATTGGATACGTTGGCGGCAGGAAACATGTTTCCACTGATGGGTGAGTGCCGAACCAGAGGACACGGCTTAAAAGTACGGGGTAGGCCATTTAGGACAGAGATGAGGAGAAACTTCTTCAACCAAAGAGTAGTGGCTGTGTGGAATGCTCTGCCCCAGAGGGCAGCGGAGGCCCAGTCTCTGGATTCATTTAAGAAAGAGTTGGATAGAGCTCTCAAGTATTGTGGAATCAAGGGTTATGGAGATAAGGCAGGAACAGCATACTGATTAAGGATGGTCAGCCATGATCATATTGAATGGTGGTGCAGGCTCGAAGTGCAGAACGGCCTACTCCTGCACCTATAGGCTATTGCCTATTGTCTATTTCCACCAGCTTCTGACCTTCATGAAGAACACGAATCCATATTCTCAGAGATACAAAAAGACTCCTTAAAGTTTAAACCATAGTACTATAAGACATAGGGGCCGGAACTAGGCCAGTTAGCCCATCGAGTCTGCTCCGTCATTTGGTCATCGCTGATAAGTTTCTCATACCCATTCTCCAACCTTCTCTCCGTAACCCTTGATCCCCTGAATAATCTGAAAAGCTATCCCCATCTCACATATACTCAATAACCTGGCCCCACAGCCTTCTCTGCAAATAAATTTCAAAGATTCACCATTCCCTGTTTAAAGAAGTTTCTCCTGAGCAACATCCTAAAAGATGTTCCCTTTAGGCTTAGGCTGTGTCCTTGGGTCCTCATCTCTCCTACCAATGGAAACATCTTATGCACATCCACTCTGTTCAGGTAATTCAGTTTTCTGTATGTTTCAATTACATTTCCTCTCTTCCTTCTAAACTTTATCAAGTATAGACACAAAGACTCAAACATTCGCCATACAACAAACTTTTCACTCCTATGACTATTCGCGTGAAAATCTTCTGAACACGCTCCAGGGGCAGTATACCTTTCCTGTGATATGGGGCAAAACGGTGCGCTCAACACTCCAAATGTAGTCTAATCAAAACTGTATACAGCCTGTTCTTATATTCAATTCCTCCCATAATAAATACCATCAATAATAAATGCAATTGCCCTCTTAACTACTGCCTCAACCTACAAGCTTACCTTAACAGAATCCTGCACTAGAACTCCCAAGTTCCTTTGCACTTCACAGTTCTGAATTTTCTCCCCATTTAGAAAATAGACCATGCCTCGATTCATCGTGACAAAGTGCATGACCTCACACTTTGTGACGTTGGAATCCATCTGCCAACACTTTTAACTGGTCAATTCCTTCTTCAGCCTCTCTATGCGACCAGTCCACCTGCCTATCTTTGTATCGTCTGTAAGCTTAGCCAGACTGCCCTCAGTTCGATCATCTATATTGTTAACGGAACAAGTAAAAAGTTACGATTCCAACACTGAGCCTTGTGGATCACTTCTTGCCACCGGCTGCCATTCTGAGAAGGACTATTTTATCCCCACTCTCTGCTTTCTGTCAGACAGGCAAGTTCCTATTCATGCCTCTACCTTGCTTCTAACAACACGGACCCTTATCATACTCAATCATCTCCTTTGTGACACCTTGTCACAGGCCTTCTTGGCGTCCAGGTGGATAACATCCATTTGCTATACTTGATTGAGACTGTTCATTTCTTCTTCAAAGATTTCCAACAAATTTGTCAGGCATGACCTTCCCTTGATGGAACCATGCTGACTTTGCCCTATTTTACCAAACACTTCCAAGTATTCAGAAATCTCATCCTTCACAATGGATTCCAGGATCTTACCCACGACAGAGGTTAAGCTATTCATTGCGGTTTTAAAAGTAATTTTTCCTTACTCCCTGCTATAGCTGACTCCCCTCATCAGTCATGGTTTCCTCATTGTCCACGTCCTCTGCCTCATTTTATTCGGCGTAAATCTCTGCTGCATCCCGAATTACTCAAAAAGTCTCCTGCCATTGCTGCTCCACTGTCTCTCCTGCTGGGCCCTTCTACCAGTCAATTCTACCAAGCTCCTCTCTCATGTCTCTGTAGTTGCCTTTATTCAGTTTTAATACCGTTACTTCGGAATATAACTTCTCCATCCGAAATTGCGAGTAAATTCAATCATATTACGGTAATGCCTCCTATGATTTTCTTCACCTTTTGCTCCCTCATCTAATCTGCCTGCACAAGCTGCTCCAAAAAGCTATCTCATAGACATTCCACAAATTCCTTTTCTTGCAAACCACCATCAATCTGAATTCACAGCCCACCTCCGTAATGAAATCTCACATGATCACTGTAACTTTGTATTTCCTATACATCTTTCTATCTCCTGGTGTATCTTGCACCCCAGCTCCTGAGTACTGTTTGGAGGCCTGAACAGAACTCCAACTACTTGCTTTTCACCTTTTTGATTCCTCAATTCTACCGACACAGATTCTACACCATTTTTGCTTACATCATTTCTTATTATTGATTTAATTGCATTTCTTACTAATAAGACAGCCCCATCCACACTGCCCAACTGCCTATCTTTTTGATAGGATGCATATCCTTGAATATTCAGCTCCCAATCCTGATCCTCTTGCAGCAACGTCTCCGTGATGGCGATCTGCCAATTGGTGTATGAGCCACAAGCTTATTTATCTTATTCCTTATACTGCGTGCATTCCGATATAACAGTTCAGTCCTGTAGTAACCATCCCTCTTCTCATCGTCATTTGTGTGTCCTGACTGTTTGAAGTTTGATTGCTAACATTTTCCATACTCTGCGCCTGTGCTGAAGATTTGAATAATTTAGAGATTAGAGTCATCGATGTGTACAGAATGGAAACAGACCGTTCGGTCCAATCTGTCCATGCCGATCAGATATTGCTAATCCAGTCCCACCTGCCAGTACCTGGTCCATATACCTCCAAACCTTTTCTCTTCATATACCCATCTAAATGCCTCTTAAACGTTGCAATTGTACCAGCCTCCACCACAATCTCTGACAGCTCATGCCATATACATACCACCCTCTGCGTGAAAATGTTGACCCTTAGGTCTCTTTTATATCTTTCCCCTCTCACCCTTAACCTCTGCCCTCTCGTTCTAGACTCCCTGACCCCAGGGAAAAGACTTTGTCTGTTTAACATTTCCATGCCCCTCATAATTTTGTAAATCTCCGACGCTCCAGGGAAAGCAGCCTCAGCCTGCTCAGCCTCTCCCTATAGCTCAAATCCTCCAAACATGGCAACATCCTTGTAATTTTTTTCTGAACCCTGTCAAGTTTCACAACATCTTTCTGATACGAAGGAGATCAGAATTGCATGCAATATTCCAACAGTGGCCGAACCAATGTCCTGTACAGCCGCAACATGACCTCTCAACTCCTGTACTCAATACTGTGACCGACAAAGGAAAGCATACCAAACGCCTTCTTCTTGATATCTGCAGTCCTACCCGCTCCTTTAATTCGCGTTTTATAATTTTCCCTATAACTGACACCACCCCACCCCCATTTTGCTTAATGCCCAGTCTACAGCCCGAGATATGCGATTTGCTTGGACTCTGGTCCCAACACGGTTCAGATGAAGACCGTCCGATCAGAACAGTGCTCTCCTTCCCCAGTGTCTGGTGTCAATGTCCCATGGTACAAACCCATTTCTCTCACACCAAACTTTGAACCACGCATTTTCCTGCTGACCCTGTGCTAATTAGCTCATGGCTCAGGCCGTAATCCAGAGATTATTTCCTTTTTGATTCTGTTTTCTAACTTAGCTCCGAGCTCTTCGTATCCCTTAGCAGAACCTCTGTCCTAGTTATATCTCTGTCGTTGGTACCGACACAGACCATGACCAATGGATCTTTACCCTCACACTCGAAGTTCCCCTGCAGTCCAGATGAGATATCCCTTACCCAAACCCCAGTCAGTAACGCCGCATTCAGGACTCTCAATCCGGGTCACAGAGAACAGTGTCTATGCCGCTAACTATACTATCCCCAGTTACATTAACATTTCTCTTCTCTTGCCCCACTTGAAAGCATTCCTCAACTCGGTGCTGTGGCCAATCAGCTCATCCTCCCTGCAGTCCCCATCCCATCCACACAGGGAACAAAACTCTTGAACCTGTTAGACATGGACAGCGGCTGAGGCTCCAGCAATTCTACGTCCTGGATCCCTTTATCTGCCTCACTCATAGATAATCTCTCTGCTTTCTAACCACTGGCTGAATTTGAGTCAGTTGATCTAAGGAGTGTAACTGTCTCTTGAATCACAACATCCAGGGAACTCTCCCCCTCCCTGATGCCTCGCAATGTTGGAAGCTCAAACTCCAGCTCATCGACTCAGAACCAGAGTTGTTCTTGCATGCGACATTTACTCCAGACATGATCACTGGGAACCACAGTGGGGTCGACCACTCCCATATCATGTAGAAACAACACATCACCCGACCCTCCATCCTTTTTTAATTTTTTTACTATTGAATTGTTCCTCTGGAATTTTATTTGTTTATGTACATCTGCGTATGCAAGTTGTAACCAATAAATTAACATGAGTCAATTTAACACAGATTCAAAGTTAACACACTGCCTATTAGCAAATGAGATCACATCCTCCCTTTGTCAAACCTGCTCATTTTCTTCTGATAGAATTCTGACAGACTTGTCAGCGGGACCACTCCTTGATGAAGCCATGCTGACTCAGCCCTATTTTACCATGCACCTCCAAGTACTCTGCAATGTCATTGCTAGCAATGCACACTAAATCCCTAATAACGACCGATGCCAGGCTATACTGCCCTATGATTTCCTGTATTTTGCCTTTCTTCCTTCTTACAGAGATTTTAAAATGTCCATTTTCCAGGTCTCTGGGACTCTCTGATGATAGTTATTCCTGAACAGTCACGACCAATGGTTTCACAATCTCCTCCGCTAATTCCTTCAGAACTTTAGCTGTTATCCTTCCAGTCTGTGTGATTTATCCATTTTCAAACATTGCAGCTTCCCCAGTACCTTCTCCTCAGCGCTGATCACTACATCTATTCCTCACCCTTGACTCGCTTGAAGTTCTGGAATGTTCCTAGTGTCTACCATTGTGAGGATTGACGGAAAGTACCTATTCAGGTCATTCTCCAATTCTTTGTGTGCAATTTCTCTGCAGCCAGCCTCAATTTCTGGTTGTCCAATGTTCACTCTCCCCTTTTATATATCTTAACAAAACGCCTGCAATCTCCTTTTCTAAAGCAAGCTAGCTTACATGTGTCATGTTCATCACTTTATTGCTTCTTGAATTGTCCTCTGCTGCTGTATAAAGGCTTCCCAATCTTAGGTAGGCTGCGTGAGAGCATTCCTGTTAACGAACTGTCGAAAATATACTAATGTAACTGTCCTAATCCTATTGTCCATCATTCGATAGCGTGGTGACACAACACTGCTGCCGCACAGTGCCAGGGACTCGGGTTCAATTCCAATCTTTGGACCCTGTCTTTCTGGAGATTTTGCAATCTCTCCATTGGGAGAATTGCCTCTTTTCTCTCTCCACAGTATGTTTCTGTGTTTGTTTCAGGTTTCTGCCATCTACAGTATATTGGCTTGTGTTTGATGGAGAATTGCTGCAAATATGACGGGTTTATTGTAAAAGTGGCTCTGGTCCTCAGGCTTCCTGAGTGCTTGGGAATCTTGCCCAGCTACTTAAGTGAGTGCATGTCCCTGATTACCTACTCTGTCTCTCTCAATCCCTGAGTCCATCCGTCACTGCATGCAGCCTGTCATTGAGCCACCCCGGGATTCCCCACACCCCATCGCCTGGCACTGGATGCTCCCTACGCAGGGAGCGTACAAAGACACTGGGCACTTTCTGACGCGCTAGGGATCCGTGGTAAAAACACAGCCATTAAAATAAACCGAATAGCTAAAATCCAATTGAACAGCAAAGCAGAGTAAACAGGCGGACTGGCACCCATCTGTTATGACATTTTCAGGTCATTTGGACTAATTTCTGTTTATCCTCGTCCATGTACAAATAGATGCTCCATAAGTATATCTTGTCACACAGGTTTGGTGAAGGTGATAGATATCAGATCCTGTGATCATTGCGACTGATTCGTTGGGCTCCACGTTCCTGGTTAATGAGATCACCTTTAAGTTTTTATTGTCAAGTCTATCCATTTTAAAGTAAAGGTCTTGCTGGAATTGTGCTGAAAGCATATTTGAATGTTGGGGAGACTAGATTATGCCACGCGCCAGTGAGGTTAGGAATAGGAAGGTAGTAAAGTTAAAAACATGGCCAAAGATCTGCTAGGGTAGGCAGCACCTGCAATATGTGGATCATTGGGATTCCCGGGTCAGTAGGATATACACAACAAGGACGGGATGCATCGGAACTGACAGCAATCTCAGATATGTGGGTCATTGGGAATCCTGGGTCAGTATGAAATACACAGGAAGGACAGGATGGACGTGAACCGGCAGCAATCTCAGATATGTGGATCATTGGGAATCCTGGGTCAGCATGAAATACACAAGAAGGACGGGATGGACGTGAACTGGCAGCAATCTCCTGGCAGGCAGGTTTGTTATTGCCTCTCAGGAGGGTTTAAACTAGTGTGGTGGTGGGGGAGGGAGGGTGGAGCTAGAGCAGTACGTCCACAAGCACAGTGACTGAAGAACAGTTGGAGACTAATCCCAGTACAACTAAGACCAACAACAAACTGGCAGAGGGGAGTGAACACAATGGGACAGGAAGTCTGAAGTATGCTGATTTTAATGTGAACAGTGTGACAGGCAAGACATATGAATATATATATAAAACCATGATACAAATATTACAGAGATTTGGTTGAGAGAGTGATCAGAAAACTATCAATCCAATGGGTCCAGAGCGAGTAGAAGAATGTGCCGTGAGAGGCTGGAGACAGTTGTTTGAAGCAAAATAATTACCCAGCAGTTTATTGGAATTGGACAGTGTGGGATGCAACGTACAGTTTAAGGGACACGGAAGGAATCTGAAATTGTCTGTTTACAATATTTTCCGCTTTACTGACGGTCCTTTGTAATCTCCTGTTACCAGAGAATAGGCGAGGAGAATTAACATCAGGGAAACTCAAACCAAATATCAGGTCAGGATCTGATGGAGTTTGGCTGAAGTGTATTTATTTCAATGGAAGAATTGTTATGGGGTAAGGACGATGAACTGGGAGCCTGAATCTATACATGGGACTATGATGTTGCGGCTTTACAGAGACTTGGTTGAGAGAGGGAAAGGACTGGCCGTTCAAAGTATCCAGGGTTTCATTGGTTTAGGCGAGATAGAGAAGAAGCTAATAGAGGTGGACGAGTTGTTTTACTGATCAGAGAGAATGCTACATCTGCACGTGAACAGGACATACAGGAGGGAACATCCACTGCAGCAATATAGGCCAAGCTCAAAAATAAGATGGATACAAGCACTGCGTTACTATAATCTCTCCAACAGCCACGACAGGATTGAGGAACAGATATGTATGTCGATTAAGGAAAGATGTATTAAAAAAAAGAGTGGTCATAGTGAGTGACTTTAATATCCCCAATAATGACTGGACGTCCATTAGAGCAAGGGGTTTAGACGCGGCAGAATTTATTAACTGCAGCAGTATGTGGATAGCCCAATGAGAGGAAGAACCATACTGGACCTCGTATTGGCTAATGAACCTGGCCAGGTGACTGACCTTTCAGTGGGACATAATGTTAGAAACAGTGGTCACATTTCCTTCAGATTTAAGATAGCTATGAACACGGATATGTCAGGACCTTGTGGGAATCTATTGAATTGGAGAAAGGCAAATTACGTCAGCATCAGACAGAGCTAGGACGTGTCAATTGGGAGGAGCTGCTATCAGGCAAATCCAATTTTGTAAGAGGGAACTGCTTGTTAAATCCTGACAGCAAAATCATCTCGTGAACGTTCTCCCAACTGCTCGAATTTCTATCTTTTTTTTGAACAGATATTTCAAGGCCGCTGCATATCAGACAACATGAAGGGATAAAGAATGATTCTGCACTCTGTCCTTCTCAGGACCAGCTTGTCTCTCCAGGCACCTGAAGTCTTTATTGTGGGTCAGAGAACTTCAGAATTGATAGAGCACTGAAGGAGGCCATTTAGCCCATTGTATACTAACGAGCTCTCCAACAGCACAATTTGTCAACAGAGAGAACCGAATGTGTGTGTGTCTGCGTGTGTGTGTGTGTGTGTGAGAAAAATCAACAGAGAAAAAAGGAAGTGAAGAGAGATAAAAGGAATGGAGAGAAAACGGAGCCACAGAGTGAGTGAGAGCAAGGGGTGTCAGACGAGTCTGAAGTTATATCAGAAGACAGCATGAGGAGAAATATACAGAAATTTCTTTAAGAAACTCCCACAGACTGCAAGCCCTTTGTCTGGTCCGTACCCTGTGAGCACTATGCTGTCATCCCAGATCATTTATCGCTAATCATATCACAGAACTGGGTTGCTGACGCTGAACAGGATCCAAAAGAACAATCGATTAGTTTCAGGGAGAAGGTGAATTCATTTAAATATTCTGGGCCAACAAGAACTTGTAGTCCCTCTAGACACGGTGTGAGAGACAGGGCGAGAGATTCTCAATGAGGGGGATCACTGACAGGGGGGAGATCAGCATCTCAGTTGTGGGTCAAATAATGACTGATAAAGGTTGAAAACCTCGTCCGTGGTTTTTAAATTCACATTTCAATTCATATAACTCCACATCGCAAGTGTATTTTAACAATCTTGCATCTTTGTAGTTTTCATGTTTTGGTATGTACAGAAAAGCTTGTTTTTTGTCCCTTTATTTTGTGTTGGGACCAGAGTCCGATTGAATCCTAACTAAGGCTGTAGACAGAGGTCTAAACTGATTAGGAGTTTGTGTGCGTGTTGGCAGGGTGGGGGGGGGGGGGGTGTGGAGGCCGTTATAGGGTTTAATTAGAGAAGAGGAGGTAAATGCACAGAGCTCAGGAAGGTTATTAAAATCTCCAGCACAGACGCAAATAAGACAGAGTGTATGGAAAGTGTAAGCAATCTGACTTCAAGCACACTGGACAAACAAATAACAATGAGAAGAGGGACCGTTAATACAAGATTGAATGGGTTATATCTGAATGCGAGCAGTATAAGGAATAGAGTAAATGAGCTTGTGGCACAGATTGAAATTGGTAGGTATGACGTGATGGGCATCACAGAGAAGTGGTTGCAAGGGATCAGGACATTCAAGGACATATATCCTATCGAAAAGATAGGCAGCAGAGGGAGTGGGTTTACATTATTACTAAGAAATGAAATTAAATCAATATTAAGAAAGGAAGTAAAGTCAGATGTTGTAGAATCTGCGTGGGTAGAATTGAGGAATCACAAAGATAAGACAACCACAGTTGGAGACTTGCACAGGCCTCCAAAGAGTAGTCAGGAGCTGGGGCACAGGATACACCAGGAGATAGAAAAGATCTGTAGGAAAGACAAAGTCACAGTGATCATAGGGGAATTTCAATATGCAAGTGGAATGGGAAACCAGGTTGGGAGTGAATCGCAAGAAAAGGAATTTGAGGAAAGTCTATGGGATGGCTTTTTGGAGCATTATGTGGTGGAGCCCACTCTGGAACAGATGACACTAGGTTTAATGACGCAGGCTAGATAAGGGAGCTTAAGGTGAAAGAAAACTTCAGAAGCGGTGATTAGAACATGGTTGAATTTATTCTGCAATTTGAGAAAGAGAAAGTAGAATCAGAATTAACAATATTTCAGCTGAATAAAGGTAACTGGAGAGGCACAAGGGAGTAACTGGGTAGAATTGACCGGGACAGGGGTCTAGCAGGAAAGACAGCGGAACAGTAATAGCAGAAAATTCCAAGATTAATTCAGGAGACACTGCAGAGATACATGCTGAGCAATTACGGCATGGTACAGGTAGGATGATTCTGGATTAGTGGTGCTGGAAGAGCACAGCAGTTCAGGCAGCATCCAACGAGCAGCGAAATCGACGTTTCGGGCAAAAGCCCTTCTAACCATTAATATAAAGGAAACTTTAAGAGATTCTTTAGATATATAAAGTGCAAAAGAGAGGTAAAAGTGAACATGGACCACTGGAAAATGATGCTGGAGAGACGGTAGTGGGAAACAAAGAAATGGCTGAGGAACTTTGCATCAGTCTTCACGGTGGAAGACACGAGTAATTTCTCAAGAATTGACAAGAGTGAGAGGGCAGTCCTGAATATTGTGGTCATCACCAAGAAGAGCATGTTAGAAAACGGAATGGCCTGAATGTGGATAGCTCACCTGGACCAGTTGGACTACACCCCAGCCTTGTAAGGGAGATAGCTGAAGAGTTAGTGCAAGCGTAAGTGGTAATCTTTCAGGAATGACTAAAATCAGGAAACGGCAAAGTGGCTGTATAATTGCTAACATGACAGCCCGTTTAATAAGGGAGTTAGGTAGAAGATGGAAAATTGCAGACTGATTTGCCTAACCTTTGTTGTGGGTAACATCCTGGAAACCATCGTGAAGGATGGGATTTCTGATACTTGGAGGTGTTTGGTAAAATAGGACTGAGTCAGCATGGTTTCATCAAGGGGAGATCAGTCCTGCCAAACCGGCTAGAAAACAATGAGGGAGTAATGATCAGATTAGATCAAGGATAACCAATAGATGTTATCCATCTGCACTCAAGAATCCTTTGACAAAGTGCCATGCATGAGGCTATTGAGAAAGCTATGAGCCCATGGTATTAGAGGCAAGGTGATAGCATGGATAGAAGTTTGGCTGCCTGAGAGAACGCATAGAGTGGTGATAAAAGTGCTATTCTCTGGATGGCAACAAGTGACAAGTGGTGTTCCACAAAACTCAGTGTTGGGACCACAACTTTTTACTTTGTGCATTCATTATCTATATGAAGGAACTGAGGGCATTCTGGCTAAGCTTTCAAACAGTGCAAAGATAGACAGAGGGACAGGTAGCATTGAAGAGTTGGTTCGGCTGCAGGAGGGTGCTCCCGTGCATCTCCTCAACTTCCCACACCTCCGCCCTTGCACTCCACCCTTCCAACGACAACAAGTTAGAACCTCTCTGGTGCTCGCCTTCCAACCCACTAACCTCAGGATACAACGCATCATCCTCCACCATTTCTGCCACCAACAGTCAGACCCCAATACCAGAGATATACTTTGCTCCCCACCCCTATCATCATACTGCTGTGACCATTCCCTCACGACTCCCTCGTTAGGTCCACACGCCCCCAACAAGCCACCTTCCACTCCCAACACCATCCCTTGACACTGCAAGAGATATGAAACCTTTGCCAACACCTGCCTCCTCATCTCCACCCAAGGCCCCAAAGGATCCTACCACATCAGGCAGAGAACTTCCTGTGCATCCAAACACCTAATCTAATCAGTCCATTGCTCCTGTCTCCTATACATTGGCGAGGCAGGATGTCAACTTACAGAATGGTTCAGGGAACACACGGAAACCCAACAACCCCACTTCCCTGTGGCCGAATATTTTAACTCCCCCTCACACTCTGCCAAAGCCCTGCAAGCTTTTGGCCTCCTCGACTGCCAAATTCTAGCCACCTGACTTCTGGAGGGAGAACGCATCATCTTCTGCCTTGGGACCCTCCAAACCCACGGTATCAAGGACAATTTCACCAGTTTCCTTATCTCCCCTCCCTCCACCTTATCCCAGATCTAACCCTCCAACTCAGCACCGCCCTCTTGAACTGTCCTACCTGTCCATCTACCTTCCCAAGTATCAAATCCACCATCCACTCTGATCTATTAGGATCATCACCCACCTTCATCTAGCTGTCGCCTTCCAAGCTACCTTTCTCCCAGCGCCAGCTCCCCCACCCCCTTCCATTTATCTTTCTGCCCCCTTCCACCCACCCCACATTCCTGATGAAGGCTTTATGTCTGAAACGTCGAATCTCCTGCTCCTTGGATGCTGCCTGACAGACTGTGCTTTTCTATGACTACACTTTTTGACTCTGATCTCCAGCATCTGCGGTCCTCACTTTCACCTGCTGAAGGACTATAACAGGTTTGGAGAGTGAGCAAAGAAGTGGTAGAAGGAGTACAATGTGGGAAAGTGTGGGAAAGCATTCTGCCAGGATGAATAGAGGCATGGACTATTTTCGAAATAGCGAGTAAATTCAGAAGTCTGAAGGGCAAAAAGACTAGGGGGTTTTGTCCAGAAGTCTTGAAAGGTAAACTTGCCGTTTGTGAGTAGTTAGAAAGGCAAATACAATAATGATATTTATTTCAAGAAGGCTAAAATATAAAAGCAGGGATGTACTTCTAAGGCTCTACAAGGCTTTGGTCACGCCACATTTGGATTATTGTGCGCAGTTTTGAGTCCCATATCTCAGGAAGGATGCACTGGTCCTGGTGCGTTTTCCAAAGAAATTCACGAGAATGGTGCCAGGAAATAAAAGCTTATCATATAAAAAATATTTGAGGGCTCTGGGTCTGTATTTGGTAGAATTCAGAAGGATGTTAGGAGGTCTAATTGAAACTTACAGAATACTAAATGACCTGGGAGAGAGGGGATTTTGGGAGGATGTATCCAATGTAGGAGAGATTAGTACCCGAGGGGACAGTGGAAAAGGAAGATCTTTTCGAACAAAGATATGGAGAAACCTCTTCAGCCAGACAGCGGTGATTCTGTGGAATTCACTGCTACAGAGGGCTGTCGAGTCCAGGTCAGTGAGTATATTTAGGAGTGAGACAGATAGGTTCTTGACAGTAAAGGGGATCAAGGGTTACAGGTAGAAAGTGTGAGAATGGGGTTGAGAAGCTTAACAGCCATCATGGAATGGCTGAGCAGGCTCAAATGGCCTAATGGCCAAATTCCTGTACCAATGTCTTCTGGTTGTGTGGTTAATATTGGCTGTCCTCATTCCTCATTGGCAATGTACCCTTGAGTTTGATCTTCATATAATATATGAAGAATAAAATTTCAATACTGATGGCTGGGAAATATCATGTTCCCTCCCTCCACTCTCAGCAGCCATGGCCCGATATCATAATCACACTGCAATTGAAATCCAGTGAAATTTACTTCAATACAGTTGATTGACATCGATAACATTAACAGCAGGACCCTTACCTGCCCTCTCTGATCCTTGAATAACCATCTGAATTGTGTGTCACATCATATTCTCTGTTAACATAGCCATGCCATTTGTCTGTTATCACTCATGTTGTCATAAGCAATTTTCTGAAAGATTATGGACTAGAAACGTTCTCTACATATTTTACTGACATTATAATCACAGATCAGGAGTTACAGACAGTATATTTTGATTTGTAATCCGAGAAACTTGTTTAAGTTCTGACAATCCTTTGATATTACTGTCATATCGAAGGCAGATTGAATGATTACATACAATCAATCTACCATCTCAAATATTTCTTCCTGTTCACCCCCCACACATATCCCATGCCAAATGTGTAAACTTTAAAAGTTCTTTTGAATTTTAATAAAATCATTATTGAATTCAAAGGGGTTAACTGGAGCTATTTGTTCAGTGACTGTGATTAATATCAATCTCAGTGGATCCTAATTATGGCAGTGGAGAGTTTCCATGGTTGAAATATAATGGTCTCTGTTCAATGTGCTATCACATAGCGAGAGTAGGAGCATCACTGACAGCACTAACAGGGATCAGCAGCTTGAGAGAGAGAGCGGGAGGAGAGATCACAATCTGAGAACATTAGACAGGAACGTTACAATAATGATTCATAATCTGGGGACCATGGATTGGAATGTTCCAACAATGGATCAGAATCTGAGAACATTAGACTGGAATATTCCAACAATGGACAGAAGTTTATCCTCGGGTCTTTCCTTTCTTTCTTGGCCTTGGATATCATTAGCATCACGGATCCAGTATATCCTTTGGATTTTTCAAGGTGGTTACTATCCCATCCTTGCGATAGTTGGTGTTCCTGGTAAGTCATTATATTTATCTACTAAACTGGGTTGATCTCAATTTCTGCTCATGATATACAAATTGTGGAAAGTGCTAGTCAATGTCTTCAGTTCCAAACAAAAAATCCTTTCCTTATAAATTATAACTATCAAACTACTTTTTATAAATTACTCACTGATAAGCGACAAGGACACAGAATGTTCTCAAAATCCATAATCCATTTTGTCCTTCATGGATTTATATCTCCATGTCCTCCACACTCACCAATCCTGTCCAAAACCACCATCATGACATCTCAGTCTCGTCTGCAGGCTCAGTGCAACCTCTGAATGAACCATGATTTTTGCCTCGTTCAATCTGGATGCAACAGTTTCAAGTGCCTTCTCATCACATGTCCATCACTAAATAATTGCTCTTGAGGATGTTTGACGTGTTCCCTGCACGTACAGGAAGACAGTTTATGGTAGTCAAGTCATTGACTCATAATCTAGAGCCACAGAATAATAGTCTGTTGATATCTCATGAAGGAAAGTGGTGGAATTTAAAAGCAACCATTATCATTTGTTATAAAAGTCCACCTACTTGGCTGAAGTCCTTTAGGTAAGTCAATGTGTCAAACTTCCCTAATCAGGTTTCCGTGTGACTTTAGTGATGAACATGTGGGTGTACTGCACCTTTAAACTACCTGACAGCACCAAGTCTTCTGAAAAATAGATATAATTTAACATTTGATCGAACAACTCGATTAGCTCATTGTCTTGAGAGAAAAACAAATTCAGCCAAACAGTTTAAATTATATCTCAAATGACCCACTTCCAATCAAGTTTGAATGTAATAGATTGATAATCTTAAAAGCCAATGACACAATCCAATAGTTTGGAGGTACAAGACCGTGGAAAATTGAACAGTTGAGAGCAGAGCTGCCAAGCTACCAGCATGCAAAGACTGCCTGAAAAATAGTTCCCTTAAAAGTATATTCATTGATTAGTAACTAGTGAAGCAGAATTCCCCAGAAGAAAAGAAGACAGGACTATGGAGAAGAACCGAAAGTTTCCTGGTTTTGAGATAAGAAGTTTTATTTTGTAAATCTTAGTTAGGAATCTTATCTGACTCGTATTGTGGAAGTGGAAGATCAAAGACAGGTTAGAGGAAGAGGTTGTAAATATTCATTCGATTATTATTCTCTGTAAAACTGTAAGAAATAAAGTTGTTAATTTTTACTTTAAATAGTTCTTAGACTCTAGAAACATCACACATTGGATAAATCTTTTCTGTATTGCTGGTTTTAATTAAGCAGGAGAATTTATCCTGAATTGTAACACTACAAACCCCCAGCAATGTGTTTTACTCTTTACTGTCCTGTGGAACAACTGAACCAGCCACTCAGTTTAAGATTGGTGTAACATGCTGCCTTGACCAGGACTGCATACATCCTGTGAGAGAAGAACAAAAGTAAAGGTAGCTCCCATCCTCTACCTGTTTCCAGTATTTGTACAGCTCATTTCTATTCAGGAAGGTGATCATTACATCTTTTAGGTGGATTCGACCTCATTGAAATGCTCCCCGAGTGTGATGCACATCTCCATAGGCAACTCTGGTGCTGGCTTTATTGATTGATGCTGACGTACAGATATAAGGAACTTATAAATTCCATGTCAGTCGTAGTGCATAGAGAAATGATGGCGATTCATAACACAGAAAGGAAACGGCGATGTCGAAGTGAGAGGAAAGGATTATTGTGATCATCCCTGAGTGTGTTGAGGCAGTATTTGGGGTACTGTGGATAGACTTTCTCTCAAGTCTCATCAGACTAATCCCTGGGATGATGGCAACATGAACAATGAGTGAAGCTCAGTGAGAGAATAAGGTGATTGCATTGAACATTAAGGGGGATGCACAATCACTTATGATGTTCTAAACAGACACTGTTAAGGTGATAAATTCCATGGCTTTTTTTCAATCGGGTTACATGGTTCTCGATAGTTTAAGAGCCTCTGAGAACGTTCCACCCAACCACCCCCACTCCTATTTCGATTCAGAAAAAGAGAGAGAGGTTCAGGCTTTTGAAAAAAAAACTCTCCCAACGTTAATAAAGTTCAATTGGTGCGTGACCCTGCAATGAACGTAATACCATTCATAATCCCGACAGCAGCAACAGTAACTTCATTATAAAAGAGTTAACTCTTCCCAGCAGCTTCTGACCTACATAGAACACATGGGAGTGTCTTCTCTGAGATAGAAGATGCCTTCTTGAGACTTTACACAAAATATTTGGTTTCCCTTATCACTGCCAGCAAACCATGTGAAGGTAGCACACGTTCTGCAAACAATGGAACCATGATTAACACCATGGAGCCCCCAATCAATGCAGTCTCGGTTTCATTGGTTTGTCATGTTAGAGTATCAATGACGCCCTCCTGTTTCTGTATAACTATCTCGTGGGGCTGAATAGCCACCTCCTGGTCTCATGGAATAGGTTTAAGGGTCTGATTAGGCTCTGCCTGTTCTTGTTTAACAGCTCGATGTACTGACCAGACCCCTCTTATTCCTGTGGAATAGGCAGGTGGATTGAATGGGCTGTCCCTTTTCTTGTTCATGAGTTTCCACGGGCTCAATGGCTTCCACATATCAGTGTGCAACCAGCCTGGGATGCTGATTGAGCTCCTCTATTAACTGTGGAAATGTGCAGGGTCTGGCAGCGCTGTTACATGAATGTTACCGACACTTTACCAGCACAAACGGAATGGTGTCCAGGTCTTGCCGCACATGGACACAATATGGTTCAGGATCTGAGGGTCACAAAATCTCTGAATATTGTGTGATATTCAGTCATCATCCTTACTTCAGATCTTATGATAGTGAAAGATATTGATATAGCAGCTGAAGATGGTTGTGCTGAGGAGGCTAAATCGAGGATCTCCTGCAGACATGTCCTGGAACTGTGAGGACTGTTGGCCACCGACCACAAGCATCTTTCTTTGTGCTCTGAAAGACCCAGACAAGTGGGAGGTTACACCTGATTTCCATTCAGCTCAAATAAGTGGGTGGTCCTGATGCCATCCTAAGTCAAATACTCACTTGATATCAAAGCCATTCACTGTTTGCTGAGCCCCTGTGTTCACCTCTCGTTCATATCAATTAGGTGACGGTGTATGTGTAGGAAACGTTTTCCTCTCACAGCGGGTAATCAATGTTAGGAATTATCTGGGCTAGCGAGTTATGGGATCTACATCACTGAAAGTCTTTAAGGAGGAGGTGATGGATTTTTGACCAGTCAGAATGTGAATAATTGGACATTGAAAAGGAGTTAATGCCAATAGTAGATCAGCCATGATGGTAGACAATGGCTTGATCGTCCGAATTAGCTGATCCGGTTTCTTTTGTCCTCATATTCTGTAATTACAAAGTTAATGGCTGTAATTTTCCTAAACGTTCTGTTATTGAACGTTGCAATCATACAGAGCAAAGTATTTTGTGAGTCATCTCTGGGTGAGATATGAGGGTTGTATTCACAGTGAATCAGGGCCTGTATTATGACCAACAAATAAAGCACAAGTTGCAGTGAGAAGACACTCTGCAAAGAGTCCAGAGGCGTCTTTCGAACCCAGCCTGGATTTCCAAATAGCATTTTCCAACCCACACTAAACCGTGTGTGTGTGACAGTCTTGAGGGACGGATTGAGACGCTGTGTTACCGTGGATCAGGTATTTGGAGCAAGTGGCCTCCAACTGCTCCTTGCAGGAGCTGTGAGTGGTTGGATGGAACATAGGAACATAGGACTGAGCAGCAGGAGTGTGCCATTAGACACTTTGTCACCGCTCCACCATGCACAAAGATTATGGGTCATGTGATTGTGATCTCCCCAGCACTTTTCTGTCTGTATACCATTTTCTACATTCACTTTACTGTCAAATGTCAACAAATACAACTTTGAATAAACTTTGTAAACATCCAGGCACCACAAACTTCTGGGGAGGGAATTTCCACTTGGACAGCCCTTTGAAAATTTCTCATTTGTGTTCTAGCCAATGTTGGAGGGTCACTGTTTTCTTTTCCGTCTCACTCCTCCACTGGTTACACCAATCTTAAATGTAACCAGTTTAATGATGTAACCAATGATATCGGTCTCAGAGTAGGTCATTTTCTAGAAAACAAATGTAAGACACAGGACGTTGAACTCATCTCAAATAGTAAAATGACAGAGTGCTCCAAATGTTATTCTGTCTTTGAAGTTATTCTCTTCAAATAAGCTACTGGTTGTGGGATTTCTTTCTGGAACAGTTGGATTTGGCTGAATTCCCTTTGGTTCGGGCATATGAGAGTTTCCAATGAATCCTCACCAGGAATGCACCACAAGTGGCAAAGATAACTCCGGGATATTATAGACTGACACTTTGCTATCTGGTGGAACAAAGTAAGAGAAAGGGATCAATCGGCTGTTGCTTCTCAGGCAGGGAACAATTTTCTCCCTCTCTGTGTTGAAACATACTGTCAATAATGTCAACTGAACACCAAACTGGACCATGTGTGCTCTCCTGGAACATTCTCTGGAAAACCTGATTATGGATTATATGCAGGGGCATCATTGCTCTTGTTGAACCCAATTCTATTCAATCTCAAAAAATGTCCCCTTTTTATAATTTGATGACATGCTTACACGTGTCTGTGTAATTTGTAAATATTGGTAGGTGTCTTCATAGTATGTGTGTTAATATCAATGCATCTTTTTCTTCAAATATTTTCTCTAGCTTTAGTCTCCCTGACAAGAGATAATATACATCCAGCTGATGCACTTTTCTGAAAGTCATGGTGGTCCAATGCTATTTCTAGGCTAAGATCGGAACTGATTATCCTCCATAACCAAAGGCCGGCATCCCAGGAAAGAGAAAAGGGAAACCTCTTTGAAAATTTCAAAAAATATTATATCCTCTTATTTTAGTGTTAGGGGATCAAAACTGCACACAGTGCATCAGATGTGGTCTCAGCAATGCCCTGTACAGATGCCGTAAAACATTCCTGCAATTAAACCTTAACCATTTGTCAAAAACAGCATCATTCCACTTACCTTCCAAATCACTTGCTGCATCTGCAGACTGACTTCACATGATTCATGAGCAAGGAACATGGAAACGTCCTGTATCACAGAGTTCTGCAATCTCTCTCCATTTAAATTGATTACCATTATTTTATCCTTCATGCCAAAACAGACAATTTACCTTATGTTATTTCTACTGAAGGTTTGCACACCAACCATCCCTGTCTATAATCATATTGCAGACTCAGTATCTCAATTTGACGACAGAATGAATCTTGGTGTACGTGATAATTGAGCTCCAAGCCATTCCCTCCCCTTCCTCCAGATCATTGATACAGATTATTGGTCATTGATGACCCCACAGTGATCTCTGAGGCACTCCATCAGTTAGAGCTTTGCAGCCTGAAAGTAAACATTTCACTCTACTCTATTTCCTGCTAGCGACATATTCCCTGTTCCTGTGTAGCCGCTCAGGCGGGTTGAATGGCCTCGTCCTGGACTGTGTAATGTACTCAACGATCTGAATTACTTAATTCTATATTCCTGTGTAATTTCTTAGAGGGGCAGAATGGTCTCCTCCTGTCTCATTGTAACGATCCTGTCTGACGGATTGGTGTGGTCAACTACCCTGTAACAGCATCGAGGAGTGGATTGAAGGAACAACACATGGGTTCAGGGCAGCAGTATATCTCTGTCACAGCCTCGATGGTGGATTGAGGGAATAACACATGGGGTAGGGGCAGCAGTATATCTCTGTAGCAGCTTCGAATGGTGGATTGAGGGAACAACACATGGGTTAGGGGCAGCAGTATATGTTTGTAACGGCACTGTGAGACGGATTGAGGGAACAACACATGGGGTAGGGGCAGCAGTATATCTCTGTCACAGCCTCGATGGTGGATTGAGGGAATAACACATGGGGTAGGGACAGCAGTATATCTCTGTAACAGCTTCGAGTGGTGGATTCAGGGAACAACACATGGAGTAGGGGCAGCAGTATATCTCTATAACAGCATCGAGGGTGGATTGAGATAACAACACATTCAGAATGCTCATGTCTGGTCCAATTGTCTCTGATCATCCCTCACCTGTCTGTTCCCGATAAACATTGACTCTTCTGTCCAGCAAAGATCAGTCGAGCTCAGTCCAGAATATCCTCAATATTCCCTATTCCCTGAGGATGAGGATACCACAGACCGCACAGCACTAAATGGAAAGGGTCATCTTTATTTCATTGTCGGACCCATTACATTAAAACTGTGCTAACCTCATATCAAATCACCACCTCTTTTCATACTTAAGGATATAATAATTATGAATAACCATAAACCATTCTGCCCTCCAAACCTGTCCCACATTCCCACTGACTCTTTCCAGTCAAATATGCATCAAATCCAGCCTCTGCTACAATCTCAGAAAGTGAATACTTGACAGAAAACACCACATGAGCATGAAAAAAGGAGCAGAATGAGGCCATTCGGCACATCAAGTCTGATATGGCATTCAATAATTTCTTGTATGTACCACAAACTCAATCTCCTGTCTTCTCCCTAGAATCCTTGATCCTTTTATAAACCAAAAACGTGTCGATTTGTGTCTTAATGACATTCGTGCTTGTGTCTCTGTGTGTATGTGTGTGTATATATATGTATACGTGTGTGTGTGTGTGTGTGTGTGTGTGTGTGTGTGTGTCCGTATGTGTGTGTCCATGTGCTTGTTTTGTGTGTATTTGTGTGTCTTCATCAGTGTACCTATGTATCAGCCTCTGTGTTTCTATTTGTGTTTGTGTCTATTTGTGTGCAATTTTATATGTCTCTGTGTGTTGCAATGTGTGTGTATGCCCATCTCCTTATATGTGTTGTGCATGTTAGTATGTTGGGGTGTTTTCCAATACGTCTGTGCATTTCAGTGTCTGCATCTCTGTGCAGTGAGGTATCTGTTTTTGTTTGGGAGTGAATGGACTGACGTTGGAACTGACAGTGCGTTTAAAGTGAGAACTGAATGTTGCTCTTTACTCTGTTGATGGGAAGTGGATGTTTCAGAAGCTCCACATGAGCCATCTAGTTTCTGTCCGGCTCATGCCAGGTTCCTCCCCACATGGTGGGAGAAGGGGGTGTGAGGGAACAGACATCAGGCACAGCACCACCCAGCTTGGCCCTTTCTGTCCCATTCCAGATAGTTTCTCCTGGAACAGGAGAAAGGGAGAGAGGGAGGGAGAGTGGAAATGAGTGACCCTGCTGTTCGTCCTGGTGGATGTGGGGCTGGGGGGAATGGTGAGGTGTCCGGAATGAGTCAGTCGACAGTTGTAAATCAATTTAGTATTATTAGTGTGGGGAGTATTGTGTAGGTGACAGAGAAAGTGAGGAAGAAAGTTGCTGAATTCAATAATGAGTTTGTAAATGCCTGAGCCTTATTTGGAAATAGAGTGTGAGCCTTGTTCAGGGGTCAGTGCTATAGCAGTTATACAGGGAGTGTGAAGGAGCAGATAGAATATGGTGAGCCTTATCCTGACAGAGCGGAGAAGGTTATTGAAGCTTGGTCTGTATCACAGCGTCAAGGTGAGCCTTCCGGAATGTCTTGTCCAAGTCTATCACCAATAACGCCACAGACCATGTCCCTCAGATTCAGTTTAAGGGGAGCTTACAAATAACAAGGAGAAACAAACATTGGTGTATTATATATCGAAACTAAAACTGTTGCAGAAATTCTGAGCGTTATATGCACTGAAAATTAGACATGCAAATATCATGGATACTGCATTCTTATTGAATGGTCTCACATTGCATCTCAACTGCGTTAACTAAGTGACTGTGAAAAATAAATTCCCTAAATGTATATCAGGTGTGTTGAAGAGTATGTATTGAACAAACTAGAGATCAAGCTTTTTCGGATTTGGTGTTGTGTGGTCGGGAGGACGAAGCAATGTCCTTGCTCTGAAGCAGCTTTGGAGAAGTAGTGACATTAATATGTTGTATTTTACACGGAGTCTGCGTACAATATAGAATGTTTGTACATTTTGGTCAAACATGATGGAAGCATGGAGCCGAGAGGGTCAAGTTTGTTCCGGTGAATTGGAAAAATACAAAATAACATTCAGAGGGAGATAAGCAATGGTTGTTAGAGTCATAGAGTCCTATAGGCCCTTCGGCTCAAACTGATCCATTCCGACCAAAATGTCAATTCACAATAACCCCATGTCCTAGCCATTACCCCGCATCCTTCTAATCCTTTCCTATCCTGTATTTGTCATAATGCATTTAAATGTTGTGAATGTAGCCACCTTAACTACTTCTGCTGGTAGCTCATTCCATATGCGTATCACCCTGTGTGTAAAAAGGTTGCTTCTCAGGTTCCCTTTTATTCTTACTCCTCTGACCTTAAACTGATGCCCTCTAGTCCGTGATTGTCCAATCCCGGGAAGTAAAGGCTGAGTGCATTCGCTCTATCCATGCCTGTTATGATCTTATACCCTTCAATAAGATCCTCTCCCCAGTCACATACACGCAAAAGTAATAAGTCCTAGCTTTTCCAACCTCTCCCTATAACTCAGACCCTTGAGTCGTTGGCAACATCCTTGTAAATTTCTTGTGCACTCATTCCAGTTTAATAACATCATTCTTATAGCAAAGTTAACAAAACTGAACATAACGCTACAAGTATGGCCACATCAGTGTCCCGTATTCTGCAGCATAGCTCCCCAAATTCGCTACTTAGTGCCTTGACTGATGAATTCCAGTGCGCCAAAAGTCTTCTTCATTGCGCTGTCTACCTCTGAATCAACTTTCAGAGAACTATGTACCTGAATTCCAAGGTCCCTCTGTTCCACTACATTCCTTAAGAAACAGCCATTCACCATAAATCTCCGATATTGATTTGAGTTTCTAAAATACAAGAACTTACCCTGATCTGCATTAAAATCCATTTACCATTTCTCGGCCCATTTCTCGGCCCACTTCCCCAGCTGATCAAGGTACTGCTGTAAGTTCCGAAATTTCTGATTACCTTTGTCATTCTCCATGTAACCGCCTATTTTATTGTCACGTTCAAACTTACAAATCATGCACGTACATTCTCATCTAAATTATAGATATATGTAATAAATATTGGTGCCAGCATCGCCCCGATGCATTCTATTAGTCCCAGGCCTCCAGTCTGACAAGCATTCTTCCACTATTACTCTTTGCTTCCTACCAAGAATCCAATTTTGTATCCAATTTGGCAGGTCCTCCTCAATTTTCATGCAATCGAACCTTCCAGAGCAGCGCACCATGTGGAAGCTTACTGAAGGCCTTACTTGAATCCATATAGACTACGCATACCACCCTGACCTCCGCAACGTTGCTGGTCACTTCGTCATAGAATTTGAACAGATTTGTGAGGTATGGTGTCCGATGCACAAAGCCATGCTGACTTTGATGATTGACTTTTGCCCGAAACGTTGATTTCCCTGTTCCTCGGATGCTGCTTGCTCTGCTGTGCCTTTCTAGCAACACTGTAATCTTGCTCCGAATCACACCCTGTCTTTCCTAATGCACGAATATCTTATCTCTCAGAACCTTTTCAAGTACGTTACCTGCTACAGATTTTAGGTTTAGTGGTCCATAGTTCCCAAGTTTTTCTTTTTAGCCCTTCTTGAATAAGGGCACAGCATTCGCAACCCTCCAGTCCTCCGGGACCTCATCTGTTGGCTTCCAATGATGCACAAATATCAGCTTGGGCTCCCGCAATTCCTTCTCTGTCCTCCTGCAGTGTTCCTGAATATATCTGGTCAGGACCAAGAGATTTATAAAATAATGCAAAGTCTGAAAAATACGTCAATTTATTTCAGGTATAAACACCAAAGAAAGGGAAAATCACACAATTATGTTAATCATAGGAGGTGGCTTCGGAAGAATTTCAGTCATTGTGGAAACCTGAGAATTCTCACAAATTCACGATCTAGAAACAAGGGCCATGAAATTGATAAGGAAATCAAAAACAGAAAATGAATGCAAAAAAACAAGAACAAAAACACTGCATAAATCTACAATCTGTATTTCAAAGGAAACAAAGTAAAAGCAAGGTCAAATATGGAAATTGGTAATCGGGAGAGGAGTGTTTATTGTGAAAAACAGGTAAATGGCCAAGAAAATAACCAGTTACTTTGCATCTGTCTTCGTGGAGGAAGATCCACAAAATCACCCAGTAATACCCAGTAATCATGTTGGGCTTGTGCAACTGAAGACATAAAGTCAACTTATATCAGTAACAAGGTGGGATTTGAGAATGTTACTGGATTGAGCATTGCTAAGTCTGACAAATCTAAAGTACTTCATATTAAAATGTCAGACATAAATCGGCAATAGAAATATTAATTGCACAGTCGATGACTGTGTTTCATTTTCCTGTGCATTCTGCAGAGGCTAGAAGCCATTGTGGATAAATGGAAGTTAGCAAACGTGGTCCAAGCACTATAGATTAATGGAAGGAATCCAAGCATCTATAAAGGGAAGAACACATAGTTTGGAGAACTGCCGAACAATTAACTTGACATCTGCAATTTGGAAACTGTTGGAATCTATTATACAGCTTGTGATATTGGATATTTAGGAATTAACAGCAACAATGGAGAAAATCCATATGTATTCCTGACCAATGTCTAACTCGATGTGCTAATAGTTTTTAGGCCCCATCAACCACACTCTGAGAAAAGGAACAGGAAGTGACTTCGCCACAGGAAATAGCATCACCAACACAAAGAAATCCAAACATATAAATAGAAAGCAGGAATTTTAAGCATTGTTTCATATGAGGTCCACTGAAGATGTTACCTAGTAAGATAGAGAAACGTCTGGAAATGTAGTGAGCAAACCTACATACATTGTTTAAAGTGGTGGTGACCCAATCTGAGAAAGAATATACTGACCACAAAAAAGTGCAATGGACATTGTCCAGATTAATCCTTCAGATGGCGAGATTGCCTGATGAGGAAACACGGCCTGTGTTCTTTAGAGTTTGAAAGAATGAGAGGAGGGTCACAATGAAACTTGGAAACTTCACAAAACATATACCAAGTTGGAAATAAACAGGACGTTTCCCTGACTGTCAGTTCCAAATTCAAGGCAAATAATTGCAGTTTAAGGGACAGACCATTTAAGACCACAATAATGAGGAAATTCTTCACTTGCTGAGAACTGCCTAAAACTGGGGCGTAGAAGACTGCTGGTAGGGCAAGATTAGGGAGAATTCCCAGATATTCTGCAAGTGTGTCAAGTGGAAAAGAATAATAAAGGAACAGGTCGGAGTCATTCGTGACTTGCCAAGTTGCATCCAAATCACCTTACTGTTAGGAGACAGAGGGTAGTGGTTGAAGGCTGGTAGTGTTACTGAGACCGGTGTCCAATGATGTATCACAGGGATCAGTACTGTGTCCCTTATTATTTGTGATACGGAGGTGTTGGTATTAGACTAGGGTGGACAAACTTAAAAATCACGTAACACCAGGTGATAGTCCAGCAGGTTTATTCAGAGGCACGAGATTTCAAAGCTCACAACCGCCTGATGAAGAAGCAGCTCTTCGAAGCTAGTGCCTCCGAATAATCCTGTTGGACTGTAACCTGGTGTTGTGTCATATTTAACCTGATTATTTGTGGTATTCATAAGTGACGCAGCTGTGAATATAGACGGGGGTGGTGGGAGTGTGACAACTAAGTTTGCGTTTGATACAAAGATTGGCCGGGTGGTTGGCAGTGAGAAGGAAGGTCTTATGTTACAGGAAGATACAGATGGAATGGTCAGATAGGTGGATCAATGGCAGATGGAATGTAACCCTGATGGATATGAAATGATGCACTTTGGAAGAAGGAACTGGACAGGGGAGAACTCAATGAATGGTAGCACACGAGGAAGCTCAGATGGTGCTTCTCCACAAATCCCTGATTGTGACTAAACTGGTTAATGCACAATTTGAGAAAGCATAGGGACCGTAGATATAACCTTTATTCATCAAGGCATAGATTATAAGAGCTATGCGGAAGTTTGCTTTTGCCAAGATAGAATACTGATTGTAGTTCTTGGAGCCAGATTACAGGAAGAGTGTGATTGTGGTGGAGAGGGCTCAGAGGAGGTTCACCAGGATGTTCACTCGGATGGAGCATATGAGCTATGGAGATAGGCTGGATAAGCTCGGGGTGTTTAGTTTGGAGGAGAGAAGGCTGAGTGGGCCGAGATTCAGAAGGTTAGGATTATGAGGGACATAGATAGGATGTATAGATGGTAGCTGTTCCTTTTAGTCAAAGGGCCAAGAACAATGAAGCACATTATAAAGTGAAGGATTTGAGATGTGGAGAGGAATTGAGGATTGTTTTTCACTCAGAGGGTGCTGGGGTCAGGAATGCACTTCCTGAGAGAGGAATTGTCAAGGTAACTTCGCAACCATCAGAAAATACACGGTTGTGAACTTGAAATGCCATAAGATTCACGGCTACGGTCTTGTGTCGGAAAGTGGGGCTTATGTCGACCATGCTGTAGTGTTGATGGGACACAGTCTGTGCTTCTGTGTTTGTATGGCTGTGGAAGATCAATCAGTGAGTAGCTTAAGATAGGAATTGATGGGTTTCTGAATAGTATATTAACAAGGGTTTTAAGATTGAACTTGTAATATCTTCTGAAAATATGTCAATGGCAAAATTATGGGAAAAAAATGGTGCAGCTTTCTGACAGTCTGATACCAGATAATTGAGGACAGAGAAGAGGCAGAACTGTGGAGCAAATACTTCAGTTACGTCTTCACATAAGAAAACGAAACAAAAAAGAAAACTTCCCAACAAAACTAGTGAACATTATTTGGTTTTGAAAAAGGGAATAGAATGAAATTAGCACCTGAACAGTTTTCGAGGAAGTATTGGAACTGAAATTAATGAGCACAGACAAAGTCAACAGAGATTGATCAAATGGGAATCATATTTGAGAAAGTGTCTTTAGCATAATTATGGAGAAGCAATCAATGAAATACGTGCATTTTCAGAAAGATTTTTGATAAAGCCTATTATGCAAATTCAAATCCTATGGGATTGGGACTAATATGGTTTTAGAATGGTAGAGCTGTCAGGAAGCAGTGAGTAGAAATAAAAGAATGCATTTTTTGAATGGAAGGCTTGGATGATATAGCAAAGGTTGAGGTTTGGGTCCCAGCTTTTCCCAATACACATCATATGTATGATTGAGTGGATCAAATACAATATTTTCAAGTTTGCAGATGGCACTAAACAATATCAGATTGTGAGTGGGTGAGCAGGATGTCAAAATGCTCCAAGGTGATTGAGACAAGTGGAGTGTCTGGGCAAATATGTGGCACATGAGGAGCAATGGGGAGGGGAGGCGGGGGATATGTGATATTGTGACCTTTGATGGGAAAAACAGAACTGGAGCCTATCATTTGTAAAGGGATTGGTTGAAAAATGTTGATCTATAAAGGAACTTAAACTGCATTTTTGTTTCTTCTGTGCAGCCCTCCGAGGTCAATGTCGGGAAATGAGATCTGAATCATGAATTCAGTACTGGGAATGGCATTGGCACGCTGACCAGTGTACACAGACCCAACAAGTGGGGAGCTGTAACATTGAAAAGGATCTGGATCTCCCTGTACACCAGTCACTGAAAGCAATATTGCAGGAGCAGAAAGCAGATAGGCAGATAAATCGTGTATTCACATTCATTTCAGGGGGATTTGAAAACAAGAGTAAGGGTGTTTTACTGCAGGGCGTTGGTGAGACCTCATCTCAAACACTGTGCAGTATTATGTACAGTTTTGGTCTTCTTACCTAATAAAGGACAAACCTGACATTGAGGGAGAGCAGCGAAGATGACCAGACTGATCGCTGTTGTGGGAGCAGAATCTGGGGTGGCTGGGCCTGAATTCCACGGGCTTTAGTAAAATAAGTGGAGATCTCAGTGAAATATATATAACTCTGTCAGGACAAGACAGATTGGAAGCAGGGGTGACAATTCCCCTGGCTGGGACATCAAAACAAGGGGCCACAGTATTAGGTACAGACAGACCACTCTGCATTTAGATGAGAATAAGTGTCTGCACTCAGAGACTGGTGAACCTGGGGAATTATCTCCCAGATCAGACTGTGGAAACCAAGGCACTGAATATAAAAATGGATTTCTGGAAACTAAAGAGATAGGGAGAGAGCAGGTTATGGTATGAAGATAGAGAATCAGATATCATTACAGGTTTCTCTTCAATAACGTGCTAGCTGTGTTCCTGTACATCACATGTGTTGCAGAAAATCATGTAATATTAATAATGTGGTCTATGGGGAAAAGAGAATAATGGGCAAACCGCAAAATATCAGTAAAAACTCAAAATTAAAGTTTGTCTAACACACACACCCTAGCACAGTCTAATTAAACCTTTAAATCATATATTGTAATGAAATAGTGCTGTAAACACAACACTTTCACAATACAGTCACTGGCTACATCCCTGCACCTTTCACCAAATTCTTCACCTGAATGCGCGCAGGGTTGACTGACCACCTGATGCCAAAATGGAATTCCATTTCTCCTCAAGATTCTCCCCCAGTTTGAAATAAAGTTCCTTCTAATTGGAGAGAACACTTCCCCGATTCAGGCTCAGGTTCAAGGCTTTGCAGAGCGGATTGCATTCCTGTTTTAGCTGAACACTCAGAGGGTGCATTTTGCAGACAGAGGATCCTGAAGCTGGGTTTTGTTGTTCAGCTGGTGCCTGGCAAGGAATCGCGCCACAGTGAGCGGGAGCTCACTTTATAGAGAAAAGGTGCACAATTCACGAATCACATTTCAGTCAAATCACGTTTAATAAACCCGCGTTATCAGAAAACTGCCTGTATATTGAATCGAGGAGCAAGATTGATGGACTGAAGGGACTACACAGTTCTTATTTTATATTTCACAATGTTTAAACATACTAATGGATATGAACACTGTGTCGGGAAAACTGCATTGTGGAGATTTTCTCCATGAACTAGAATGGGGAAGGCTCAATGTGTTGTATGACCTATTCCTTTCCCGATGTTTCTGTGGAGTCCGTGGGAAAGCTCTGTAAATGTTGTCACAAGCTCTCAGATGTTAGGAAGGAGGTCACTGCAGGGTCAACAGGACTGTGATTCCCGTTCCCTTTTCTGATATGGAGGCTGGTGCTGTTTATTCTAACTGGTTTTATCCTTTAAGACCTTGGAGCAGGGTGATTCAATTGAGAGTCTTGCTTGGCTGTTTCAGGGACCATTGAAGACTTTATCACATGTCTGTGTGTCTGGAGTCACTTTTAGACCAGACCAGGAAAGCACGGGAGATTCACTTCCTGAAAGTACATTGTGGAAGGAGATCGATGTTTACAATCAACATTGGATGCAAGGTCACTGTGACCATCACCAGATTCTAGATCTTGATATTTTATTTTTTTTAAACTTCCATCAGCTGCCAGAGCATTATCCTGTATTGGATTAGTAATCTAGTGACATTTCCACAACAGCACCATCTCCACATAGGAACCTTTCGGAAACCACGCTGAGCGGGTTATTTCTGTACTGCTTCACAACTCAGTCAAGATGAACTCCCACCAATTTGTTTATCGTGAAGTGACTGAGGGGGTGTTAAATGGTCAGAATGTAATTATTCACCTATTAGGGGACCGGACATAGCTGAGTAATTTTCCACATTGTCAGGGAGATGTCAGAGTTGGAGCTGTAATGAAACATCTTCCCCAGGAACACGGCTTGTTGTGCAGCACAAGTCTTCAGTCCTATTGCAGGAATGGAGTCAGGACCCATTGCCTTTGTCGTATCTACTGTGTTCAGCTGTTTCCTTATGTCACATGCAGCGAATCGAATTTGTTGAACATTACCATCTGTGATTCTGTGGATATCATGGCGAGGGAGAGTTGAATCATTCAACACCTCTGGCTGAGGATGGTGCAGATCATACATCCTTGTCATTTTCACTGAGGTGCAGGGCTGTTCCATTATTTAGGATGGGGATATTTCTGGTGTCCTCTCCTCCAGTAAGTTGTTTAAGAGTACACCGACACTTATGTCTGGATGTGGCAGGACTGCAGAGCTTAGATCTGATCTGTTGGTCTTGGGATCATTTCGTCCTCTCTATCAGATGTTAGTTCTGCTGTTTGGAATGAAACCACTCAAGCGCCGTAGCTTTGATGGTTTGTCATCAGCTTTAGGTAAACATGGTTCTGACCGTGGCATGTTCACCCACACTCGTCACTGAACCATCGCTCGGCTTGATGATAATGGTAGACTGATGGAATATCCTGGGGAAAATGTTGCAGATTATGTTTGAATACAATCCTACTTCTGTTGCTGCGGTTGTCTACAGCATCACGTGATAGCCCAGTTTGAGCTGCAATATCTGCAATTCAATTCTACTGACTGTTCCCCAGTTCACATCAAAACCCATTCACCCATCAGCCTTGTACTCAGTGAGCGCACCTGGTTTCTGATGCAGTAACACTTCCATATTCTCATTCTGCTGAGAGTTCTCCTTAGTGTCATGCTTCAAATTTGTTACATTACTCAAACCCTTTAACATATTCATCTGAATCGTTTCCTTTCTCATAATGCCATCTTCTGCATTTGAATTGAATGTGTTTCCCTCTGGTTTTCTCCCTGACCATGATTAAGAGCTCTCTGGTGTCAGTGATGCCAGCCTTATGCATTTTCTGAGCGAATGAAAATAAGCACTTTGCGTTATTGTTCAGTACCCAGTGTTGGGCACTCCGTGTTGGACATAGCGTTTGAGCAGCTTTCACACACGTCATTGGAACTTGTCCAAAAACAGAAATTGCTGAAGAAATAAAGCACGTCCGGCGGCATCTTCTGTAGTGAATGCAGAGTTAATCTTTCGGATTCAGTGACCCTCTACAAAGCTCACAGTTTCTCCAGCAATTTTGTATTTATTTCCAGTATCCATAGTTATTTATTTAATTGAATTTTTTGATGTGCCTATTCGTTTTTGGAGAAACCCAGCAGGCCTGACAGAATCTGCAGAGACAGAGAAACAGAGTTGGCGTTACAAGCCCACTGTGACTTGTTCAGAACTGAAAAAGGTTGGAAACTGGGCTTTGTAATCCCTTGTCGTAGATGGGTGACTTGGAAAAGAGGGCATGGCAAAAGATAAGCGGGCTATTAGCAGTGGTAAACGAGAAGATAATGCAAAATGGGTTTCAATTCAGGTGTAACTGGGGGAAAGGGGTTCTCTCGAACTGAGCGTAAGATGAAGAAGACACAACCACACAAAGTCATAGGAAGAACAGGAGGGAGAATGTTGACCATGTGGTATTAAATAGATCTAGATCTATACGTTTTGACAGTATACATCATCACTGCCTTCACACTATGGAAGTCAGGTGCTTGACCTCTTATTAGCACGAGTAAGAGTTTCATGCTGCCTTAGTTTTGTAACATAGAACAAAACTAACAGTATGACATTTGGGCTGTTTTCTTTACCTGTCATTTTTAATATTCTTTCCAATTTGTAGAGCTTATCGTTAAATGTTTGATCTTGAAGTTAGTATCAGATGGAGTGTACGAGTTTGAGGGGTGGCATTCTATAAGTTTATAATATCATGGGAGGCATGGATAGAGTGAACAGCGAAGGTCTTTTCTGTGGGATCGGGGAGTTCAAACACAAATGCATAGCTTTAAGGTGGAAGGGAGAAACTTGAAAGGGACAAAGTGACAACATTTTTTACACAGAGGGTGATGTATCTATGGAATGAGCTGCCAGAGAAACAGTGGTAGATGCTTGTACAGCTACAATATTTCAAAGGCATTTGGACCAACATATGAATGGGAAACGTTTGAAGGCATATGGGCCAAGTGCAAGCAGATGAGATTAGTTTAGTTAAGAAAACATGGTCAGCATGGACAAGTTGGACCAAATGGTCTGTTTGTGCACGATATGACTGTATGAATCTCGAAAGTGAGGAAAATGTACGAAAAGATATGATGTAATAAATCGGACAGAAATATAGAACATGTATCAAGAGCTTTCGTATTTCCATAAAAAAAGCTTGAAGATGTGTGTGTGAGCTGAAGCAGAAGTGAAGTGAGGAAAGTACATTGAGGCCATTAGGAGGGTGTGACTGGAGAACCGGCCACAGGGAACAGGCAGATAATTTACACTAGTATTTTAAGTCACTGTTCGTGGGGAAAGTACGTAAGCATGTCAATGGTATAAACAGTATGGAAATAGAGGGCAGTTCTTGAACTGTCTCTAACAAAAGGAACAAGGTTTTTAACTAACAGATAAGAATAAGGGGATGCAGGTCAGCAGTAATTTATAGTTAATTTTAAAAGAAGTGGTCACAGAGTGACTAGCGCCATTGTGTGAAATATTTCATAACTCTTTAGATTACAGGAGTGTTCCAGTGAAACTGGAGAACTTCCAATGTGGCGCGTGTCTTCAAGAAAGTAATGAGACAGAAGGCAGGAACAATTTAGCTTAACCATTATTGCTGGGAATCTGCTAGACCCTGTTATTAAGGAAGGAATTGCAGGGCACTTCGAAAAGCTTAATGCAGAGTTGGCATGGTTTTATGAAGGGGAAACTATTTTTGTCCTGTAAAATCGAGAATATCAAGATTAGAGTCATGCTGGAAAAGCATAGCAGGCAGAATCCAAGGAGCAGGAAAATAAATGTTTCGGGCAGGAGCCCTTCATCAGGAACACCTGAGAATGTGACAGGCAGAGTTGATAAAGGGAACTGGTCAACATGAGGCTTTCCAGAGATTTTACACAAGGTATCACAAAATAAACGCTCTGTCACAAGACAGAGACTCGTAGTATGATGAATAATATATTAGCATGGGATGACAGTTGCTTAACACATAGAAATCAGAGAGTCATGATTAATTGATCTTTATGATAAAGACGTATCTACTGGATTACCACAAATATAAGTCCGACGGCATCAGTTATTTACAATCTATACTGATAGCCTGAATGTGAAAGCTGAGTGCAATATACATCCGAGTTTGTAGATGACACTGAGAACCAAAATGCTGGCTGTTTGTTTAATGAAGAGGACTCCAAAAAAGGAGCAGTACAAAGGGACTGGAGTTTCCTGTGTATGAATCATAACGGCAGCATGCTGATGCAGCAAGTAACTCGGTTGGTTCATGAGGCGGCTTCCTGAGATGGAAGGGTTGAATTATTGAATACATCTAAAATGGTGAGGCGATTATTCATTGTGGTTGAAATGAATGAGGGTGATATTACTGAAATGTACAAGATACAGAGGCAGCTTGACTAGGTTGAGGCTGAGAAGGTGTTTCACCTGAGTCTCGAATTCGAGGCGGTAGATAACGAATAAGGAACATCGATTTCAATCTGAGGTGAAAAATGATGTACTCTCTCAGAAAGTAGTGACTGTCTGGAATTCCCTAACCTCTAGAGTTGTGGAGGGATACAGGGAATTTGGTAGGAAATTGGAGTTGAACCCGGAAGTAGATCAGCCATGTTCTTATTGAATGAGAGTTCAGGCCTGAGGGTCCGAATAGCCGACACATGTTCCTACTTCTTAAGTTTTTATGCTATGATTTTGGAAATTAATTAGTTATTTTCCTGGAAGTCGTGTTGTACAATGTTGCATTCGTGAGAGGAGAAAAATTGCCTGAGTTAACGTTGGATGGGATATGGGGGCAGTATTCTGAGCAATTCCAGAGCAGAAGTTAAAGAGTGGGGAAGCCTGGAAAAAGGGATTGCGACTGGGGGGGTCACTTCCTGACCAAGCCTGGAATTTCCAAGTGTATTTCCGAAACTACACCTAACCATCGGCGTGGCCTCAATCTGCCTGTGTGTAGCTGTTCCGAAGGGCTGAATCGGACATCAGAAAACAGGGCTGAGGGACACGAGTGGGCCAATCGGCCCTTTGACACTACTCCACTAGTAAAGAAGGTCATGGCTCCTCTCATTGTGCTCCCAGCTGCACTTTTCTCTCCATACAACATTATCCCTGATTCAACTGTCTACGGAAAATCAGACAAAGCCATAAAAAGATAATATAATATTATATAATACTAATATAAAGATTCAAACTTCTGGGAAAGAGAATTCCCACTTGAATGAAATCCCACTTTGTGATTTTTTCCTCACTCCGGTTCTGACTGAGGTTGGGGGGTGTCACTTTTTCCTTTCCTAGTCCCACTCCTCCACTGCTCACAACAAATTTTAAATGCAACCAGGTTGGTGATATGACCAATGATAAAGGTCTCAGACTGGGTCAGGTTCAGTGATAGGAACAAGTCAGGCAGATTTCTTTCATCAGCCGCAGGTAACAAATAGGGCTACTGGAGCAGCATGTTAGATTTGTGGTCAGTACTGCTGCCTCATATCAACAAGGAGCTGAACACAATTCCAACCTCGTCCGACACTCTATGTGGAGTTTGAACATTCTTCCTATGTCTGTGTGAGTTTCTTCCCAGTTCTCCAGTTTCCTCCCACAGTTCAAAGATATCCAGCTTAGTTTGATTGACCATGCTAAATTACCCAGAGTGACCAGGAATGTGTAGGTTAAGTGGGTTAGTCATGGGAAATGCAGGGTTACATGGATAGGGTAGGGGGACAGGTCTGGAATGGATAATGTTCGGTGGGTTGGTGTGGACTCGAAGGGACGAATGTCCTGTTGCCACCCTGTAGGGTTTCAATGACAACGGCGTCAAGATTGGGCTATACAAACTCCCAGTTGGTATATACCTGATCCACTCGCCACAAGGCTTTGTATATTTCAAAAAGATCAGCTCTCATTCCAACGGTAGCCTGTTAAAGTCGCCATAATATGAGCCCTTCATGCATGGAATAAATGAAGTGAAACATCTATGAACTGCTTCCAGTGTTACTATATCATTGCTCAGATACGAATGCAAAAATAAAGTTAATCTCACACACCGATGAATCGGTTTATTTCTGTTTTCTCAGAATGGAGTGAGTCTTTGGAACACTCTTCCCCGCAGAACATGGGAGGCAGAGATATTGGATACATTTGAGGCAAGGTTCATGAATCACAAAGGAGTCAAGGATTATCGAGCAGCAATGTGCAGTGTTGGGGAAATTGTAGACAGTGGTTCCGAATGACACGGCTCCAGAAAATCAAGGAATTAAACAAAATGGATAAGATCGATAAAGTTTTAAAGGGGAAACAAGATGGCAGCGATCTGAAAGGTCTGAAAGTAATGCTCTATCCCACCCCACCCCAGTCATTTACTTAAAGGTCAACACTAAAAGAGCTACAGAATACTGAATAATGCCAATTTGTCAAGTGGAAAGGACAAAACAAGGGAAAGGATTGACTAAGTCCCAACACACAGGGCACCCGTCAGAAGCTGTCAGCATGCCTGTGGCCGCACCTGTAACCCCCTCTGCTCGTTCGATGGATCCAGTTACTCACCAGGTCTTGGTCACCAAATTCACCAAGTTACATGAAATGATTGAAGCTATGATTGAAGAAAAGTTCAGCAGAAGGCTAGAACCACTCTCAGCCATGCTCCAAAAAATATGAGCAGCAAATTGAAAGTCTTGGAAACAGAAAAGATGAGGTCGAGCGTCAAACTACAGGGGCAGAGTCAGTGATCGATTCCTCTAAGGAGCGGATCCTCGCCCTTGGAAAACAGGTCCGTACCTTAACTGAACAATTTGACAACCACGAAAACAGGGGCAGAATGAAGAATGTTCATATCATCGGTCTGCTGGAGACATAAGGTGTTCAGCCAGTGAGTTTTTTTCGAGAACTGGCTGCCGTGTTCCTTCACTTCGAAGCTGAAGAGGGACGAGTGAAGAGTAAGACAGTTCATCGGGTTATGGAGCGCAGGTCAGACTCAGACCAACGCCCTCACCCTGTTCTTGTGCGATTACGTAGTTGCAGAGACAATCAAAGACTTATGGAAGCTTCCAGAACACAGGGAAAAGATCCGACGAGGGCTCCAGGATTATGTTCTTCCAGGTCTTTTCAGCGGCAGATTCAGAAAAGAGAATATTTTTTAATGATATCAAGAGAAGAGTAAGGGAACTTGAGATTCAGTATTCCTCAATTAACGCAGCGGTGCTCCATATGCTTTCAATAGCTCTACGCACTGGTGGATCTTTCAATAGATCCATTGGCGCTCCAGAGGACGCGAAAACTTTGTGGACACTATAAAGCAGGCTGGATGCTTTAATAGATATCGATAATCATTCTTCTCTCGTTTTAAAGAACGTTTGTTGAATCTTTCTTGGTATTAAGTAATGTTAAATTACAGTCAGGGTAGAGTACACAATTTTAACTTGATTAATATTACTATTCGTTTTTCTCGTGCTTAGTTTGTGTGTCGGGTTCGGCTAAAGCTGGAGGGAGTTATGAAGCTGATCATGAAGACTGAATGCTTACGTTAGGGCAGTTCAATCCCGATGTTTGTGATTAATTGCCCGGGATGCAGTATTGATAATGGGGCAGAAGATAAAGATTTGCGACGTGCAACTGACCCAGTGGGGGGAGGGGGAGGGTTAAATGCTCCTCCTGAGTGTCATTGACACTTTTTAGCCTGTTTTTTGTTTGTTTTTATATGTATTTAGTTGTAGAACATTTTGAAAGCGTGTTAGTTGTTGTAGTTTTAGTTAGTATGTTTTTTTAGGCTCGATGAGTCTTTTTTCATTGATGCTCAGCGATTTGTCATTCAAGTTCTTCCTCTCTGGAGTTCAAATGTTGTTCCAGTGTGTTATGGCGAATGTCATGCTTCAATGGTGTATCTTGAGCATTAAGGGGACGCAGTTAAGAGGAAAAAGGTACTTTCTAGCCTTAACAAGGAGAGGGTTGACCTTGTCCTATTGCAGCAGATGCACCTCGATGACAAGAAATATTTGAGGTTTGAATGGTTTTTTTTATTTTCGTCTTTTAATACTAGGAGTAGGGGAGAAGCCATACTGGATAAGAAGAATCTTCCATTTAAATTACTAGATTGTATTTGATACTCACGGAAGGATCATAATCCCCCAAGCCTTGAACTATGGTAAATAATCAAATATTTTGAACAGTAATTGCGACCCCCCACCCCCACCCCGGCGTACCCTCTTAAAATCCTGGTAGTTGCATTTTCTTGCATCATGGCACATTATCGTAGAAGGAGATTTTAACTGTCTTATGGAACCCACAGTGGACAGAATGTCCGAAGGTCCCTCAATACCCTCGTTGTAATGTAAGTAATTGGTGGATTTGTGTGCAGAACTAGAGCTGGTGGACGGCTGGAGGCACATTTACCTCACAAGTAGGGCTTTTAATATCTTCTTTTACCCGCAGAAATGCCACACCAGGTTCGATTTCTTCCCCATCCCTGCAACAATCTTAGATTCGGTGGCATCCTGCACAATTGGGAATATTACCATTTCTGACCATACTTATTGATAAAGATTTAGGGAAATATAACGGATTCGAGACATTGGCGAATGTCTCCCTTTATTGTTAAGACTAGTTAGTTCATTGAGTATTTCTGTAATGAATTCAGATCTTTCTTAGCCATTAATTCAGATTCAACCAGTAACCCAACCATTCTATGGGAAATTTTTCAGGCTTATGCCAAGGGAATAATTATTCCTTAGGATGTAGCAGAAGGGGGAGCAGGAACGCTGGTTTGAGGCACAGCTGAGGCAGCCGAGAGGGCATACTGTGATAGACGCTCAGTAGCTAAACTGCAGAGGATTACAACGCTTCAGTCTACAGTGAATTCCACGCTCACACAGACAGCCAAGAAGGAACTTACTTTTGCTAAACAAAGGCGGTTTGAGCATGGTGATAAGTCAGGCAGGTATTTATTCTATCTTGCCAGGAAAACGAGCGCCCCTCTAAGCCATTACCTCAATTAGGGAAGGTATTGGGATCCTTACCTTCAATTCCAAAAAGTTTGGTGTCTCCTGTCCAAGATTGTTCTCCGAATTATTTCAGACTGAGCATTATGAGGATAGATGGATTAAAATGGAGTCACTTTTCATTTTTCAGGAGTAACCCCTGAATAAGTGGTGTGCCTTAATGCACCATTGTCAGCGCAGGAGGGTGTGAAGCAGCTTCAGAATGCAAAGGTGCACATTCCTGACAGATTTCCTCGAGAATGTTATAGATAATTTATAAACCTATTATCAGGGCTGATGTTTAACATGTTCTGTCACTCATACAGTCACGAACCCATCCCTCCATCCTTAAGAGAGGCTCATATCTCTATGATGATGAAAAAGGGAAGACCCTGGAGGATTGTGCTTCTTACACGCCAATCTCACATTTAAATGTTGGTTTCAAAATCCAATCTGAGACCCGTGCATTAAGGCTGGAAACTTTGCTGCCTTCCGTTACCAAAGAGGACCAAACAGGCTTTATAAAGGGCCGCAGATCTTCCTACAATGTGAAGAGTTTACTCAATATGATCCAAGAGTGTCAACAACAATCTGTCAAGGGATTATTGATCTCTTTTGATGAGGGAAAGCATTTGATTGGGTTGAGTGGCCGGATCTCTTCTGTACATTAGAACGGGTTGGTCTACGCAAAGTTTTTATCAAGTTGGTGAAGGTCCTTTACCGCGATCCTCTGGCTGCGGTTCTCACTAATAGTGTGGCCAACCAGTAATATTAATATTTCTCCAGGCAGCCGACAAGGTTGACACATTTCACCATTGTTCTTTCCATTGGGGATTGAGCCACTGGAGGAGTCCATCCGTAGGGATGTCAACACATCTGACCCAAGTGGGATAGAAGTCACGAAAGATTACATTGTATGCAGATGAGGGTCTTATGTTTTTTGTCAAATCCCGTAATTTCCGTAGGTCATGTGATGCAATGCATTAATCGCTTGTTGCCTTTCCGGGCAATAAATTAATTTTACAAAGTTGAAGGCCATGCCTATGGGAGATCTTAGGGAAATACCTGATACTAAGGGCAAATCCTGGTTTCCTTTTAAATGGTCACGGGGGTGGTTTCCCTATTTCAGTATAGTCATTACATCTGTCTTTGATCATTTATTTAATGTGAACTGTGTCCATTTGTTTGACAAAATTAAACAAGACCTTCAAAATGGGAGGCAATTCAAATATCCTGGCGAGATCGGATAGCTGTTAAAAAATGACTGTCCTTCCTCATTTCCAAGACCCCGTGTGAATGTTTTCTTTGATGTTTCCCAGACAGATATTTCGGAAATAGAATGGCTGGTTTTGCTCTTTTATTTGGCACCATAAGCGATTCCTTATCAAGCTAACAAAATTGCAACTGCCCCACAGATTGTGGGGGGTAGATCTCCCAGACTAAAAGAAATCAATTAAGCTTTTTTATCATCCTATATTCGTGCCTGGGATTTATGGAGTATTGTCAAAAACTAATGATTATCAATACTGTTAAAACTTGAAGAACAATGCGTCAGATCGAGAGCAATACAGCCAAAACCATGTTTCTTACCCCTTTAATTGCTATACCAGGTTGTCAACCGGGGATAATGGATTCCAGGTTTAAACTGTGGGCAGCCAGGGGAGTACCTTGCTTGAGTGATTTAGAATTACTAGAATCCCTAAAGTGTGGATACAAGCCCTTGGGCCCAGCAAGTCAACTTCGAACCTCTGAAGAGTAACCAACCCAGACCCATTCCCCTACCATTCTATACTAACCCTGACTAATGCCTGAACTTACAGATCCTTGAACACTTTGAGTGATTTAGCATTGGCCAATTCATCTAACCTGCACATCTTTGTGACTGTGGGAGGAAACCTACGCAGTCACAGTTGAGAACATGCTAACTCCACATCGCCAGTCACCCAAGGCTGGAACCAAACCCGTGACCCTGGTGCGGTGAATCAGCAGTGCAAACCACTGAGCCACCAACGTGTTAATTGAGGGAGAAACAATGATATCATTTGATCAAATAACTCGTAAGTATGAACTACCTAGTAGAGATTTCTTCTGTTTTTTTTTCCAGATTAGAGATTTGATTTTAAAATCACACACTTTTAACGAACTCTTATAGATCCGATACAGAGAAGCGGGTGCTTACTGCTAAGAATACACTCTCTGTCAGTACTCTTTATCATCTGTTGGAGAGTGTCCCCTCAGACAAGACTGTGCAGCTTCGTGATCTCTGTGCGGGAGAGTTGGGGGGCTTAGATCTCTTTGGAGACATGGGAGGATATTTGTGAAAATGCTCGAATGATTTTGATCTGTAATAGGACCAATTCCATGCAGTTGCAAATTCTTCATAGGGCCTATCTAACACCAGATTTTCTCTCAAAACTCAATGTGGGATTATCTTCAGCATGTTCGAAATACAGAATGACTAAAGTCACTCTAACTCATTGTATGTGGTCCTGCTGCAGGTTTCGTATATATTGGATCACTGTGTTCGGTGCGGTAGAGTGGGTCTTGGGGGACCGAATTGGAGGTGGACACAGTTTCTCTTTTCCTGCACCTGCCCAGAGTATCTTACGCAGATGCACATGGGAAAAATATATCCTTACTTTCTGTGCTACGAAATAATATTCTGTTGTGTTGGATGTCTGAAACTCCCACAATGTGTTGGGTCTTTGTAAGCTCATCATGGAGAATATCCCTTTGGACTTTCGCACCAGTATGGTGCACCAAAAAACAGAGATTAATATAAGTCATAGAGTCATAGAGATGTACAGCATGGAAACAGACCCTTCGGCCCAACCCGTCCATGCCGACCACATATCCAAATACAATCTAGTCCCACCTGCCAGCACCCGGCCCATAACCCTCCAAACCCTTCCTATTCAATATACTCATCCAAATGCCTCTTAAATGTTGCACTTGTGCCAGCCTCCCCCACTTCACCTGGCAGTTCATTACAGACACGTACCACCCTCTGTGAAATAGTTACCCTGTAGGTCTCTTTTATATCTTACTACTCTCACCTTAAAATTATGCCCTGCACTTCTGGACTCCCTGACCCCAGGGAAAAGACTTTCCCTATATAACCTATCCATGCCCCTTATATTTTTGAAAACCTCTATAATGTCATCCCTCAGCATCCGAAGCTCCAGCGAAAACAGCCTCAGCCTATTCAGCCTCTCTCTATAGGTCAAATCCTCCAATCCTTATAAATCTTTTCTGAACCCTTTCAAGTTTCTCAACGTTTTTCCGATAGGAAGGAGAGCAGAATTGCATGCAATATTCCAACACTGGCCTAACCAATATCCTGTACAGCTGCAACATGACCTCTCAACTCCTGTACTCAATACACTGAACAATAAAGGAAAGCATACCAAACGCCTTCTTCACTATCGTATCTACTTGCGACTCCACTTTCAAGGAGATATGAACCTGCACTCCAAGTTCTCTTTGTTCAGCGAAACTCCCTGGGACCTTACCATTAAGTGTATAAGTCCTGCTATGATTTGCTTTCCCAAAATGCAGCACCTCGTATTTATCTGAATTAAACTCCATCTGCCACCTCTCAGCCCATTGGCCCATCTTGTCAAGATCCTGTTGTAATCGGAGGTGACCTCTTCGCTGTTCACTGTACCTCCAATTTTGGTGTCATCTGCAAACTTACTAACTGTATCTCATATACTCGCATCCAAGTCATTTATGTCAATGACAAAAAGGAGTGAATCCAGCACCGATCCTTGTGGCACTCCACTGGTCAGAGGCCTCCAGTCTAAAAAACAACCTTCCACCACCACCCTCTGTCTTCTACCTTTGACCCAGTTCTGTATCCAAATGGCTAGTTCTTCCTGTATTCCATGAGACCTAACCTGGCTAATCAGTCTCCCATGGGGAACCTTGTCGAAACCCTTACTGAAGTCCATATGGATCACATCTATCCCTCTGCCCTCATCAATCCTCTTTGATACTCAATCAAGTTTGTGAGACATGATTGCCCACGCACAAAGCCATGTCGACTATACCTAATCAGTCCTTGCCTATCCAAATACATGCACATCCTGTCCCTCAGGATTCCCTTCAACAACTTGACCACCACCAACGTCAGGCTCATTGGTCTATATACTTCCATGGCTTGTCCTTACCACCCTTCTTAAACAGTGGCACCACGTTTGCCACCTCCAGTCTTCTGGCACCTCACCAGTGACTATCCATATTACAACAATCTCAGCAAGAGGCCCAGCAAATACTTCTCTAGCTTCCCACACAGTTCTAGCGTACACCTAATCAGGTCCCGGGGATTTATTCACCTTTAACCGTTTGAAGATATCCAGAACTTCCTCCTCTGTAATATGGACATTTTGCAAGGTGTCACCATTTATTTCCCTACATTTGATATCTTCCGTATCCTTTTCCACAGTAAATACTGATGCAAAATACTCGTTTAGTATCTCTCCCACACTTCCTGTGCCAGGAAAAGTATTGTGTTGTGTCTGATGTCTGAAACACCGCCGCCTCCCCCCCACCCCCCGGGTCTGTTGGCTCATCGTAAGCTCACCATGGAGAATATCCCTTTGGACGTTTTCACCTGTATGGTGCGCCAGAAAGCAGAGATAAGATATAGCAATCTTTTTTGGATTATCACGATTAGGCATATCTGCTACTCTAAAAATGGCTTTTATATAGCAATGATGATATTGTCTAATGAATCTAATATGAAGAATTGTGAACATATGAATGTGTATCAGTTAATGCTCTCGAAGAACAAGAGCCATCGCTTTCTTATTCTGAGCTGTATTATTTATTTATTATTTATTGTTTATTTTTGTTTTTCTTCTGTCCGTTTATAGACTTTAACTTATTTTGTATGTACATGCACATGGGTGAAATATTGTTCAGTTATTTGAGTTGTTTTGTTATTGTTTTAATATAATAATAAAAATCTATTTTTCAGTCAAAATTTAAAAAAAAAATAAAATGCTAACATTGATAGAATAGAGTCCCAAAGAGCTCTCATTAGATCGATCACTCATGGTGGTTTACGCTGAATGTCACCACACCTTGGGTGACAGGGTGAGGTTGAGAGCGCATCCCCTTCATGGTAACCTCAGTCAGTGGGGGGAATTGAACCGACGCTGGTGGCCTCCCTCTACATCACAAACCACCCATCCAGCCAACTGAGTGGGAGTCTGTGTAACTGTTACACACGGAATCAGTCACAGACAAAGGGCAAGAGAAACATTCATGAGACAAAAAAAGGTATATTTGAGATAATCGTCATGGTAACGGATGAGGATAAAAACGTTCTCTGCTAGAAATTGTATTTTACATTGAGACAAGTGTTTGGAAGCTTTCTTTGGCTGAATACAATAAGGTGAGACAAGTGAAATAACCAGAATGACTAATTGTGATTGGATATCGATAACCGTAAATTAAGTGCATGTTTTTGTTTGGTCTGTGGAAAGCATGCTGGCTATTGTATGAATTTAGAAAGCAGATGAAATATATTGTTAGAGGAGTCTGTCCCCATGGGAAATGCCTTCGGACCACATGCAAGAAGAAACACTGGGTAAAAAGTTTCTGAGAATCATCTGCTCGGTAACAGGAAGTTGGGAGTTGAATGACTGAAAGTTCCTGTAACGTGCAGTTGAGAAAACCATCATTTCACCTCCAAACGTATTGAATGTTGGAGCATATTTGAAGTACTGAATGGCCTCATGATGGATTTCAATTGTGTGTGATTTGAAAAATGTACATCTCTACTCCATCCTCTTTCATGTCACACACTGGGGCACAGCCGCTTTACTGAAACTGGGAATAAGTTGGAACATGATCTGGAAAATTCCATAATTGGCATTCTCCAGAATATTCTATAACTCTGTGGGGGGCATTAGAGATGCAGAGAGAAAGAGAGGGACGGTGCTGTATGCAGTAGTGAGAGTGGGAGAGCATGAGCCTTGTTCGGGAATCGGTGCTATACCAGACATACAGTAATTGTGAGGGAGAAGAGAGAATATGGTGACCCTTATCCTAACAGAGTGGGGAAGGTTATTGAAGCTTGTCCTGTTTTGCTGGACATTTACTCAGACCGCAGATACTGCACTGAGCTGGGTGGTGAGCTCAGACCAGGCTCGGTGGGTCTGGTGGTGTGATCCCTCTGGGAAGAGAATGGTCCCCTTTTGTACTAGCCCATCCACCAGGACCTCTGTGCCCCTGTCGAAAACCGTGATGTAATTTCCCCTTATCTGCCATGCTCAGGGTAAACTGTGCCGGGCAGCTGCAAACTGAGAAAGCTCAACCGTGTGCCCCTTGGCCTTTTAAAGATGGCCCACTGTCAGGGGTCATGGAATATCCAGGAGCATCCGGACGATTTTGAGTACCTCCAGTCATGATGGGTGGGAGAATCGAGCTGGCATTGTATGAGAGGGACACAATGGAGTGGGGGTGGGTAGTTAATGAGATGAGTTTGGTAAGATAGCACCAGGAAAGTAGTTCAGCCTCGTGCAGACAATCCCTGTCACACTTAATGAAAATGTCACTGAGACAGTTTTTTGTTAGATTCAGCCCAGTGAGGCGAAGACTCTGCTGTCTTCACTCCTAGTTACAAAGCTGCAGAACAAATGCTCATCCAAAAGTCTCCATTGCCTGAACTCACAACAATATCCCTTTCACTCATCATTCTTCAAAGTACTGAGCCGTGTTGCATGATACTATCGAAATGTCTTCATTTCAGCATTCTGAAACCTGTGAACATATCCTTCAATGACATTTTTTCTCAGTCTCCCCCACTCTGTTTCCACTCCAAAACACACTCATTTACAGTCATATTGCACGAGACTCCCAGTATGACTGGACCATGGCAACCAGAATGTCCATCCAGACTCACCCCATTCCCCTGCCCTTGTTCTGTATCCCTCTAATCCTTACCTATCTGTGTATTTGTCCAAATGCCTTTTCAATGTTGTTATTGCACCCACCTCAATCACTTCCACTGGCAGCTCAGTCTGTATGCATACCACACTCTATGTAAAAACGTTACCCCTCTGGTTCCTTTTTATATCCTTTTTTTTCATTTCCAAACATTAATGGATGTCCTCTAGTCCTCGATTCCCCAACCTGGGAAAAAAATTGAAGTATTCACCCCATGCACGCCTCTCATAATTTTATAAGAGTTACACTTCAATAAGAACCCCCTCGGTATCCTACGCTGAAAAGAAATAAGTTCTAACCTGTCCAACCTCTGCCTATAACTTAGAGCCTTTAGCCCAGGCAACATCTTTGGAAATTTGTTCTCCGCTCTTTATCGTTCAATAATATCCTTTCTAGAGCAAGGTGAACAAAACTGAACACAATACTCCAACTGCAGCCTTACCAACATCCTGTACAACTGCAATATAACGTCCCAACGTCTATACCTAATGCGCTGATGAAGGCCAGTATGCCAACAGCCTTCTTCACTGTCCTGTGTATCTGTGACTCAAATTTCAGATAACCGTGCACCTGATCTCCAAAGTCCTTTTGTTCCACGAAACTCCTTGCTATTTCTGAGCCCACTTCCTCAGCTGACCAAGGTACTGCTGCAGTTTCTGATAATGTTTCTCATTGTAAATGATGCCTCCTAATTTCGAGTCATGTGCAAACTTACTAACCTTGTGTTGTGCACTCTGGTCCAAATCATTGGTATAAGACAACGAAGATCAATGGGCCCAGGACCGAACACTGAGGCACTCCACTAGTCGCAGACCTCCAGTCCGACAAGCTAACCTCCACCATAGGCATTTGCTTCATAAGGTCAAGACAATTGTGTCACCAATTTGCCAGTTTACATTGGAGTTCATGTAATCCAACCTTCCAGAGCGGCCTACCATGTGGAACCTTGTCAAAGGCCTTACTGAAATCCATATAGACTGTGTCCACCACTCTGCCCATGTCAACCTTTATGGTCACTTCCTCAAAAACTCTAACAAAAATTCTAAGGCATGATCTGCCACGCACAAAGCTATGCTGACTGCTCCAAGTCAAACTCTGTTTTTACAAATGCATGCATATCTGTAAGTCCCAGTCTATGTTAAGAAAATTAAAATCACCTATTATGACAACCCTATTACTCCTGCAAGTCTCGCCAGTGTCCCTGAAATTTTGTTCCTATAATTCCCATTGATTATTTGGAGGCTTATTGTGCAACCATCACCATCCCCCTCTTAATTCTTTGTACCGTTCACAAAACCTCATTGGATATTATCTCAGTTATTTCAAATTTAAATACTAGAGTGATATGCGCCTTAATCAGAACTATTGGTATTTAAATTGTTTCCCTTTATATCTCATCCTTACATTGATTTTCATATTCGCAGTACCCTTTGTCAAGGTACAGTACAGATATGGAGCTGTAAATGGATGGGAACTGCACATTCTGTCACTTCCAGCATTGGTTACATTTTTCACCACACAGGGCAGTGATCTAATACAGTGTTACCAAACAATGCAACAGCCTGGGTTTATATATGAATGACCCAGTGCGGACTGCACAGCTCCCCACACTGAACATTTAGCCCAGGATTATAGATCAAGCATTGGTGTGGGCTGCATAGAGTTTCACTCTGGACATTGCTGGGTTGCATCCAGCTGTACACTAGCCGGATCTACACAGTGCTCCATCCTGAATATGTAATGGATGGGCTGGTTATGTGAGCTGGATTGCGAATGTGAGAGTACGAAACATCTGACAATATCTTTATTTTGAGTTTTCATTCTTGTCATTGGACCCCTCAAATTCTGACTTATCCTGTTAGACCCATCCTTCTTGATGAGTCATGGTGAGTGTTGTTACAGTATCTGAGTCTACAACATGACCAAGAAACGGAGCAGAGGCTGCAGAGAGGGGAGTCTCCGTAAAATGGAATGAAGGAATCACCATCAGATCAGCCGTGGTCACAGTGAATGGTGGGGCAGGATTGAATGGACCACTAATGCAACTATTCATATATTTCTGTTTGTTCCAAGCAAACTCCCCTTCTCTCCCAGTGTCCCATACTGGTGGGGAGTGAGTCACCTCCTCCTGTTCCTGCATAACAGGATGCTGGGGCCTCACAACCTCCAGATTTCCCTGTGCCCCAGTTTCGAGCTCTGAGTGACTCCCTCCTGTCCCTGTGCCCCAATCTCAAGCAGTTGGATGACTGCGTCCTGTTCCTGTGTCCCAATCTTGAGCAGCTGAGTGACTGCCTCCTGATCCAAGGTTTGCGATAGGAGATGTCCCCCTCCTGCTACTGAGTGACAGGCTCCAATATCTCTGTGCTCACCTGCTGCTCCTGTGGAATGGAGTAGAGGGCCTGAATATCCTCTTCACATTCCTTACAGCTTCTCTTGACGAAAAGCCTTTCCCCGTTTCTGTAAAACACCATCAAAATCTGAATGATGTATTTTTGTATTTTACTCTCAGTAATTGAACAAACAAACTGACTGACAGAATTCAGAAGTTGAATTGCCTATTCCTGTTCCTGTGACATACACTCAAGAGGGAATAGAGTTTCAGAGATGTACAGCATGGAAAAATACCTTTCGGTCTGATCGTCCATACCGACCAAACATCCTAAATAAATCTCGTCCCCACTTGCCAGCACTTGGTCCATCTCCCTCTAAACACTTCCCATGCATGTATCCATCCAAATGCCTTTTAAATGGTGTAACTCTACCTGCCTCCACCGCCTCTTTTGGCTGTTCAATCCATACACACAGCGGTCTCTGTGTGAAAATGTTGTCCCTCATGTTCCTTTTTAAATCTTTCTCCTCTCACCTGAAACCTTTGTCTTCTAATTTTGGACTCGCCTATCCTGGGTAAAAGACGTTGACTATTTACCTTATCTATGCCCCTCATGATTTTATAAACCCCTTTAAGGTCACCCCTCAGCCTCAACACTTGAAAATAGTCCCAGCCTGTTCAAACTCTCCCTGTGACTCTAACCATCCAACATCTGCAACATTATTTTAAGTCTCTTCTGCACCCTTTCATGTTTGACAATGTCTTTCCGACAGCAGGGAGAACAGAATTAAAGACAATATCACAAAAGTGGCCAAACCAATGTGCTGGACAGATACATCACGTCATGAAAATGTTTAGACTCAAAGCACGGACCAATAAAGGGGAGATCACCAAGTTCCTTCTTCACTGCGCTGTCTACCTGTGACGGCATTTTCAAGGAACAGAGAACCTGCACCACCAGGTGACACAGTAGCTCAGTGACGAGGATTGCTGCTTCAGAGCGCAGCGATCTGGGTTTAACTCCATCCTTGAATGACAGCCTGTGTGGAGTTTGCACATTCTTCCTGTGTCTGCATGAGTTTCCTCCGGATGTTATGTTTTCCTCCGACAGTTTAAAGATATACAGATAAGGGGAGGTTGGCCATGCTCAATTGCGTAAAGTACCCAAGGATGTTTAGGCGAGGTGGATTAGCCATGGGAAATGCAGACTCGGGGGATAGGGTAGGGGTTTGTCCAGTGGGATACTGTTTAGAGGTTGGGTGTGGCCTCGATGGGCCGAAAAGTCTGTTTCCAAACTGTAGGAATTCGATAATTTCGATGGATTCTCCTTGATTGGCAGCTTTTGACAGAACCCTACCTGTATGTCTTGCCTTAATTTGTCTTGCCAAAATGCAATAGTTCACATTTATCTAAAATAAACTCCATCTGCCACTCCTCGGTTCACCTAAGCAAAGTCCCATTATAGTCTGAGAGATCATTCTTCACTGTCGACTACACCAACAAATTTGTTGTTATCTACAAACTTACTGACCATACTTCAAATACTCAAATGTAAATGATTTGTATCAGTGACAAAAGGCAGTGGACCCACTATTGATCTTTGCGGCACGTCATTGGTCACAGGTCTCCAAGTTTAATGAACAAATGTAACTGTCACGCCCTGTTCCAATATTTAAGAAAAATTTGGATGTAAATGGCGAACTCTCCCTGGATCCCAGGCAGCCTAACCTTGCTAACCAGTCTACCATGTCGAACAGTTTGGTTTTCTTACTGAATTCCATAAAGACAACATCCACTGTCCTGCCTTCATCAATCATCATCATCACTTCCTCAAAAAATTCCACCCAGTCAGTGGGATGTGATCTCCAATGTACAAAGCCCTCTTCAGTCTTTGTCTTTCCAAATGCATATCGATCTTTTTCCTCAAAATCCACTCCAACAATTTAGTCACCATTGACGTCATGCGCACCAATCTATAGTTACCTGTTTTTTTTTTCTTTACTTTCTTAAATAATGACACTATGTTTGCAGCCCTCCAGTCTTTTGACACCTCACCTGTGGAAATCAATGTTGCAAATATATCAGCAAAATGCTGAGCAATCTCTTTTCTAGCTTCCCACAAATATTTGGGACACAACTGCTCAGGTCCCAGGGATTTGTTCCCCTTTATGTGTTTTAAAATATCCAACACCTCCTTGTAATATCGACACTTTCAAGGTATCACTATATATTTCTTCATTCTCTCCCTCTTGTAACCTCCTCCACATTAAATACTGAGAAGAAATACATGTTTCGTATCCCTCCAAACTCCTGTGGTTCCATGCACAGGTAGCCTTACTGATCTTTAAGGGGCCCTATTCTCTCCCTAGTTAATCTTTTGACATTAAAGTATTTGTATAATTTCTTCAATGCTTTGTTAACCGTATTTCTAAAGCCAGCCCTTGTCCACATTTTTCTGGCCCAATTTCCCCATTGCTGCCCTTACACACCTCTCGGGATCCACTTGATCTCAGCTCTGTTTACCTGACATATGCCTCCTTCCTTACCTTGACCAGACCATCAATATCTCGAGCCATCCAGCACTTGCTGCACGCACCAGCCTTGCCCCTCTCACTAATAGGAACACATTGGCTCAGGACTCTCTGAAACCAAGTTTTGATGGCCTTGTATTTTACAACCATCCCTTTACCTGTGAATAGGGTATTCCAATCAGCCTTTCACAGGGCTCACGTAATACTTTCAAAATTGGCCTTGTTCAAAGTTATAACTTTAATGTTTACATCAGGTCTTTCCTATTCCACAACTAATTTAAAACTAATATTTAGGCGTAACAGACTTGGAAGTTAAATAAACACTTCCTGCCCCTCTGTAACAGGCTCAAGAGGCTGAATGGGCTCCTCGACGCCCTCTCTAAAAGACTGGAAAGGCTGAATGGCCTCCTCCTGTCCCTGTATAACAGACTCGAGACATTAAATGACACAGCAGCCCATGGATTACGAGCAGCCGTTAAACTGTGTATTATGGAGGTCCATCCCTTCCCAGTTACAGAAACACAAACAACACAATGTACTCCAGGTGCCCTCTCAGTAGCACCTCATACAGCTGCAGTGACATGTCTCTTCGTTTTGAATCATTCTGTTGGCAAAATGTGACAATATTCTAGATTTCCACCTTTTCAAGTAGCAACAGGCTAATATGGGCTGAATGGCCTTCTCGTATCCCTTTGTAAGAGGCCCATAGGAACAGAATTGCTTCGGCATTTTGCTGAGCAGCAATCTCAATGCTCTGTCTCAAGGTTATGAAAGGATTTGATAACATGGCACTTAAAACCAGGAGTAGCCTCATACTGATCAATAAGTATTATACTTTGGGTTAAGGTATCCAGAAACTTGCCCACCTGACTTGTTTTTATGCAACTGATCTGTTATTTTATAACTGCCTCTTTTCATAAACAGGGTGGAACACAAAAAGACCACTGCAGTGCATTTTAATACTCTCATATACAAGTTTTAAAAAAAGATTCGAAAGATTTAAAGATTTTTGGTCCATCCCTCAGCAACCCTCATCCATTCCATCCAAACCCGGTAAATGTTCCCTTTTATAGTGATATGAAAAATGATGTGTGGAACTGGTTAACTGAGCCTGTTTGTTTAGTCATGATTTGGAGATGCCGGTGTTGGCCTGGGTGTACAAACTTAAAAATCACACAACACCAGGTTTTCATCTAATAGGTTTAATTGGAAGCACACTAGCTTTCAGAGCGCCGCTCCTTCATCAGGTGATAGTGGAGGACACACTTCTAAGGCACAGAATTTATCGCAAAAATTTACAGTGTGATGTAACTGAAATTATACATTGAAAAATACCTTGATTGTTTGTTGAGTCTTTCATCTGTTCGAATATCATGATAGTTTCATTTCTTTCATGTGTAAATTATAAAACCTTTTTCTTTTAAAGTTGCATTCTCAGGTTATCAGTAACAACGAGTGTTAGTTCGATAATATTTTGAAGGTGTTAGCCCCTTTGTTCTCTGTCTATACCATAATGTTTAGATTGATTCTAATCTGAAAAGTGAGATAACAGAGTTCTACATGAATGCGTGCAGTTTTTGAGCAAAGTACAATGTAACTCTGCAAGTACAAATTCACCACATAAGATATATGTGTGTCTGTGGGTCTTTGTCGGTTTGTATGTGTGTGTTTCTCTTAGTTGGGGGTTGTGAGTGTGAGAGGGAGTGTATATGTGTGTGTAGTGATGTAGAGTGTCTTAAGTCTGTGAGGGGGTGCATGTGTGAGTGTGGGAGTGTGTGTGTGTCTGGGGTGGGGGACTTGAGTATCAGTGAGAGAGAGTATATATGTGTATGCATGAGTGTAGAGTGGTCTAAGTCTCTGAGCGGATGCCTGTGAGAGTGTGTGTGTCTGTAAGAGTGAGTGTGTCTGTGTGCGTGTCTGTGTACATATGTGTCCGTACGTATGTGTGTGTATAGGAGTGCCTGTGTGTGTGTGTGTGTGTGTGTGTGTGTGTGTGTGTGTGTGTGTGTGTGTGTGTGTGTGTGTGTGTGTGTAGTGCAATGGTGGTCACCTGCAATGTGACATGAACCCAAGGCCCCAGTTGAGGCCCTCCCTATGGGAACCGAAATTTGTAATCAGCTTCTGCTCGGCCACTTTTCGCTGCTGCCAGTCCTGAAGTCCACCTTGAAGGATGGTCACCAGAAGGTCCGAGGTTGAATATCCTGGACCACTGAAGTGTTCCCCAACTGGGAGGGAACCCTCCTGTCTGTTGATTGTTTTGCAGTGCCCATTCATCCGTTGCTAATTTTCCCAGTGTTTGTTCAGTGACTGTGCTTAATGCCAATCTCCATGGATTCTAATTATCTCAGTGGAGGGTTTCCATCTTTTAATGATAAATGGGCGCCGTTCAATGTGTTATCCCATAACATGAGCGGGAGCATCACCGACAGCACTAACAGGGAACAGCAGACCCAGAGAGAGGGGGAGGAGAGATCAGTATCTGAGAACATGAGACTGGAATGTTCCAAAAATGTATCAGAATCTGGAAACATTAGACTGGCAAGTTCCAACAATAGATAGGAGTTTATACATTTATGTTTGGCATCTTTCTGCATTTTATTGGTCGTCATTATCATGGCGGATCTATTATGCTCTTCTCATTATTCAATATTTTTATTATCCTTTCCTGGTTATCGTTGGTGTTCCTGGTTAGTGTCAACGTCCAGATGGTTTTGATCTAAAAACCGATTATTACTGTATTACTGTTCTTTTATATCGTCTACACTTCTTGTCACTATTATTTTACTGTTGAAACTCTCATTCCAGATATTTACTCTACAGACCACTACTAACTACATCAATGAATGTGTTCAATGACTGTCTCCCTCTCTGAGCTGGCATTGTTACTCTCTATGTTGACCTACTCAGTTCCAGCGGAGAACTACAATTTATTGTATCATTGCCTTTGTTATTTAAATATTAAGAGCAGGGAGGTCACTCTCTACTGTTCTGGTTACAAACTCCACTTCCTGCCACTGTTTGCATCCCATCCCTGGCCAATATCTGCGACTGAAGCAGACAAGTCACAACTGTGGGAGATCCCTTTGACCATGAGTTGATTCATGACACCATACCCTGAACATTTCTAACTTGAAATACTCACCACTCCAGAATATATCTCACTGGTTTAGTCCATCTGCTGTTTGAAGCTTGAGCTATGAAATACAGGCTTAATGAAGTTAATAATCTGCTGCTGACGATCCCGGCTTCAAACCTGCCGAAGCAAATTTGATTCGAACTCACACCAAACTCCCATCCATCTGTCATTCATGTGCACGCTGATGTTTATTGCTGTTTTTTTTCTGGCAATACCTTTATTTTGACATTCTCAAACACTTTACCGTATCTGTCCATGAAACTTCTCTCGTTCTCTCTCTGTTGATTATCAAAAAGCCTGCCAGTTGTTCTTATTTAAAATAGTTTCCTGTGCGTTCCTTCTCAAACAATGAGTTTCGCATTCAACCACGCCAATCGCATCACACACTCTCTCTCAGTCTCTGATGAACACACACACAGCAAACCTTCTCATTGTCGACACTGCAGTAATTTGATGCGAGTATAGTTAGCATATGACAGTAAAGTTTGCAATACTCTCTATGCTGGGCAGATAGTGCAGTTTACTGAGCAACACACTAGCATGTTCTGCACAGCTCTCCGTGCTGGGCTGTCATCTTGTCCCAGTTTATGTTGTTTGTGGTGTTCTGTGAAGCAGATTCAGAATTTGATGTAACAAACCATTCCAGCTGATCTGACAATGCTTTTATTCAATATTCTCATTCTTTTAAGTTTACTCTCGAAGATTCTCACTTCTCCAGTTAGTCCCACTGCCCTGTCTTTTTCCCCATATTTCCACAACATCTTGTCAGTTAATTAACTGTCTCTTTCTGTCTTTGATGTGAATCTTTCTGTCTCTCTGTTTCTTTTCCTGGCCTTTGTTTATGGATCTCTAGTGTATCGAGTGCTGGCATTGTGAAACTCAGAAACAGGGAAATGGTGTGTTTCAGGCTGTTTTTCACTTCCTGGGATGTCCCATGTGATGGTCCATGGACAGGGATGTTTCAGAAGTTATGAGACACAGCCTTGTAACTTGGTCTATACCTGTATTTGTCCCTCTCAGGTGATCTTCTGATCGAGGAAGCCCCTCAAATAAAGGGCCAGGGATCTAAAGTGTGTGACAATGCTGTCACTTTTAAAAAAAGATTATTTTCTCCTTTCTTTAAATAAGAGCTCTTAAAGCCAAACTGCCTACTGAACAAACGGCCGAGTAACTTATCCCCAGCTGCTACACTCTGAAACCTGACTTGATGCTGTTTCCTCCTGAATTGGAGAACTGTATGCAAGAATGTATGTCTGAATGTTCCATTTTTCCAAGAGATGTGTTTATGGGATGTTGGTATATTGGAACAGTTCATTTGTAGAAGGTACTGTATCCATTATTCGGTTATGGTTTCCAATAGTAAAATTATTCTAAATTCCTCTTCATTTTGTATGGATTCTCATTAGAGTCTTTAAGTAGGTTGTGTTTTGCTTAATGGTGAGTAGTTTGACGAATACCATCACATCTGGAACACCCAACTCTCATCTACCTATAAAATAAGAAAAGGTTCGCATCCAAGCTACCTCCTTAAACTAGTTTGAGTCAGTCTGGTTGGTCTATAACAAACTGGGGTCTCTTGTCTGGTTCTAAATCGGTAATACTAAATTGGGTTTAGAATTACACTCCCTACAGTGTGCAAACAGGCCATTCGACCCAACAAGTCCACACCGACCCTCCGAGAAGTAACCTACCCAGACCCATTCATCTACCCTATTATTTAAAAATTACCCCGACTAAGGCACACAACCCAAACATCCCTGAAAACTATGAACAACTAACCACGACCAATTCACCTGACATGCACATCTTTGGGTTTTCGAAGAAACCAGAGCATCCAGACTAAGCTCATGCAGACACTGGAGAGTATGCACTGGGAGGCTATTGGGTTCAAAAGTTACGTATGGAAGTTGTTAGTGTCTTTGGTTCCGGATGTTGAATTCGGCTGGTTTAAACAGTGTTTTGTGTATAAAGATTATTTCAGTCATTAAGAGTTCTCTGGGTGTGGAAGAAGTAAAGTTGGGGGTTTTACAAAAGGTAATGAAGGCAAAGCTGTAGGAATTGGCAGACAAGCTGGAGTTGGGGTTGTGTGTGTCTGTGAGAAAATGAGAGATAATTACAGCTAGAGCTTGGCAATTACATTTGGTGGAAATGCCATCAGAGTCTTTGGAAATGGCTAGAATTCAATTTCAAATGAGGCGCCTTGAACATGAAAAGGAATTGAAACAGTTTGAATTATGATGAAAAGTAGAAATAAAAGAAAAGGAAATGAAGAAGAAAGAAAGAAAAAGAGAGAAGAAAAGCAGAGAGCTTCAACTTCAAAAGTTAGTAATTAGAGAGGAAAGTTGAGATGAAGGTAGACGGTAGGCTGGATAAGGAAGATAGTGAGGATGAGCAACGCCATAGTAGCCAAAGGCCTGATGGAGATCTGTTTAAATAAACCCAGACATTATCTAAATTTGATGAGAAGAATGGGGGAGCCTTTTTAATTCCATTTGATAAAGTGGCTAAACAAATGCAGTGCCCAGTGACCATGTGGATTTAGTTGATTCAAACAAAGCTGATAGATATTTGCATCCCTATCGGAGGCGGTGTCTGGGGAGTAGGAGGAGGTGAAGAAAGCCATCTGAAGTGCATATGAGCTTGTTCCAGAAGCCGACAGACATTGTTTCAGGAATCTAAAATAGTGTCCCTGGTTAAACGCACATTGAGTTTGGAAAAATCAAATAAAGTAATTTTGAAAAGTGGGAAGGGTATTAAAAACAGAGCAAACCAATGGCACTCTTAGAGAGATTCTTATTTTGGGGAAGTACAACAATTCACTTCCTGCAGTCGTGAGAACTATTGTGGAAGAGCAGAGAGTTAAAACGGCAAGATTAGAAGCTGAAATGGCTGATGAGAATGATTTGGTTCAGAAATCAAAGTCTGGTTTCTGTGAGGGATTGAGAAGAATGTGTGAGATCTTCTTAAAACATATCCCTGTGAGAGTAAGGTTTATTGGCATCGGCCAGGAGTAGCAGGTCAAGAGGTTACAGCATTAAGAGGTACAGAAGGATGTAATTCTTTTATGCTGAGACATGAGGAGCTATGTCAATCAGAAGGACTATTGGAGAGATGAGAAGTGCTCCATTATGTAACGTGTGGTTGGAGTGTCCAGTGGAAACACCAACAGATTTATTCCACAATGGAGAAGGAGGCCTTGAGCTTGGTTTTGGCGTTACAACATTTCAGCATTTAAATTGCCAATAACATACCTGAGACAAATCTTTATCACTGATCGTGACCCTTTAAAGTTTTTGAAGAAGTTTAGAGAGAAGAATACCAGTCTGTTTCGATTGAGCTTATTATTGCTGCCATTCAATTTGAAATTATACCGTTGATATTCGAGAAACCAAAGATTTGACACGTTGCGGAGACTTGGATGAAGAAAGACAAAGACATTCTGTGGCAGGAGTAAAATGACTGAAATCGAAGCTAGTTGTGAACATTTGTATGCTCAGAGTCAATGTAGTATATATACATTTCAGTCTGCTAATAGAGGACGATTAGGAGGTCTAAAATTAATCCATCTTTGTATATTGATAGATCATTTTATTAAAGGTGAGTTGTGAGTTTAATAACACTGTAAAGATGTTATGTTCTCTTAGGCTGTTTTTGAAGAGAGGTTCTAAAGGCAGCGGTGCAGAACTGCTGTCTGAACACAGTTTAATTAAAGAACTGAGGAGGCCTTTAGGTTTCATTACACGGTGGTAACAATCGAAGGGCAGTGGCCAGCTCTCACAGACCAAATATTCTCGTTTTGTTTTTAGCTGCAGCATTCAGAAGCTGTTGGGGATCCTCGAAGGGTTGGAAGTTCCAATACATGATCCCCAGCTGCTTTTCTCTCTGAGATCTCTGTTGATGTTGATTTCTCCAGGATCAGAAAACTGCATGTAAGGATCTGTATTTGAATATATCTTTGTGCCAAGCGGTGTATACCAAGAAGGTACGGTATCTATTCTATGTGTAAGTGTTCCAATATATAAGCTATCCCAAAATATTCTTTTCTTCGATTGGATTTTAAATTAAACATTTGAATAGATTATGTTTTGCTAAATGTCGAGAGGTTTGACCAGTCACAACATATCTGGAACGCACACTTCACATCTATGTTTAAAATAAGGAAAGGTTTGGGTCTAAGCGGCCTTCTTAAAACATTTTGCGGGGATCTGGTCTGCTCCACAACACTTGTAGCTGAGGGGTTTCTGACTGACTCCTGCTATTGAAAAGTTAATGGAGGGGCTGGGGATCGTTTGCTGGAGGTTGTGCTGTGAGCTGCCTCAGACATTCAGGGAGACCTGAGCATTTGGTGACCCAACTCGGGATGGAGCATTGCGGACTGTAGTTACAGCATCTGGGTCTGTAACATGAACAATAAATGGAGCAGAGGCTGCAGAGAGGGGGAGCTCTGAAACCATGCAGTGAGTGTGTGTGGGGAAAGGGATCTGCTGTATCCACCCCAAGTATTCCATGACCAGCTTCCCAAGCTCCACTTAACCCTGGAGCAGAGTGTGAGGGGCCCTGACTGAACAAGGAGCTGGTCACAGAGCGGTGTGACCTCCTTCAACACGACCTGCAGCTTCACACCAGGGGGAGGATGGTGCTGCCAGTGGCTGTTAGGGTCACTGTTTCATTCAGCTTCTATGATCCAGAACTTTCCAGGCAGGAGTGGGTAACATATCCATCATTTCCCAGTATCTCCACAACGGTGTCACCATTCGGTGATGGAGGATATATATGGTGGAGGAGGTATTACATTGTTTCTCAGACAGCAGGGAGCAGCTTGGTGTATCCAGTATAATGAGATTCCCGATGGTGTACATGGCATCCGCGGAGTAGCCATGTCAATGGGGAGAGGTAGAGGAACTGAAGGAGTTCTCTCTCTATTAATGTTACAGTGTGTCCATGCACAGTACATCATGTTGGTGAATACCCACTGTCCTGGCAGCAGTCACGACCTCTTCATTCAGAAGCAGTCAGCCATTCCCACCGTCATTGGGTCTCCACGTGGAAAGAAATGAATATATCTTGGATAAAGGCTGTCTCCTTGATGCACGTTTCAAAACATCAGCCCCACAACCAATCAACCACATCAAAGTATTCCATGTGTACGGAGAGCAATGGGGTCACTTGGACTGTCAGGGAGCAGACGATCAGGAATGAAGCAAAACCTCCCATGTCTGAACGAGTCTGAATGAACCCCCACCCCCCCCCCAGTACACAGTATCATTAAAACCTATAATCCCTCTCCATTTCAGTCACATATTGCCTTCCATTATTACTGTAAATTAAATGGCAGGTTATATCATGTTAAGTTCCACCTGCCAAACTATTATCTATTGCCTTTACCACTCTGAATCTATCTGTAGACCCTCCGCCCTCGCTTGATAACTTAATCTCTTGCTTATCACCAGCGACATCACCAAACTCAGCATCTGTATATCTGTTCCATCCTCCTGATCATTAGTATAGATTGTAAATAGTTGAGGACCCAGCAGTGGTCACTGTCTGGTTACGTACTCTCTAACTGATTGAGACTGATGTATCTTGAGTGCCTGCTTCCGGTATGATACCCAGGCCTCCCCCATTCCTGTGCAACACAGCCGAAGAGTTGAATAAGAACAAGGAGCTTCTGTAGAAATCCAACCCCTCGAACCTGCTCCGCCATTGAATACAATCATGGCTGATGTCATAGCGGCCTCTGTTCCACTTTCCTGCCATCTCTCCACCCTAAAACTCTAGTCTCTTGTTGTAGATTGCGCCACCTGAAAAAGATCCACTCCACATCTACACTTTCAATTACTTTTAGCATTTTCCAGCCCTCAATGAGGTCTCCTTTTATTCTTATAAACTCGAGAGTATAGGCCTGAAGTGCTCATGTTCTTTTCATAAGACAAACACTTCAAATATGGAATCATTCTAATGAAGCTCTTCTGAACTGCCTCCAATGGAAATGCCTCATTCTGCAGGACACCCAAACTGTACTCCAGTTGTAGCCTCACTAATGCTTGCGTAGCTACACTAACACTCCCTACCTTTCTACTCTATCCTTTTATAAATAAACACTGAAATTATGCTTGCATTTCTCATTACTTGCAGTGCCCACAGGCAGGTTTTCTGTGATACACAAGCAGACACCCAGATCCCTCTGCACCTAAGCACTTTGAACTTTCCCTCCATTTAGATAATCATTTGTCTTTCTATTATACGGGCCAACTTGAATTGCCACATATTTATTCACTTTAACTTTCATTGCCAAATGTTGGCCCATTCACCCAACCTATCCATATGTTTTCAAATCTCTTGTATTATAACTCCGATGTAATTTCCCACTGATGTTTGTGTCATCTGAAAATGTGGTATCGTATTTTCTATCCCGTCAACTGAGTACAGTAATACTATCGATCTCAAAAGAGTACTGAAATCAATGGCACCCCACAAATTGCATTTGCCAAAAGAAAATGACACATTTATTCCGTCTGACTCCATTTTGATGGATAACCAATCCTCCATCCAAGCTAATAAATTACTCCTAAACCCATGTTGTCTGATCTTACCACGTTCTCTGTGGAGAAGCGATATATCCAAAGCCTTCAGGAAGACCAGATACATTCCATCTCCAGGAATCCTACTATCCACCATGCTTGTCACATCTTTAAGTAACTCAAGCGAACACTTCAAATTTGATTTGTCCTTTGTAAAACCACGTTGACTCCGATGGATTGTGGTTTAACTTTGCAAATATCCTCAAGAATGGATTCTAGTAATTGTCTTAAATTACAATAGTTTGTCGTTACGTTTTCCTCCCAAATGTTTACAGTTATGATTTCTTCCCTTTCAAAAACGTTTACGTTTTCTTTGAATCATGTTTAATCGGCGAAAGGTTTCAAGAGATCTGCTCCAATTGCTGCTTGAGGCATGTGTGGCTGAATGGACTCAGCATTCTGCCGGTGTACAAAATCGATGGGGTGACTTTTTTCTGGTGTTCACATGTTGTCATCTCCAAGGCCAGAATGACCTCCTCCCGTTGATGCGTTAGAGGGGTGGGTTATTATGGAATCTTCCCGTTGCAGTGTCACATATTGAGGGGCTGATGGGTCTTCTCATACTTCTCCATAACAGGTAGAGATACTGAACGGTCTCCGCATGTATCCTGGAGATGGGACCGAGGGAGTGATTGGTCTTCTCTTGTTCCCAATCTACAGACGTGTCTGTATTACCTCTTCCTTTCTCATGAAATAAGTGTCAGATAGTTTTTATCCTTGCCAATTCCCTTGAAATCGGCTCGGTGGGTCTGAATGGCCTCCTGATATCCCAGTGCAACAATCTCCAGTCACTGTGTGACCTCTTCCAGTTCCTATGTTACAGACGTGAGGAGGCTAAATGGACTGATTCTGTTGCTGTGTTACAGGATACTGGTGCAGCATGGCCTACTCTGGGTCCAGTGTTATAGGCTCGACTGGCTGATTGGCCTCCTTCTGTAAATGTATATCAGGCTCCAGGGGCTGAATAGCCTCGTCCTGTTTTAATGTAACAGGCTTAAAGGCCGGAATATCCTTCTTTTGTTCCTGTGTAACAGGCTGGAGAACGGAATGGATTCCTCCACTATCTGCGTAATTCGCTTCACTTGTTGACTCCTTCTGTCATCTATGTCGAAATAAGATCATCCTTAATTTTTGTAAACTCCAATGGCTACTGGGTCAACCTGACCATCCTTTCGTTATAAGTTAGCACCTGCATGCAGGAATCATCTCTGAGCTGCTTCCAATATTGCAACATCCTTTCTTCACTGAAGAGACTAAATCTGTACACACTACTACAGATGTGATCTCACTAAGACCCTGTACAGCAGCAGCAACACAATACCAGCCTGTTGTAAGGTTCCGTCTCGGGTTAGAGCTGTCTCAACTCTCTGGGGGAAATACAGATCATTGTTGGAAGATCATTGTCCTTCTCCATTCCACAGCATCATGGGAGATCCGGGGAAATTAAAGTTTGAGAACATTATAAATGATGTGGCGAGATGATCTCTACCATTAATCTCCCCAGAGCCCGCGTCGGTCAGATTCCACAGAATCTAGTAGGGTGGAGCGCAAAAACAGCAAGGAGGAACAAACATTGATGGGAGTTATATATCAAATTGAAAGCTGCAATACAAATGTTGGGCATGTTATAAAACAGGAAATGAGATATTCACATTTGTGGGTACTGCAGTAATAATGTACTGTTTAAATTATATCTAAACTGTGTTAACCCAATTGAATGCTAATGCTGGGAAAAATGGATTTCGTGACCACGTGTGAGATGTTTTACATAAACAGTATGTCGAGCACTGAGCTCAAGATCAGATTATTTAGGAATTGGTGTTGAATGATCAGAAGAGCTAATTGAAATGTTTGCTGGAAAGGACCTTTTGGGAACAGTGACCATAATGTATTGGTTTTCTTTTATGATGTTTTTGTTTTATTTGAAGTAACTGTTATAAATCTGAGTGATGCAAGCCATGAGGGTGTGAGGAGAAAGTGGGGACTACAGATGCCGGAGATCAGATTCGAAGAGTGTGGTGCTGGAAAAGCACAGTCAGACAGCATACTAAGTGCAGATAAATCGATGTTTCGGGCATAAGCCCTTCATCAGGAATTAAGCATATGGGCCAAGGGGGCTGAGAAATAAATGAGAAGGGAGTGCGCCAGGGGGGAGGTAGCTGGGATTGCGATAGATAGATGAAGATGATAGGTGACGAAGGGAGACAGAACGCCTCATCTACTGCATCCATTAAACCCGATGTGGTCTTCTCTACATTAGCGAGGCAGGAGGTCAACTTGTGGATTATTTCAGAGAACATATCTGGGACAGCCACATTGAACAACTCCATTGCCTTGCGGTTGAGCACTTTAACTCCCATTCCCACTCTACCAAGGACATAAGGGTCCTGGGCCTGCTCTGTTGCCAAACCTGAGCCACCAGAAGCCTGGAGGAAGAAAGCCCCCTCTTCTGATTTGGGATCCTCCAACCAAAGGGGATCATAGTGGATTTCCCCATTTCCCCATTTCCCCTAATCCCACCTTATCCCACTCCAACCTTCCAAGTCAGCACCGCCCTTTTGAATGTTCCTATGTGTCCACCTTCCTTCCTATCAATCTGGTCCGCCCTTCTCTCCGACTATCACTTTCAACCCCAACTTCATCTACCTATTAGATGAAAGGAGGCAGCTTAGCAAAATGCCAAGTGTTGCAGTAAGCCAGTGGATTCAGAGAAATGTAGGACCCAGCAAAGGATGACCAAGAAACTGAGAATAAAATCAGAAAGAGAAAAAGCGTGCAAACGAAAGAAAAACATAAACTCTGCTAAAAAGCGTCTATCAATATATGAAAAAAAATAAAAACAAGGTCAAATGTGGAACAGTTGGTGTGCGTTCAGGATAATTTATTGCTTAGAACAGAGAAATCGCAGGGGAAAGAAACAGTTTCTTTGTGTCTATCTTCATGGAAGAATGTCCAGAAATTCTCCCAGAAATACCAAGTGACCATGGGACTTGTGTAAGTAAAGTCTAAGGTCATTCTTATCAGTGTTGGGGTTATCTTTGAAAAGAAAGCTGGATTGAGTATTTATAAATCTGACAGACTAGATGTACTTCATACAAGAATTACAGAGGAAGCAGCAATAGACATGTTGATTGCATCGCGGATTTTTACTTTATTTTCCGGCACATTCCCGAAAGGCATTCAGCCAAACTGGATAAGGCAAAGGTTATAAATATTATCCAACAGTTTAAGAAAGGATGGATTTGGGAATGGTGAACTACAGACCAGTTATCTTGTCATCCGCAGTCGGATGTCTGGTGTACTCGATTACAAAGAACATGCTACTAGATATTTAGAAGGTATCAACATAACTGGGGAGTGTGAGAATGTACCGATGAAAGGAAAACCAGAAGTGGTAAACATTCTTTGGAGTGGTTTGAAGATGATTCTTGTGGACATAGGCAATGAAGAACCAATGGATAACATATAGTTGGATATTCATGAGCTTTTTTAAAAGAACTCACACACTGAGCTCATAAGAAAAGTTAAAGCGATTTGAAGCGAGAGGTATTGGGAAGAACATATGCAAATGGGTAAGTAAAAATTCATGTGAATGTAATTGGAAGATAGAGGATGTCGTGCACCAGTTGCATCGAGTGTTGGTGAGACTAAACATAGAATATTGTGTATCGTTCGGAGTCCCAATCTAAGAAAGAATATAATGACTACAGAGGAACTGCAAAAGGTATTCTCCAAATTAACCCCAAAGTTGGCAAGGTTGTCTGATGGGGTAACTCAGCCTGTAATCTCGACTTTCGAAACATGAGAGGTGATTGTAGTGAATCTTAGAATCATCGAAAGGACTAAAGAACAGAGGGACATGAAGAAGTACAAGTAGGCGAGATCTGGGAGAATCCCATGATATTCTACACGGACAAGTAGAACAGAATAATCAGCAAACAGTTAGTGTCTGGTCGAAACCAAACGGGCAATCTGTTTGTCAAATTGGAGAACATTGATGGATTGTTACATGAGACGTTCACATTTATTTTACTTGGGAGAAGAAGGATGCAGGTACAGAATTCAAAAAGATGGGCTGGACAACTCTTGAACAGATTGATGTAAAATACGAACAGGGTTTTGAGGCTTTGTTCTGTACAAATTTGGACCAATCTCCATGTCTGAATGAGTTGTATCACAGGCGGCTGTTGGGGTCAAGGGAGGAAAGACCCTGACTGAATATTTTAATTAGAATCTGACTATAGGGGAGGTGCCAGAGAACTGGAGAACTGCTAATACGATTCCACCTCACAGTAAGGGTGGAAGAGATAGACCAGGGAACTATAGACGATTAGATCGCTGTTAAGGAAACTACTGGAGAAAAGAGGGAAGGAGAAAATCGAACTCCAATCAGAGTCACAAGGTTTGATCAGGGATAATCATCTTGACTTTATCAGAAGGAAGTCACATCCAATGGGTTTGATTGAATTAGTTTAAGGATGTCGATTGTTTAGTTTTGTGGGAAGGGTTTTGACAAATTTCCAGCTGGGAAACTGAAAAATAAAGTAAAATCTCACAATATGAAGGATAACTTGACAAGTTACAAGGAAATTTGTCTTAGTGGCAGGAAGCAGAGGGTGGTGGGAGAAGGCTGTTTGTGTGACTGGAGACCAGCGTCACCTGGTGTACCACAGGGATCAGTGTTGTGTCCCTTATTGTTTGTGTTTTTCATTAAAAAACGATGTGAATGTGGAGGGGGTTCGGTGGAGAGTGGGGGAGGTGTGATAAGTAAATGTATGTTTGACATAAAGATCGGCTGGGTGGTTAGCAGTGAGGAGGAAGGCCTTAAGTTACAGGAAGATGCAGATGGAATGGTCAGATGGGCAAATCAATGGCAGATGGAATCTAACCCTGATAAATATGAGGTTATGCACTTTGGGAGATGGAACCAGGCAGGGGAGGACTCAATGAATGCCAGCACACTAAGAAGCTCAGATTGTGCTTCTCCACACATTCCTGAATGTGACTGGACAGAATAATGCTTAAAATTTTGTTGCTGGAAAAGGGCAGCAGGTCAGGCAGCATCAGAGGAGCAGGAGAATCGACATTTCGGGCAAATTCCTGAAGAAGGGCTTATGCCAGAAACGTTGATTCTCCTGCTCCTTTGATGCTGCCTGACATGCTGCACTTTTCCAGCAACACATTTTTTAAGCTCTGATCTCCACCAAGTGCAGTGTTCACTTTCTCCTGGACAGGTTAATGGACTAGTTAAGAATTGGACCTTGGGTGTAGCGTTTCCTATCCAGGGTGTAGATTATAAGAGCAATACAGGGCTTTGGTTCGACCAAAATGGAGGATTGTATGTAGTTCTGGGAGCCACATTCCAGGAAGGATGTGATTGTACTGGAGAAGGTGCAGAGGTGATTCACCAGGATGTTCCCTGGAATGGAGCATATCAGCTATGGAGAGAGGCTGGCTAAACTCGGGTTGTTTACTTTGGAGCAGAGAAATCTGAGGAGTCAGTGATTCAGAAGGATATGATTATGAGAGACATGCACAGGGTGGATAGACAGCAGCTGTTCCTTTTAGTGAGAGGGTCAAGAACAAAGGAGCACACTTTTAAAGTGAAGAGTTTGAGGTTCAGAGAGGATTTAAATATTTTTTCACCTCGGGGTGTGGGGTTCTGGGATTAGTTACGGAGAGAGGAATGATCATGGGTAACCTCACAAGCGTTAAAAGGCACATGGACGAGCACTTGGAAGTATCATAACATTCCAGGCTATGGGCCTGCTGGAGGAAAGTGGGACTAGTATAGATCATACTGTATTTCTGTTGGCACATAGTCCATGCTCATGTGAGTGTATGGTGTGGAAGGTCAATTATTGAGCAGTTTAAGGCAGGAATGAATGGGTTTCTGAAAAGTTATATTCATAAGGGTTATAAGAGTGAACTGTAATAGCTTGTTAAATTGTGTCAATGTGAGAAATATGAGAAAACAATTGCAGTTTCCTTACAGTTTGAAACCAGAGAATAGAGAATGGGGAACAGTGAAATGGCAGAACTATGAAGCCACTACTTCAGTTCTGTCTTCAGAAAACTTTCTAACAATACTAGAAAAACCAAGTCTGGTGTGGGAAAATGATAGAGTACATTGAACATAGAACATAGTAAGTAAATGTTTTAGCAGAAATTCTTGTGGCTGAAAGGAATGGCCATAGACAACACTAACATAGATTTATGAAATGGGAATTATGTTTGAGAAACAAACTGGGACACAAATGAAAGAGAAGCAATGGATGTAAAACATTATGATTTTTAGAAAAATGTTGGTAAAGCTCCAAGCCCAATTAGCAAAATCAAATCTGAATGGATTGGGGCTAATATATGGACATGTTTCTAGAATGGGACAGCGGGCAGGAAACAGTGATGAGAAATAAACAGACTCATCAAGTAATAGCCTGACATTGTCTGTAATGTATGATTCTATGAGTATGACTATGTCCCAGACTCCCCATTACCTTCCCCGTGTGTCTCCTGTCTCATCAGCAGGACGGACACAGCAGAAGTGGCGGCACAGTGGGATACAGTTGGAATGGAGTTGTTCTTAGAGTGCTCAACGGTAACTCCGTATCCCATGAAGTCTCATGGCATTAGTTTGCACATGGGAAAGGAAACCTCCTTCTGATTACCATGTACCAGCCTCTCCCAACTGATGAATCAGTACTCCTCCATGCTGACCAACACTTGGAGGAACTATTGAGGGTAGCACGGATGCAAGATCTACTCTGGGTGGGGGAATTTCAATGTTCACCACCAACAGTATCTCAGCTACAGCATTTCTGATCGAGCTTGTCAGATCCCAAAGGATATAACTGCTAGACTGGTTCTGCAGCAGTTGGTGAAGGAACCAACAAGAGGAAAGTACATACTTGACCACAGCCTTACTAATCTGCCAGTTGCAAGAGTATCTGTCCATGACAGTATCGGTAAGAGTGACCACCGCATAGTCATTGCGGAGACAAAGTCACACCTGCACATTGAGAATAACATCCACCATTTTGGGTGGTACTATCACAGTGCTGAATAGGGCAGAATTCGACCAGATCTAGCAGCTCAAATCTGGATGTCCATAAGGTGTTGTGGGTCATCAATAGCAGTGGAATTATACTCCTGCATAACCTCATGGCCTGGCATATCCTCCTCGCAACAATTGCCATCAATCCAGAGAATCAACATTGGTTCAGTGGAGTGTGCAGGATGGCAGGAGCAGCACCAGGCATACCTGACAATGAGGTGTCAGTCTGGTGAAGCCACCAAATAGGACAACGCGCGTGCCAAACAGCATAAGCAGTCAGTGATAGACACAGCTAAGTGATCCCACAAGCAACGGTTCAGATCTAAGCTCTGCAGTCCATCTACGTCTAGTCGAGAATAGTTATGGACAATTAAACAATTCACTGGAGGAAGAGATTCCACAAATAACCCTTCCTCTATGATGGAAGAGCCCAGCACTTCAGTGTATAAGATAAGGCTGATGCACTCGCAACAACCTTCAGACAGAAGGGCTGAGTGGATGATCCATTTCAGCCCCCGACAGCAATTCTGTTACCAGTCATGAACCAATTTGATTCCGAAAACGCGATATCCAGAAACGATTGGAGATACTGGATACTCTCCCAAGAGTCCATACTTTGACAACATTCTGGCAATATTACTGAAAACTTGTGCTCCATAACTTGCCGCTCCCCTAGCCAAACTATTTCAATCCAGTTACAACAATGGCTTTTCCTCATTATGTGGAAAATTACCCCAAGTATCTCCAGTATATAAAAAGCAGAACAAATCCAATTCGGCCACATACCTCCGCATCAGTCTACTCTCGATCATCAGTAAAGTGGTGGAAGGTCTCTGTGTTTTTAATCAGCACCTGCTCAGCAATACCCTGGTCAATGGCGCCCAGTTTGGGCTCCATCAGGGCCACTCAGCTCCTGACTTCATAACCGTGGTTCAAACATGGAAAAAAGAGATGAATTCCAGAGGTAGGGTGAGAGTGACAGCCCTTTAAGTCAAGGCTGTCTTCGACCAAGTGTGGTATCAAGGGGCTTTAGCAACATTGGAATCAATGGGTATCAGGGGCAAAATCCCTGCTGGTTAGATTCATACCTGACACGTAGGTCATGGTCATGGTTGATGAAGGACAGTCAATTCGGCTCCAAGTCTGTAGGAGTCCCACGAGCAGTGACCGAAAACTTCTTCAGGGCTGCTTCATCAATGACCTTCCTTCCATTTTAAGGTCAGAAGTGTGGATGTTCGCCAATGACTGTACAATGTTCTGCAACATTTGTGGCTCCTCAGATACTGAAGTAGTCCATGTTCAAACGCAACAAGATCTGGAGAGTATCCAGGCTGACAAGTGGCAAGTAATATTCAGCCCAGAGGAATGTCAGACCATGACCATCACCAATAAAATACAATCTAATCTGCCCCTTGACATTCAATGGTGTTACTATCACTGAATCCCCCAGTATCAAATTCCTGGTGGGTAATCATTGCTCAGAAACACACTGGTCTCGCCACATGAACACAGTAACTACAAGAGCAGGTCCAACGCTAGGAATACTGCGGCAAGTAACTCACATCCTGACTTCCAAACGTCTGTCCATCATCTGCAATGCATAAGTCAGAAGTGTAATAGAAGACTCCCAATTTGCCTGGATGAGTGCAGCCACAACAACATTCAAGAAGTTTTATACCATCCAGGACAAAGCAGCAAGTTTGACTGTCGCCTCATCCACAATGCTCCACCATCAACGCTCAGCACCAGCAGCAGTGTTTTACTATCTCCATGCTGCAATGAAATGATTCACCAAAGATCCTCAGAGACCACCTTCCCAACTCACGACCATGTCTATCTAGAAGAACAAGGGCTACAGATGTATGGGAATACCATTGTCTTCAGGTTCCCTCCAAGCCATTCACCATCCTGACTTGGAAATATATCACCTCTCCTTCACAGTTACTGGGACAGAATCCTGGGATTCCCTCCCTAATGGCACTGGAGGTCAATCACACCAGGGGGACTGTAGCGTTCAACAAAGCAGCTCACCACCAGCTTCTCAAGGGCAACTAGGGACAAGCAATAAATGCTGGCCCAGCCAGTGACTCCAATATTCACGAAATAAATCAATAGAAATTAACAGAGGAAGGTTGCTGAGGTGTCACAGGGATCGGTGCTTGGGACCCAGCTGTTCACAATGCCCTTTAAACATTTGGTTGCTGGAATCAGATACAATATATCCCAGCCTGCTGACAGCACTAACGGATGTGGGATTGAGAGTGGGTGAGGAGGATGTAAAAAATCACCGAGAAGACGAAGACAAGTTGAGTGAATGGGTAAATACGTGACAGATGGAGAACAATGTGGATAGAGGTGATGGTGTGCCCTTTGGTGGAAACGATAAATTGGCAGCCTACCATTTGAAAGGGATTGGTTGAAACATGTTGATCTACAAAGGGACGTATGCTCCTTTTTGTTGTTTCCTTCTGCATAAACCTCTGAGTTCCAGGCACTGCAGTGAGTTCAGTAACCAGAAGTTAATACTGGGCATGGAGATTGGCACGCTGACCAGTGTACACAGACCCACCAAGTGGGGAGCTGTAACATTGAAAAGGATCTGTATCTCCTTGTACACCAGTCGCTGAAAGTAATATTGCAAAAACAGAAAGCAGTGAGGAAGATAAATGGTGTGTTGACCTTCATTTCAGGGGGATGTGAGTCCAGGAGAAAAGGTGTCTTACTGCAGCTGTACAGGGCCTTGGTGAGATATCATCTTGAATATTGTGCAGTATTGTGTGCAGTTTTGGTCTCCTTACCTAATAAAGGACAAACCTGAGATTGAGGGAGAGCAGTGAAGGATGACCAGACTGATCTCTGGGATGACAGGCTTGTTGTGGGAGCAGAGTTTGGGGTGACTGGGCATGTATTCCATGGGGTTTAGGAAAATGGGTGGAGATCTCAGTGAAATATACAAAACTCTGATAGGGTGAGACGGATTGGAAGCAGGGATGATAATTCCCCTGGCTGGGACTTGTAAAACAAGGGGCCACAATATTAGGTACAGGCAGTCACTCTGCATTGAGATGATAATAAATGTCTGCTCTCACTGACTGGGGAACCTGGGGAATTCGCTCGCACCTGGAAACCGAGACACTGATTATAAATAAGGATTTAGAGACAGTAAAGGGATGGTGGGAGAGCAGGAGTACGGTATGGAAATGAAGGGACAACCATCATTATATTGAATTGGTTAGCAAACTCGAAGAACCAAACGTACTACTGCACCACCTATTTTATAGCTTCCCAAGGTTACTCACATTCACAGATATGTATATCCTATGGGGGAAATTCAATGAGGAGATTTTTTTCCATGAACTAGAATGGGGAGGCTAAATGTGTTTTCCATTCCCGATATTTCTGTGCAGTCCTTGGGAAAGCTCTGTAAATGCTATCACAAGCTCTCAGATGTTAGGAAGGAGGTCTCTGCAGGGTCGACAGGACTGTGTTCCCATTTCCTTTTCCGACATTGATGCTGAGGCCGGGTGTTCTGTCCTGTTTCATCCTTTCAGACCTCGGAGTAGTTTGATACAAATGACTGCCCTTGCTTGGGCATTTCAGAGACCATTGAAATGTTTATCACATGTCAGGGTCTTTGGAGTCACTTTTAGGCCAGCCCAGGAAATCATGGGAGATTCACTTCCTAAAACTACATTGGAGAAGATAATTCTGTTTGCAATCGATATTGGCTTCAAGGTCACTGTTACTGACACCAGATTTTAGATCTCGATATTTTATTAATTGTCTTTAACTTCCACCCGCTGCCAGATCATTAGCCTGGTCTGGATTAGTAATCCAGTAAAATTTCCACAACAGCATTATCTCCACATGGGGACCTGTCGGAAACCATACTGAACAGGTTATTTCTGTGCTACTCGACAGCTCTGTCAAAAAGAACTCCTACCAATTTGACAGTCATGATGGGACTGAGGAGGTGGTAATTGGCCAGATTGTAATTATTCCCCTCTTAGGGGAGCGGACATAGCTGAGTAATTTTCCACATTGCCAGGGAGATGTCAGAGTTGGAGCTGGAAAGAAACAGCTTCCCCAGGGACACGGCTTGTTGTGCAGCACAAGTCTTCAGTCCTATTGCAGGAATGGGGTCAGGGCCCATTGCCTGTGTCCCTTCTACTGTGTTCACCTGTTTCTTCATGTCACGTGCAGCGAATCAAATTGGTTGAAGACTGGCATCTGTGATTCTGTGAGCATCATGATGAGGGTGAGGTGTATCATCGACTCAACACTTCTGGCAGAGGATGGTGCCGATAAAACATCCTTCTCTTTTACACTGATGTGCAGGTCTGTTCCATTATTTAAGATGGGAATGTTTGTGGAGCCCACTCCTCCAGTCATTTGTTTAATCGTCCATCATCATTTATGACGGAATGTGACAGGACTGCAGTGCTTCGATCCGATCTGTTGGTCAAGTCTGGTAGCTTTAATGAGTTAGCATCAGGTTAAAGTTCATGTGATTCTGACTCTGATATCTTCACCCACACTCGTCACTGAACCATAGATGGTGATGATGGTAATGACAGACTGAGGTGTTATCCTGGCAAAATGTTACAGTTTGTGGTTGAATGCTGTTCTGCTTCTCCTGATACTGTGGTCTGGAGCACTACATGAAAACGCAGTTTCGAGCTGCAATATCTGCAATGCAATTCTGCTGTCTGTTCCCCAATTCTCACTGAGGCCCATTCACCCATCAGCCCTGCACTCAGTGACCTAACCTGGTTTCTGATGTGGAAATACTTCCATTTTCATACTCTCTTTCTGCTGAGGGTCTCTCCCTGGGTCTTGCTTCCAATATGACACATTCCACAAAAGAATTTAACTGATCTTAATTCAAATGTTTAATTCACCTGAATCTTTTTTCCTTGAGAAATAGCATCTTCTGTATTTAAAGTGAATGTTTTTCCCTCTGTTTCTTTCCCTGACCATGATTAAGAGCTCTGTAGTGTCAGTGATGCCAGCGTTATGTAGTCCCAGAGCCAATGAATTCTCTGGATTCCCAATCATCTTCACCACATTGTATATTTTCTCTTTTGGTGTGATACATTATCACTTATAGCTGCCTTGTTCTCCCATGAGTGTGTTTTATGTTTTGGGGTTGCATTTCTGGTATTATCTTCCGAATTATCCTCAGAACCTCCTCCCGTTGCTGCGCCATGGTCTTTCCTGCTCAGCTCCCCTTCCAATTAACTTTGGCCAGCTCCTCCCGCATGTCTTGGTTGTTACATTGCTTAATTATAACCACATTGCATCTTGAAGAGAGCATTAGATATAAACTGAAAAAAGGAGTTTTGGGAGATGGGACACGAAGAATAATTGGTGTATTTCTTAACTAGATACAAAGGGAGAACGAGAGACAGGATATAGATCTGGAGATGTGGAAAATGAGAAAACTACATTATCGAAAGAAGTAGCGGAACATCCCCCAATGTTTTGGCAATGCCTGTGTGCTGTGGTCCTTGGTACAGTGCATGTACAACAGAGTAATATGTTTAAATGCTGAACTGATGCCAGAATATTTATCTCCAATAATATGACAGACACTAGCTTTGGAAAGGACCCAGCAGGCCAACATATTGAAGTCCCGGTAGAAAGCGGATTAACTGAAATAAGTTGGGACACCAGAATCAAGCATTTGGAGCACACATCCTGGTAAGAATGAGAGATTAGAGTTGGGAATTCCAGAAAAGGAGGGAACGTTGAGAGGATCAAATCAAGTTAATGTTTTATCAATTTTATACATCTTATGCATCATTATTCGTTAACTGTGTCTCTGTTGTTCATTTACGATGTGTTGTGCACATATGAAAAATGCGACTTATCTGCACACACACATTGATTAAACAGTGTATCTAAAATCATTTTTCCACCATTGAAACTGTCGTGTTGTTGTGTTACGAGGATACAAGAACACCAGCTCGCCACCAAAAGACATGACGCACTATCACTATGTTACATACATACAGACAAAGAAGGGCATCACTTTGACTGGGACAAAGCACACACACATACTAAGACACGCAAGGACCTTCTTAGAGGAATGGTATTCTAACCAGAAGCCCATCAACAAACGCATTAATTTAGATCCTGTCTACATTCTCTTGTAAAAAAAACCGGAAATGACATCACCCACTTGAAGAAACCAAGACCTATAAATAGAGAGGCGGGACATACCACCAGAGCTTCAGCAGATACTCCCACTGATGATGTCACCTAGTCATGGTGACGAAACTTCTGAAAACATACCTTCACGTTCAGCGACCTAACTTGCAGAGATATAAATTGTTATTTGTTGTTTATTAGTGGAATTTAGGAGTTCTCTGTCGCTCTTGTTTTAACAGATTATAATGTGAGGTGAGCTTTTCTCGGTGTGTGATTTTAATTAGCAGAGGGATTCAACATTGATGTCATAACAGTTTGGGGCCTTGCCGTGTGGCACTTGGATCGACTTGAGCAGATTTGAGATACAACAGGTCCCAGCAAATTCCAACTCATTGCAATTAGTGACTTTGATCTTCAAATAGAACCAGTGGGAAAATTCGTTTAATTTTGTTACTTGTGGTTGGTTAAATGAAAAGTGAGGGAAATAGCTTTTAACATTACTAAAGAGGTTCCCACATTTTCCAAGGAAGTTTAGAAAGACAGAAGGAGGACATTTTTTAGAATTAGCAAATCGGTTGGAATTGGGTTTAACCAGTGAGAAAAGAGCAGCTGAAATTGTAATGGTGTTAGTTAAGCACTTTGATGTATCAGAGAAATAGGTAATTGCAATAGAGTTATAAAAACTTAAATTGCAAATGTGGCAATTGGAGATAGAAGATAAATAAAGGAACGGAAACAGAGAGAGACGAAAGAGAAAGAGAGGAAAAAGAAAGAGAGAGGAGATTTGAAATTCAGAAGTTGGGAATTAGACAAGAAAGTTAAATTAACAGGTTAGAGATAAAGGGAGAACGTAGGGATGTATACAACTAGGTTAGTAACTTGCCATATTTCGGTGAGCAAAATGTCAAAACCTTTTTTATTTCATTTGAAAAATGGTTAGGCAGATGTCGTATCCATTGAACTTGTGGGTAATGCTAGTTCAGACTAAGCTTGTGGGCACAGCTGGTGAGGTATGTGCAGCGCTGTCAGATCAGGGATCAAGAGATTATCAAGATGTCAAATTGGCTGTTTTGATTGGTTATGAATTGGTACTCGAAGCAAATAGACAGAAGTTCAGAAAAATAGAGACAGAACCAGGTCAGACTTATATTGAGTTTGAAAGAATTAGCCATTTTGACAGGTGGGTGCTGGCCTTAAAAATGGATAAGACCTGTGAGGCTTGAAGGGAGATTAATCTGCTAGAGAAGTCAAAAGACTTACTTCCAGAGATAGTAAGAATTCATGTGAATGTACCGAAAGTTCAAGAAGTGAGAAGCACGGCAGAAATGGCAGGTAAATATGCATTGTGATGAAATTTAGCTTCTGGCAGGAATTTCTTCCTGTGAAGGATAGAAATTGGGAGAAGGGACGATCACACATTACAAAGCGAACAGTAGCTCACAATAGTTCACTACAGGTGAAGAAAGAAGCCCAAGGGGGTTGAAAGGTGGTGAAAGGCCTCAGGTGCTCTCACTATAAGGGAGTGGAACACATAAAATTACAGTGTTAGTGGTTTAAGAAGGGCACTGGGAAAAGGTGGTTTCATTGCAGTAAGCTGGGACACACCGTGCTGGGCGTTAAAGGAAGACACTTTGGGGAAAGATGCGGTAGAAGAGGCTAAGCCCAGTGGCACTAGTGAAACTGGTAAAGGAGACCCCAAGTGCAGCCGAGGAGCTGCAGGAAATTGCACAGCCTAGACAAGGGCTGGGTATGGAGGCAGTGCCTGATCTCTCTAAAGAATTCACCTCTGTAGATAAAGTTTACTCAGAAAGAACAGGGGGAGAAGGACAAGAAGTTATAATTTTGTGAGATACGGGACCTGCTCAGTCTCTAATAGTTGAGAAGTGAGGCGCTGGAAAAGCACAACAGATCAGGCAACATCCGCACAGCAGGACAGTCGAATATCAGGCAGAAACCCATCGTCAGGAACATGGTGGGGGGACAAGGGGGCTGAAAGATAAATATGAGGGTAGTAGCTGGGCTGGTGGGAGGGTCACTGGGAAGGCAATAAGAAGATATAGGTGGGAGTGATAGTGATATGTCCGTGGGTAGGGTGGAGTCGTTAGATGGGAAGGAAGATGGCTACTTAGGGCAGTCCCAGAGGGCAGTGCTAGATTGAACGGTTGGATCTCGGAGAGGTTGGTGGAGGGGAGATTTGGAATTTGGTGAAGTCAACGTTGATGCTATACAGTTTGAGGATTCCAGCTGTCCTACCACCGATAGGAGTCCTATCACCCACCTGTCCGACCTATCACCATCACACCCCACTTGCATCTACCTATCGCCTTCCAAGCTCCCTTCCACCCAGCTCCACTCCCAGCCTCCCATTTATTTTTCAAACTCCTTCCCTCTCCCTTACTCCCCACTTTCCTGATGAAGCATTTAAGCCTGAAACGTCAACACTCCTGCCCCTCGGATGCTGCCGACGTGCTGTGCTTTTCCAGCCCCACATTTTTCAACTCTCATCTCCAGCATCTGCAGCCCTCACTTTCGCTCACCCTCTAATAGTAAGAGATGAAAGTTTTTTTCACTCTTTCTGGCATGTTCATCAAGACCGTGTTAGCGTGTGGAATGAGAACAGAAATTAAGCATTCCCTTGTGTAACATCAGGATAGAATGGCAAATCAAGATAAGGGCAGTGACAGTGAGGAACAGAGTGTCATTTCCAGGAATACAGTTTGTTCTTGGGAACGATTTAGCAGGAGGCGAGGTGGGATAGGCACCCCTTGTGGTGGAGAAGCCAAAGGAAGACGAGGGAATTGGTGAGTTAAAAGAAAATTACCCAGGAATTTTTCCAGACTGTGTAGTAACATGATCCCACTGTCATAAGTTACAGCAGGAAGGAAAAACGAACGAAAAAAACAAATGGGTTGATGCTCAGTGACCTGACCCCCTGTTTGATGTAACGGTGCAGGAAAAACCTGAACAGGCAGAGGATCAGGCAGAGGGGTTTAGTCCAGAAAGGCTAATGGACTTACAACAGATATATACAAACACATACACACACACATACACATGCACACACACAGAAAAGGAATCAGAATATATTGTTGAACGTTATTAACTTAAAGATAGAATCATATAATTAAAATGGAGACCCCGATAGGTTATTGCAGAGGGGAAATGGGCCGAAGTGTACCAGATTGTGTTAGCAGTAACGTACAGTGTTACGGGTAGCTCATAAACCAACTGCAGGCGGTCACTTAGGTGTATAGAAGACTCAGGCTAAGGTACAGAAACATTTCTAGTGGCCTGGAATGCACAGGGACGCTGTAAATTTTTGTTGTACATGACATACATACCAAATGGTAGGTAAATAATAGACAGTAATAAAACCAGCACCTTTCTTGCCAATTCCTGCATTCGAAGAACATTTCACGTGGTTTATGATTAATTGTGTCACTCCCCTTTCTAAAGTAAAAGTGGAAACAAATATTTGCTGACCATAATGGATGTGTCTACCAGATTTCCAGAGGCAATTCAATGATTGGAGTGTCAAGGCAAAAATGGAGGTGGAGGAGTTGGTAGCTTTCTTTACTCACTGTGGACTGCCCAGAGAGATTCAGTCAGACAAAGGGTCTCATTTTACCGCTCAGCTGTTTAAGGAAGTCATGGATGGCTTAGGCATACAGCACTTCAAATCAAGGGCATTCCATCCTGAATCCCAGGGAACCTTGGAAAGTTAGCATCAGACGCTGAAGACCATATTAACAGCGTACTGTCATGGTTGGCCAAATGATTGGGATAAAGGTGCCTTATTAAATTGTTTGCCATTAGAGATGCCCCAAATAAATCTACTCACTTTACTTCCTTTGAGATAATATTCGTACATGAAGTGAGAGGTCCTTTGAAATTAATTAAATATAAATTGACAGGACCGAAGTCGGAAATCTCACACCTGGGTTATGTGTACGAGGTAAAGGAGAGAGTAGATGGAGTCGGTGAGTTTGCTAAACAGTATCTGAAGAGCACAGCATAGAGTGAAGCAGGTGGCAGATAAAAACTCTGAAACTTTGAAGATTTCCCGTGGGATGACGTATTAACATTGCCACCAGTGGTAAGAAATCTCTTCAAATCCAGGTTTAGTATCCCCTTTCAAATAAAAAAAAACGTGGAGTCAGTTAAACTATCTAGTAAAGATACCAGAGATGACAAAAAACTTTATCGAGTATTTCATATGGATGAATAATGCACCAGCCACATTTAAGACTCAGAAACAGAGTTGTGGCCAGAAGAACAAGTTATGCCGCTTATCTGTATAATGTAGTGATCTTTAGCAAGTGATTAAAAGCTCACATGTTACAGTTGGCTGAGCATGTTGAACGATTACAAGAAGCAAACTTGGTAATAAACTTAAAGAAAACAGAATTCACGAAGGCAGAGGTGACGTTTTTGGGACATTACATTGGACATGGAAGATTGACCCCATGGAACACAAAGACGAAGGGCTTTGAGGAATTTCCACGACCATCCTCGAAGAAAGAGGTGCTTCGATTTTTGGAACTGAGTGGATTCTATTGGAAGTTTGTTCCAAACTTCAGCAGCGTATTGGCATAACTGATGGATTTACTAAAGAAGAACACAGAATTGTGGTGGACAGAACAATGCCAGGAGGCATTTGAGAATTTGAAAGCAGGATTAATCACCGCACCAGCTTTAGCTACACCAAATATTCTGAAACCCTTTGAAAATTGTGGTTGATGCTCGGGATATAGGGTTTCGGAGATGTATTGATACAGAAAGAGGATGAAAGAATTGAATGGCTAATTGGCTACTTGTCGAAAAAACTCAATATCCACCGGAAAAAAAAATACAAAATCTCCATTATTGAACAAGAATGATTAAGTTTCACACTGGCCTGACAATATTTTAATGTTTATGTGACAAACAAATTGTCGGAGATGGCTGTGGACAACGACACATCTCTCGCATTTTTTGGAATATTTAAAGACCAGAATATGAGACTATTTAATTGGAGTCTTACCTTCCCGACTTAAAACTCACAAAATGTACATGCTGTGGCTCCTACAATGTGATAGCAGATGGGTTTTCGCGGATTTAACGGAAAGCAGTGTAGATAAGATTTGACTTATTCCAGTGTTGTATTGGTGTGCAGAATTAATATGAATGATATAACTGAGATTAATACTTTTGTATTTCATATAATTGGGATTAAGAATTAGAGGAAAAGAAATGTCGCCATCTTTTCATTCTGCTTGTTCATTTTATTTTCTGAAGCGGGAAGATGTTATGAAGCCAAAAACATGTATGGGCACTTTAAGACAGATCGGGTTTTGTTGAATAGAAATTAAAGCCACAGATTCCAGCTAATGGTCACACTGTTCCACATGTCACCATTAGCTGAGAAATGGATACCTGAGTTTTGGTTGCTATTTGACAGCCATTCAAATGCAACCAAACAGTTTAAATAATGCTCAGGATACCAGAAACCAACAGAATTTGAATATTATTGTTTGGACACCTGGACAGCAATCAAATTGTGAGAATTATTGTATCATGGGGAGTATATAAACCCAGCATTTTGAACACTAGAGGGAGAGCTGCTGCCATCCTACAGCAGAGTAACTGCTGTAGAGCAGGAGTGCTAACTGACCATCTCAAACACTCTCTATCAAAGACACATGTTCATGTAAACCTACTTGCAATTTAAAAAAATGACCCAGGGAGATCAGCAGCTGAAAGAGTGAACACAGCGGGGAAGATAGAGACTGTGTGGTCTTGAGATTGTAATGTTTCACATGTGGGTTGTTGGTTCAGCATATTTATACAGAGTTGGAGTCAGATAGTAAGTAGCTGAGAAAAGAGGGGCTTGTATTTGTGAATAGTTGTTGTTTAGTGTTCACTATTTAAGTTAAGAAACTAACTTGATAATTTTTGTTTAAATAGTGGAATGTAGGAGATCTGTGTCACTCATATGTTAACAGATTACGAGGTGAGATGAGCTTTTCTGGGTGTTTGGGTTTAATTAACAGAGGGATTCGGCTCCACCTCGTAAATGTCCATCCACACTAACCCCAATTCCCTGCAGTTGGCCCATATCCTTCCAGTCCTTTCCTGTCGACATATTTATCCAAATGTATTGAAATGTTTTAATCTACACCCCCACCCCCCCCCCCCCGCCCCACCACCAACCACATCTGCTGGCAGCTCATCCATGTACCAGCCCTCTGTGTAAAGAAGTGGCCCCTCAGGTTCCCTTTTAGTCCTTCCCCTTTAACCTTAAACTGATCCCCTCTATTCCTCCATTCTCTACACCTTGGAAAAAGACTGAGAGCATTAACCCTATCCATACCCATCGTGATTTTATACAGCTCTATAAGGACTCCCTCAGTCTCTTACACGCTAAAGAAAAGGTCCTAGCTTGTTCGACCTTTCCCTATAACTCAGACCATTGGGTCCTGGCAACTTATTTGTAAATTTCCTCAGCACCCTTTATAATTTAATAACATCCTCCCCATAACAAGGTGACAAAGCTGAACACAATACTCCAAGTGCGGCCTTACCAAAGTCCTGTGTAACTGCAACATTACGTCCCAACTTCAATACTCTATTTCCTGCCTGATGAAGGCTAGTGTGCGAAAAGCCTTCTTCACTGCCCTGTCTACCTGTGTCTCCACTCTTAGAGAACCGTGCACTTGAACACCAAGGTCCCTTTGCCCACTGCATCCCTTAAGACTCTGCCATTCACCATGAAACTCCTACCTTGATTTGAGTTTCCAAAATGCAAGACCTCACGCTTCTATATTAAATTCCATTTGCCATTTCTCAGCCCATTTCCCACCTGATTAAGGTCCTGCTGCAATTTCAGAATCTTCCTCACTGATCATGCTCCCACTTATTTTAGTGTCATGTGCAAACTTACTAATCATGCCTTGTACATTCTCAACAAAATCATAGATAACAAAGAGCAATGGACCAAACCTCCGGTCTGACAAACATCCTTCCACTAAACCCTCTGCTTCCGACCATCAAGCCAACTGTGTATCCAGTTGGCCAGTTCCCCCTGCATTCCACGTGATGGAAACTTCCTGAGCAGCCTGCCGTGAGGAACCTAATCAAAGGCCTTAATGAAATCCATAGAGACTACGTCTATCACTCTGCCCTCATCAAACGTCCTGGTAACTTCATCAAAGGACTCTAAAAAATTTGGGAAGCATGATTTCCCACTCACAAGTCTATGCTGACTGCTCCGAATCAAACCCTGTGTTAGTAATTGGTGCAGTCAATGGTACGCTGTCCTTCATTGTAAGATGATTCGAGTACATAAGTAAAGCCGTCTTCCTGCTGTTGTAGAGCCTTGCTGAGAGAGTATTTGGGGCACTCTGTACAGATTTGATCTCCTTTGTAAGGAATGATCTCCTTACCACAGACACGGGTGATGGTAACATGAGGATAGAGTGAATAAACTGAGTGTCTAATCTGTAGAGCTGTGAGAGATGAAGAAATTGTGACGCTGAAACACGAGGAGTGGCAACGATTACTTATTTCCACAAGAGACATTGACAGGGAGAGGAATTCCATACTTTACCCAGGATTGATTGGTTTGATTTATTGTCACGTGTACCTCAGTACAGGGAAACACTTTATTTATGAGCAGTGGAGACAGATCATAGTAAGCATGGCCAGACAGATCATAGAGTGGAAATAGACTTGGACAGAGTAAGGCACACAGGTTACACTGAACAGGACGTGCACGAGACAAGGTCAACATAATCAAGATCACCATTATTTGAACTTAGAGAGTCCATTCATCAGTCTAACGTAGCTTACCTCATAGTTTATATGCCTAAATTAACTCTCCCCATGTTATTGTGCAGTCGGCGTGTGAACCCTGTACTGAACGTCAGGTTGTTCACAATCCCCAACAGCAGCCACAATACCTTCCATCTGAAACTGGTAGCCATTCCCACCAGCTTCCACCCGACATAGAGAACAACAGGCTGTCTTCTTGGGGATGAAATATGCCTTCTTGAGACTTCACACAAGACATATGGCTTCCTTTCTCACCGTGAGAAAACCACGTTAAAGTCCCACTTGTGTATCACAAGCAACGGAGCCAGGAGGAACAACGTGGAGCAGTCTGTCTGTGCAGCCTCTGCTCCACTTGGTCATCATGTTGGAGCATCAATTAGGAGACAGTGAGGACTGCCGATGCTTGACATCAGAGTAGAGAGTCGATTGCTGGAAAAGCACAGCCGGTCAGGCAGCATCCGAGAAGCAGGAGAATCGACGTTTCGGGCATAAGACATTCATCAGGAATCAGCATCAACTACCTCATTCTTTCCCTGTGTAAGTGCGTTGGGGGTGGGGGGGTGGGGGAATGACCTCGTACTGTTCCTGCCTAAGTGGCTCAAGGGGATGATTGGCCTCATCCTGTTGCCGTGTAAGTGACTGAAGGGACTGAATGGCTTCTTCCTCGTCCGACTGGACAAGGCCAAGGACGTGACTGGGTTATTCTTGGTTCCTGTTTGACAGCTCGATGTACTGACAAGTGTGATGATGCTGTAGCTTTTCGAGGTTATTTTGTCCAGGTTTCTTTTAAGAGAGAGATTGAACGATCGTTACCAAGCTGGTTAGTTAAGACCACTTGAGTAACAGCTAGTGAGGCCTTGTGTTTATTTTAATGCAGCCTGAATGGGTGTGGCCAGCTCTCACAGGTTAGGATCACTGGGTTTTGGTTTCTCAGTAACATTAGAAACTATTGGGGTCGCCACGGAGTTGGAAGCTTCAGTGAATGTTTCCTGGTTGCTACTCTCTCTGAAATTTCTCTTGACGTTGTTTTTAATTCCTGGATTGGAGAAATGTTTGTGACAATCTGTGTCTGAATATTTCTTTTTGCCAGGGGCTGTGTTTATGGGATTTTCCTATCTTGGAACACTTCATTTGTAATAGTTCCTAGATCTATTATTCTGTTAATCTGTCCAATACAATTACGTTATTCTAAATTCCTCTTTCTTTGGTTTCATTTTATCTTCAGTGTTTAATTAGATAGTATTTAGCTTCACACCGAATAGTTGGACCATTCACATTGCATCTGGAACAGACAGTTTACATTTCCTTTAAAATCAGAAAACATTAGAGTCTCGGCTACTGCCTTCAAACATTTTCGAGGGGCTCTGTTGTGGTCCATCACACTAGATTCCTTCCCTTCCTGAGTAATAGGCTAGAGGCACTGAATGGGCTGTCCCTGTTCTTCTCCAATAATGTCAATGGGCTGAATGACTTCCTCATATTCCTGTGAAACCAGCGTGAGGTGCTGAATGAACTCTTGTTTTACTGTGGCAATAGGCAGTGCCAGGCAGTGCTGTTACACGAATGTTACGGACCCTTTAACAGCACAATCCTCAATGGAGTCTGGGTCTTGCTGCACACGGACACAGACCAGTTCAGGAGCTGACAAAGGACAAAATGTTCTGAACATTGTCGAATCTTCAGTGACCATCCCCACTTCTGATCTTATGGTGCGGAGGATGGGCGTGGTGGTGGTGGCAGGGAGACATTGATGAAGTAGCTGCAGATGTTTGTGAAGAGGAAGCTACCCTGAGGATCTCCCACAGAGGTGACCCAGGACTGAGATGATGACCATCTTCCTTTGTGCCATCTTTGACTCCAAACACTGGAGAGTTTACTCTGATTCCCATTAAGTCCAGTTCCTTGATGTCAACAAATGTCAACCACTGCCTTGATATCAGGGCCAGTCATTTTTACCTGAACCCTTGTCTCAACCTCTTTTGTTCATATCAACAGGCCATGGTATAGGAACAACACGTGTTTTCTTCAAACAGGTGGTATTAAATGTCAGGATTTCTCTCCTCAAGAATGTTGTTCAGAAAGATGACTGAAAGTGTTTGAAGAGGAGGTAGATGGACATTGACCTGTCAGAGAGTTGATGGCTATGAAGAATTGGGCATTAAAGAGGATTTGAGATCAAGAGCAGATCAATAAGATCTTAGTGAAGGGCAGGGCAAGCTTGGGGAGTGAATGTTCTGCCCAGTTTCTGATGTTCTCCATTCTGTTATTGGAAAGTTAGTGTGTGTATTTTTCGTGAATGTTCTGTTATTGAATGTTGCAGTCCGGGAGACCAGAACATTTTGTGAGCCATCTCTTGGTGAGGTATGAGGGCTGTATTCTCAGTGAATTTGGATCTACAACATGACCAACAAATGGAGCACAGGTTGCAGAGAGGGGAAACTCTGTAAAGAGAATAAGGAGCCTCTTTCATACCCAGCCTGGGTTTTCCGAATACATTTCCCAAATCACGTCAAACCTTGTGGGACAGTCTTGAAGGGCCAAAAGGTCTCCTCTGTTTCTGTGCACCATGTTATAGGAGTAAGTAGTCTCCAACAGCTCCTGTCTAGCAGGTTTGAGTGGCTGAATGGAACACAGGAACATGGGAGTGAGGAGCAGGAGTGGGTCATTAGATACTTTGAGCCTTCTCCATCTGGCACTAAGATTGTGGCTGATCAGGTTGGGGTCTCAGCCCCACTTCCCTGTCTATATCCCATTATCCGTGACTGACTTCTCCGTCAAATATTTAACTAACGCAGCTTTCAATCAATGTGAACATCGAGACACGATGACCTTCCACTGAAGAGAATTCCGACTTGAAAGGTCCTTTCAGAATTATTTGTCATCCCTCTTATACAATCAGAGAGTCATGCAGAACGGAAACAGACCCATTAGTCCAATCTGTTCACTCCGATCAGATATTAAATCTGATTTAGAACCATTTGCCAGCATTTGGCCAATATTCCTCCTGTGATTGTACCCGCCTTGACCACTTCCTCTGACAGCACTTCCTGTACACACACCACTCTGTGTGAAATATTTATCTTTAGGTCGCTTCTAAATCATTCACCCTCTCCCCTCCAACCTATGCTCGCTTGTTCTGGACTCCCCTATCCTTGGGAGCAGAACGTGGCTGTTCAGAATATCTATGCCCCTGATGATTTTATAAACATCTATAATGTTACCCCTCAGCCTCTGACACTCCAGGGGGAAACACCTCAACCTAATCAGCCTCTCCCTATAGCTCAAACCCTCCAGTCTTGGAACATCCGTGTAAGTCATTTCTGCAGAAAACCGAGTTGTACACAGTATTCTTAAAGTGGCCTCACCAACATCCTGTACAGATGCAACATACCACCACAACTCCTATACTCAATGCTCTGACTGATTAAGGCAAATGTGCCAAATGTGTTCAGCACCATTCTGTCTATGTGCGACTCCACTTTCAAGGAACAATGCACCTGCAGTCCTATGTCCTTTTGTTTCACAACGCGCCCCAGGACTTTACCATTAAGTGTATACTTTCTGCGCTGGTTTGCCTTCCCAAAATGAAAAACCTCACATTTATCTAAATTAAACTTCACCTGTCACTCCTTGTCCCTTTGTCCCATCTAATTGTGGTCTCGTTGTACTCTGACATAATCTAGTACTAATCTGTAACCTTACTAACTATGGCCCCAATATTCACATCTAAATCCTTTACATAAATGATGAAATGCAGTGAACTCAGTACTGATTCTTACAGCACACTGCTGCTCACAAGCCTCCGGATTTAGACAGTACATTTGGATCGGCTCAGGCTTGGAGGGTGAAGGCCCTGTTCCTGGGCTGTAAATTTTCTTTGCTCTTTCTTCTTTAAATGAACACCTTGCTGAAGTCCATTTAGACAATGTCCACCAAACTGTCTTCATCAATCTTCTTTGTCATCTCTTCATAAAACTCAACCAAATTAAGGAGACATGATTTCCCATGCAGAAAGCCACTTTGTCCACCCTGATCAGCCCTTACCTTCCCAAATGTATGTAAATGCTATCCCTCAGAATCCCCACCAACAACTTACCCACCACTGACATCAGGCTCACCGGTCTATAGTTCCCTGGCTTTTTGGGTCACTGTTTCCTTTTCTAGTCCCACTCCTCCACTGCTCACAACAAATGTTAAATGTGACCAGGTCGGTGATATGGCCGATGATATCGGTCTCAGACTAGGAACAAGTCAGGCTAGTTTCTTTAATCTGCTAAAACAACACGTTTATGATCCAGAGCAATGTGACTCAAACTATGGTGGAAAGATGAATGGCAAAGTGTTTGGGTATCGCAATTATATAATCAATATTTCGGTTTCTAAATACAAACGCACACACACACACACACACACACACACACACACACACACACACACACACACACAAATAAACGAAATCTCTGCAATTTCAACTTGAAAGAATTTTGTCCAGATATTGTTGGAACTCATGACAAAAGGAAAAATTGTGAGATTGTCCAAAACGTCATTCTGCTTCTGAAGATATTGTACTCACACAGCTGCAAGCAATGGAATTTTATCCTGGGGGAGTTTGGATTTGGGTTGATCCCCTATGCTTTAGGCAGTGAGTAGATTCCAATGAATTCTGGTCAGGGAGCACCCAAAGGGTAGCACAGTGGTTAGCACTGCTGCCTCATCGCACCAGGGAATTGGATTCGATTCCAGCCTTGGGTGACTGTCTGTGTGGAGTTTGCACATTCTCCCCTTGTCTGTGTGAGCTTCTAATGAGTTATCCTGCCACAAACTGTGTAGGTTAGGTGGATTGTTCATGCTAAATTGTCTGTAATGTTCAGCAATTACTAGGTTACGTGCAATAGTTAGGGCATTGGGTTGGGAAGATTGGTATGGACTTGTTGGGCCGAAGGGCCTGTTTCCACACTGCAGGGACTCGATATAAATAAGAATAGTAACGATGACTGTAGAGGTTTTCTCGCTCCCAATCATTGCTGTGTTGAGGAACAATGAAGTAGAGAGAGTGCAATAGGCCGTTCCTTCTCGGGCAGCTTACACATTCTCTCTCTTTGAGCTGAATCACACAGTAATGTCATCCTCTCTAAAACTTGACAGTGGAAGGTCTCCTTTTCCTTGTCCAAACTATGACTCCATCACATTCCCTGTTCCATGTAGGTGCATCATTGCTGCTGTCATATACAGAGCCATACACTTAGTAGAAAATGGTTTCGGTCGATTTGAAATATGATTGCATGGCCCTGCGTCATTAAAACAGAAAATGTTTAATGTATTCAGAATACCTGTGTTAAAATGAATGCATTTTTAAAAGAAATACAGAAATTGCTTGGAAGGCTCGGCAGGCCTGTCAGCATCCAGATGCCTTTTACATACTGTAGTTGTACCAGCCTCCACCACTTCCTCTGGCAAGTCATTCCATACACACACCACCTTCTGTGTGAAAAGGTGCCCTCTAGGCCTCATCAAAACCTTTCCCCCCTCAGTTTCAACCAATGCCCTCTCGTTTTGGACACCCCTAACATGGGGTAAAACCCTGACTACTCACCCTATCCATAACCGTTCTGATTTTATCAACCTTTACTGCTGCGAAATATGACTCCAATCAACACGAATGGCTGTACTTTCACTCATCCTGTGCCTAAATTCTGAAATGCCATAGCGACACCTCTTCCTTCTCCATCGATTCACAAATTTAAATCCATTTTAATCAGTTTGTTCAGATGTATCCTGAGACACTTCTGTGGGATTTACACCTCGACCTTTGTGCCCGGAGGTAGGGACACTAGCATCACTCAGCAATACCCATAAAGCTGTAACATTATTCTCCTGTGTGTTTGTACATCAGACTGTCCTGACATGCTGGGACATACCTCTGCAACAGGCAGGACTTGATTCCGGTCCTACTAGTCTAGAGCTAGGAACACTACCAAACAAGTTCAGGAATTCGGAATCAAATCCAAAGTTCTGTCTCAGAGACAGGGACACTACCCACTACACTACCATACCCAGATTTTGGGTCATATTTTAGTGCCCACTTTCAGCTCGGTGTGGATTTATTATAAGCAGGTTACCATTACTGAACTACACAAAACACTTTGTATTGTTAAACAAAAGCAAGATATTTGTCTCAACTGTGGGATATTGAGGGTATGTGCTGTGCTATCGAAAATAACTATGAACATCTTGAATTGCTATTATCTGTCGTGTGCAATATTAGGGAAAGAAATCCTGCAGACACACTCTGCCCAATGAAGGGTCTCAAATGGATATTTATTACTGAACACCAGAGACTAAGGAAGAGCTTAATTCCTGGTCCCAAAACACAGATCACTCTTACCCACCTCTCATGTGCGACTGCCCTCTTCCTAAAACAATGAAATGACACCAGGCTGCTGATTACTATCCAGCCTCTCCTCCCCCCCGACTGTGTCTGCAATCTGTCCCTCCTCTCCCTAACCACACAAGGCAAACCAAGCTCATGGTCTTTGTGATAATCAAGGCCGGTGTATGCAGGCCTCCTGGAGAGGGATGGACATTTTATAATTGAAGGGGGAGGGTGAGGTGGCAGTAATATCACACAATGGGCTGAGGGGTGGCAGATGGAGTTTAGTTTGGATTAATGCAAGGTATTGGATTTGGTACATCAAACAAGAGAAGGATCTATACAATTAAAAGTAGGGTCTTTGGCAGTGAACCGAGGCCGTCAGGTATAATTCTTTGAAATTTGCATCTCATATAGATAGTGTGGTTAAGAAGGTATTTAACACACTTGTCTTCATTGGTCAGACCATTGAGTATTGGAATTGGGATGTCATGTTGTGGTTCTACAGTATATTGGTGAGACCACTTCTGGAATACTCTGTCCAGTCTGGTCACCCTGCCCGCTCACTCCATAGGCACACCACCCTCTGGGTGAAACAGCTGCCCATGAGGTCACTTGTAAATGTTTCCCCTCTCATCTCAAGCCTCTGTCCTCTAGTTTTGGTCTCCCCGTACACTTAGAGAATACCTTGACTATTCACTTTGATATTACTGACCTTGATATTATTAAGCTGGAGGGGATTGAGAAGAGATTAACCTGGATGTTGCTGGGAAAGTAGGGATTGAGCTATAAGGAGAGGCTGGATAGGCTGGGACATTTTTCACTGGAGAGTATGAGATTAAGGGGTAAATTTGCAGAGGTTTATAAAATAATGAGGGGTACAGATAAGCAGAACGGCTGATGTCTTTTCCCTAGAGTTGAGGATTCAAAACTGAGGGATATTTTAAAGTGCGAGGAAAAGGAGTTACAAAAGTCAGGAGAGGTAAATATTTTAGACAGAAGCTGGCTTGTGTATGGAATGAACTTCCAGAGGAAGTGTTGAAAGCAAGGACAGTTGCAATGTTTAAAGGACATTTAGATCAGTCCATGGATAAGACATCAGTTTGGATGGTGCTGTGAGCAGCTGCCCTCTCCCTCCACCTCTCTGAATGAATCTCTGTTGGTTTTCTCCCTTTGCCAATGCCTGTGCAGTGGCGTGGGGAGGCCAGGAGAGGGTGGCATTGCATCACTTCAAGCACCACAGAGACAGCCAGACCTGCCCCACACAGAGATACACAGATACACAAACGGGGATGGTTAGGGCATGGCGTGAAGCTCATCTGGTAATTTAAACTAAACAGAACGAAATGCTCAATTCACCCCGTAAACTGTTAAAATATGAGGGGCAGATCTGCCAAATTCCACTGTTTAAATAAAAACATCAATTTATTTTTTTCACTCTGAAAGTGAACATTTTACATCAACTATTCACAACTCTGGGACCCTCTTTCTATTAACTGTTTATTACCCGACTCCAGCTCTATAGCAATATACTGAGTCTGGGTCTGCCATCCTCTCAATTCACAGGAGCTTGTAAGCTCTCAGTTCAGAACAGCATTCCCTCTCTCTTAAAAGTACAGTACACACTTTCAACTCCATCCCATTATACCCTGATGAATATCGATAGGTGGGACCTATCCGGATTTCTCTTGCTCTGTGGTTTGTCAATATTTCATTCGCTCCGTCTGGTGTGTTTCAGGACTTTTGTTGCTCCATTGACAGCATGTCATTATTAGACTCTGTCCATATGAATATATCAGTATTTCACTTGCTCACACTCGCGTATGTGGGGCAGGATTTCAGTTGTTTCATGGGGACTGTGACACTATAACAATCTCAATGTTCGTAGGTGGCACCGAACCTGGAAGAACTCTGAAGTCTATGGAGGAGAGTGTGGAAGTCTAACAGGACAATCACACGTTGGTGTAGTGTTCAGGTGTAAGGCAGATGGGGATCAATGCAGAGAAGTGTGAGGTGATGGACTGTGGTCGGAAAGACATTGAAAGACAGTTTAAAAGAGGCTGTACTGTTATAAAGGGGCTGCAGGAGCAGAGGGCTTTGGGTATATATGAGCACAGGTTGTTGAAGATATCAGGTCAAGTGGGGAGAGCAGTAACTATCACAGATTAGTTTCAGTATCTGAGCTGTTTACAGGAGGTGTAGGAGGGAGTCACCGTGCTCCCTTCCTGGGAGGTGGTGGTGACGATATGTTGTGAGCCCACCCTCCTGCCCACCGAGACAGTGGGGATTCCATTTGTACCAGCTCGACACAAATGGCAGATGGCATCAGGGCCACGGCTTCTCAGTTGTGCCGGGGGGAAACGGAGCTGCCAGTGGGTTTAAAGTGAGAATTGCCCTTCACTGAACATTGCTCCTTACTCGGTCGGTGGGACGTGGATGTTTCATAATCTCCACACGTGGTGTCCCAGTCCTCTCCGACTCGTGCCAGGGTCCTCCCCACCTGGTGGGGGAAGGGGGGTAAGGGAACGGATATCGGACACTCCACCACCCGGCTTGGCCCTTTCTGTCCTATTCCAGACTGTTTCTCCTGGAATGGGATAACGTGAGGGAGGGAGGAAGGGTAGGGGTGGGTGGCCCTGCTGTTAGTGCTGGTATAGGTGGGGGACAGGTTCATGGTGAGGTGTCCGGAGGGAGTCAGTCCACAGTGTTGTATCCATGCAGTGCTATTAGTGTGAGGGTGAAGTGGAGGGAGAGAGAGCGAGAGAGAAAGAGAGACAGAGACACACACAGAGAGAGAAGGTGCTGTATACAGTAGTGAGAGTGGTGGACCATGAGCCTTGTTCGGGGTCGGTGCTATAACAGATATACAGTGAGTGTGAGGGAGCAGAGAGAATACGGTGAGCCTTATCCTGACAGAGTGGGGAAGGATATCGATGCTTGTCCTGTATTGCTGGGCATTTCTTCAGACCCCAGATACTGCAGTGAGCTGGATGGTGAGCTCAGACCATGTTCCGTGGGTCTGGTGATGTCTCCCCCTCTGGGAAGAGAATGGTCCCCCTCTGTACTAGCCCATCCACCAGGACCTCTGTGCCCTTGTTGACAAACCGTGGTGAAATTGTCCCTTATCTGCCATGCTCGGGGTAAACGGTGCAGGACAGCTCCAAACTGAGAAAGCTCAACCCTGCGCCCTTTGGCCTTTTAAAGATGGCGCCAGTGTCATGGATCATGAAATATCCAGGGGCACCTGGGCGATTGTGAGTACCTCCAGCCATATTGGGTGGGAGAATCGGGCTGGTATTGAATGAGAGGGACACCATGGGATAGGGTTTGGTAGTTAATGAGGTGAGTTCAATAAGATAGCACCAGGAAACTGGCTCAGCCTCTTGTGGATGATCCCTCTGTCACAGTCAATGGAAATGACACTGAGACAAATTATTGTTAGATTTAGCTCAATGAGTCAAAGACTCTGCTGACCCTACACCAAGATACAAAGCTGCAGAACAAATACTCATTCAATACTCTGCAACATTTGAACTCCCACCAATATCCTGTTCACCTACCATTCCTGGCAACACTTATGTTACTGGATGCTGGTGAAATGTTTTCATTTGAGCATTCTGAAACCTGGGAACACACCCATCCATAAAACTGTCTCTCAGTCTCCCCCACTCTGCCTATTTCCCATACCCCTCCTATTTGTTATTGTTTAAACTGATTCACCCTCAATCCTGTCACTTCCAGCATGGGCTGCAAGTTTCCCCACTCTGGGCAGGGATCTAACACAGTGTTACAGATCAATGTACTGGGGTGGTGTACACAGTCCTATATGCTTGGAAGGTAACTGCTCCTGGGTTACAGATCAATGTACTGGGGTGGTGTACACAGTCCTACATGCTGGGAGGGTAACTGATCCTGGGTTACAGATCAATGCACTGGGGTGGGGTACACAGTCCTACATGCTGGGTGGGTAACTGCTCCTGGGTTACAGATCAATGCACTGTGGTGGTGTACACAGTCCTACATGCTGGGTGGGTAACTGCTCCTGGGTTACAGATCAATGCACTGGGGTGGTGTACACAGTCCTATATGCTGGGAAGGTAACTGATCCTGGGATACAGATCAATGCACTGGCGTGGGATGCACAGTCCTACATGCTGGGAGGATAACTGATCCTGGGTTACAGATCAACGTACTGGGGTGGGATACACAGTCCTACATGCTGGGAGGGTAACTGCTCCTGGGGTACAGATCAATGCACTGGGGTGGGGTACACAGTCCTACATGCTGGGAGGGTAACTGCTCCTCGGTTACAGATCAATGTACTGGGGTGGTGTATACAGTCCTACATGCTGGGAGGGTATCTGATCCTGGGGTACAGATCAATGCACTGGGCTGGGATACACAGTCCGACATGCTGGGAGGGTAACTGATCCTGGGTTTACAGATCAACGTTCTGGTGTGGGATACACAGACCTACATGCTGGGAGGGTAACTGTTCCTGGTTTACAGATCAATGCACTGGGGTGGTGTACACAGTCCTACATGCTGGGAGAATAACTGTTCCTAGTTTACAGATTAATTCCCGTGCGATCACTGCACATCCTGCTGTGTTGATCAGACTATCTGCGGTTATTAGAGAATGCAATGATGTGGTCAGTGCAGCTCCCCACGCTGGATGGATATGTGGCCTTTGCACAGTACATCATGTTGGTGGGGTGGATAGGGGGGAAGTTCATGGACAGATCAAGGAATTCCTCGGAATATTCTGTCACCAACATTCTATAACTGACATTCGCCGAAATGTTCTGTCCCCGACATTCTTTTACTGACATTCCCCGGAACGTTCTGTCCCCGACATTCTATAACTGACATTCGCCGGAATGTTCTGTCCCTAACATTCTATAACTGACATTCCCCGGAACGTTCTGTCCCCAACATTCTATAACTGACATTCCCCGGAACGTTCTGTCCCCGACATTCTATAACTGACATATCCCGGAACGTTCTGTCCCTGACATTGTTTGTGAACGGCCGGACGTCAGTGAATTGAATAAATGATAAGATCCTGAGGGAAGAGATCCCGTTCCAGGGAGAAGGAGACACTGTTCCGAAGGCCCCTCAGGCAGTTAAAGGGGGGAATACGTTTTTCCTGCGTTTACATTTCTCCACGACACAGGATCGACCACAATTTAGACCAAAATACAGGAATTCCCAAACTCTGTTTGTCTTCAGGAAACTGGGAGAGGATCCTTCAGGACAGCAACGTTTCCACCCTCCGTATTAGGAACTGGGAAGGAGTGACCTGTGTCTGCTCTCGAGGGATCGAGTGTGTGGGAATGTTCTAGAAACAATCTGTTCTTATGGATGATTCTCTCTGTGTTTGGGAAGGGAGGGTTTCTTGTGGTTTATGTCACATTTTTGTCAGTAATTCCGACCTTCCCATTTGTTATTCCAGCTCCAATTATTTTAATAAATCCCTGAATACAGGGACACATTTGAAAATCTCACTGGGTCCCCGATCAAACGGGTCCCTTTGCCTCCAGGCTGATGGATAATGGGTTTGTTTTCCTTCCTCACAGTTAACGTAGTGACCATCTACGTCCTGCTTTATAAAGATTGTGGATTGTCTCCATGTGTCAGACGTTACCTGGGGGCCATGGCAGCGGCGGATCTCCTTGTCATTATCCTCGACCTGATCCTGAGACACATTCCCATTGTTTATAAGGAACAGTTTTTTTTCCTGTACTCCGTCCCCGTGTGTAATATCCACGCCGTCCTGCTTTATGCAGCCACTGACTGCTCTGTCTGGTTCACCGTCACTTTCACCTTTGATCGGTTTGTGGCCATTTGTTTCCAGAAGCTGAAAAGTAAATATTGCAGTGAGAAAACGGCGGCTGTGGTTCTGGGAGCAGTGATTGTGCTGAGCTGTTTAAAGAACATTTTCTGGTATTTTATGCTCAAGGCTCGGTATTCGCTGGTGAACGTCCCCTGGTTTTGTGATGTAACAGACGCTGTTCTATCCTCCAGTGTCTGGGTCACAATCGAGTTCCTCCACCACATTCTAACCCCGTGTGTCCCATTTCTCCTGATTCTGCTGCTCAATGTTCTCACTGTCAGACACATTTTAGTGACTAGCAGAGCCCGCAGGAGACTCCGCGCTCACACCAATGGGGACGCTCAGTCTGACACTGAAATGAGAAACCGAAAAAAATCCATCATTTTACTGTTTGTGATCTCGGCCAATTTCATCCTGTTATGGTCAACGTTAATGCTGTATTCTATATGGTACCGGATGTGGGTGATTGGGTATAAGTCTGTGTATCTTGATTGGTTTGTGCGGGAATTGGGCTTCATGCTGCAGCTCCTCAGTTGCTGCACAAACACCGCGATTTATGCCGTGACCCAGACTAAGTTCAGGCAGCAGCTGAAGAATGTGCTGAAATATCCCTTCACCCAAATCCATCCATCCATCAAATTCCCTCATTAATCAATCCATCCGGGATTTTCTCATTTCAGTTCAGTGTTTCAGCGATGGAGCAGCCTGTCGCTATGGTAACAGACTGAGGGTAGCGCTGGTTTGTCCATCCTTATCCCACAGGGGGGTTACAGGGAAACATTTCAATGTTTCTCACATCTCAGGGGCCAGTGAGCAAAGGCACCATCCCACTGACTGTATCCATCACTTCCATTTGTAACCAATAAAAATGTTGATTAAAGTGTGCCGAGCAGCAGAGTGACCGATGTTGTTGTGTGTCTTTGTGTTGGAGAAACTGAGCTGGAGAGAGACAGACTCAGCCCCAAGTCCTGGTCCTCAGGGAAGGGGAGGACACCGCGCCCTGAGCTCAGGAGCTGGGTTTAACTCCCTCTGTCCCACCACTGCAGCCTGGCCTCCCCATTTCCTCTCCCCCACTCTCTCCACCTGCGTCCACTCTTTCCTCTACCCCTCCCCTGCACCCTCTCTCTCTCCTGCCATCTATCTCCCTTCCCCAATTCTGTCTCTACTCCATTTTCCCCCCTCCTACCACTTCCCACATCTCTCTATCATCTTACAACCACCCCTCCAACCACATGCAGCCAACAGCACCAACCACTACTACTCTCCCCAGTCTCTGGATCAGAGGGAGAGGGACGCGTCAGAGAGACAGACTGCGTCACAGAGAGAGGGAGGGGCAGGAGGGAGAGAGATTTAGTCAGAGAGAAACAGGGAGGTGGGAGGAAAGAGAGACCGAGGTAGGGGGATCAAGAGTGAGAGAGGTGGACAGAGAGAGAAGGAGCAGGGAGAGACAGAGAGAGAGAGGCAAGGGAGAGATAAGGTGAGGGAGTGAGAGAAATAGGGGAGTACATAATGACAGAGGGGTCAGAGAGTGCGGGACAGAGAAGGGGGACAGAGAGTGAGGGATGGAGAGAGTGGTGGACGGGGGTACAGGGGGGACAGAGAGGGAGGTGACAGAGAGAGGAGTGAGTGAGAGGGGGACACAGAGAGACGGGGGACAGAGAGAGCGTGGGGACAGAGAGGGGACAGAGAGAGGGGGACAGAGAGAGAGGGATACAGAGAAATGGGGGACAGAGAGAGGGGGACAGAAAGGGTGGGACAGAAAGTGGGGGACAGAGCGAGAGGGGGACAGAGAGAGGGGCCAAAGAGAGGGGGGCAGAGAGAAAGTGGGGACAGAGAGAGGAGGACAGAGAGAACGGGAGAGAGAGGGGGACAGAGAGAGGGCAACAGGTGAGAGGGGGACAGAGAGGGGGACAGACAGCAGGGGGATAGAGAGAGGCAGACAGGGAGTGGGGAACAGAGAGAGGGGTCAGAGAGTGGGGGATGGAGAGAGGGGGATAGAGAGTGGGGGATGGAGTGAGTGGGGGACAGAGGAGGGGACGGGGACAATGACGGAGATGACAGAGAGAGGACGGAGTGAGGGGGACACAGAGAGAGGGGGACAGATAGAGCGTGGGGACAGAGAGAGGGGGGATAGATAGAGCGTGGGGACAGAGAGGGAGGGGGGACAGAGAGAGAGGGGGGACGGAGAGAGTGAGGGGACAAAGAGAGGGGGTACATAGAGAGGGCTTGGACCGAGAAGGCGGGACGGGGGTTGTGCAGAGAGGGGTGTCAGAGAGTGGGGGGACACAGAGTGGGACAGAGAGGGGAGGGACGGATGGAGGACTGAGATGGGGGCAGAGAGAGCGGGAACAGAGAGAGTAGTGACAGGGAGAAGGGGAACAGAGAGTGATGGGGAGAGACAGGGTGAGAGAGAGAGGGGGGACCGATAGGGGGGCAGAGAGAGGGGTAAAGAGAGACGGGGACAGAGGGGGCAGACTGAGAGTGGGGGGACAGAGAGAAGGGAGACAGAGAGCGGGAGAGAAAGAGAGACGGCTGGGACCGAGAAGGGGCGAACGGGGGGGGGGGGCAGAGAGAGGGGACAGAGAGAGGGGGAGACAGAGAGAGGAGGACAGAGGAAGAGGGGGGCACAGAGAGGGGGGACAGAGAGAGGGCTGGGACCGAGAAGCGGGGGACAGAGAGGGAGACTGAGAGAGGGGGACAGAGAGGGGGGGGACAGAGAGAGAGGGGGACAGAGAGAGGGGGAACAGAGGGGGGTACAGGGAGAAGGGGGCAGAGAGAGGGGGCAGAGAGAGTGGGGGCAGTACAAGAGGGAAGACAGATAGACGGGGCCGCAGTAGAGGGGGGGGCAGGGGTACGGAGAGAGGGGGGAAAGAGAGAGGGGGGAAGAAAGCAGGGGACAGAGGGGGCGGACTGAGAGTAGGTGGAACAGAGAGAAGTAGGGGCAGAGAGCGATGGGACCGAGAGAGGGGGACAGAGAGCGGGAGAGACAGAGAGAGGTGGGGGGACAGAGAGAGTGGGGGTCACAGAGTAAGGGCAGCAGAGGTGGCAGAGAGAGGTGTACAGAGAGAGGGGAACAGAGGGCGGGAGAGACAGAGAGAGGTGGGGGGACAGAGAGAGTGGGGGTCACAGAGTAAGGGCAGCAGAGGTGGCAGAGAGAGGTGTACAGAGAGAGGGGAACAGAGGGCGGACAGACGGGGGATTGGGACCGAGAGAGAGGAGGGGACAGAGAGAGAGAGAGTGGGACATACAGAGTGGGGACAGAGAGAGGGGGAAAAGAGAGAGGGGAGCAGAGAGAGGGGGAAAGAGAGAGGAGAAAATAGGACAGAGAGAGGAGGGAACAGAGTGAGAGGGGGTCAGAGAGAGATGGGCAGAGTGGAAGAAAGAGGGGTGACAGAGAGAGAGTGGGGACAGAGAGAGGAGGGCAGAGAGAGTGGGGACAGAGAGAGGGGGTGCCAGAGAGAGGGGAGAAAGAGAGAGAGAGGGGATGGAGAGAGAGAGGGGGACAGGGAGAGGGAAGGGCAAAGAAAGAGGGGAGAGAGAGAGAGAGGGGGTCAGAGAGAGAGAGGGGGACAGAGAGAGAGGGGAACAAGAGAGTGGGGGACAAGAGAGTGGGGGGAGAGATGGTGGAGTGATAGGGGAGAGAGGGGGGTAGGGAGAGGGGGTAGAGAGAGGGGGACAGAGGGAGAGGGAGGGACAGAGTCAGAGGGTGACAGAGAGAGTGGGGACAGAGAAGGGTGACAGAGTGGGGGGAACGGGGGTCCCAGTCCTCTCTATGTTCCCCCCTCTCTGTCTTTCTCTCGGTCCCCTTCTATCTCTGTCCTCCTCTCTCTCTGTCCCCCCCTCTCTTTCCCCCCTTCCTCTGTCCCCCCTCTCTCTGACCCCCCTCTCACTGCCCCCCCTCTCTGTCCTCCCCTCTCTCTTCCCCCTTCCTCTGTACCCCTCTCTCTCAGTCTCCCTCTCTCTCTGTCCCCCTCTCTCTGTCCTCCCCTCTCTCTTCCCCCCTTCCTCTGTCCCCCCCTCTCTCGGTCCCACTCTCTCTCTGTCCCCCTTCTCCCTGTCCCCCTTCTCTCTCGCCCCCCGCTCTCAGTCCGCCCCCTCTGTAACCGGCACTCTTTACCCCACTCTCTGCCACTCCTCTATCTGTCCCCCCTCTCTCTGTCCCCCGTCTCTCTGTTCCTTTCACTCTCTATCCACCTTTTCCCTGTCCCCACTCTCTGTTCACCCACTCTCTGCCCCCATCTCTGTCCCTCATCTCCGTCCCTCCCGTCTCTGTCCCCTCTCTCTGTCTGACCTCTCTCTGACACCCTCCCGTTCCCTCCGTACCGCCTTCTCGGTCCCAGCACTCTCTATGTACCCCCTCTTTCTCTCCCCTCACTCTCCCTGTCCCCCTTCTCTCTCTGTCCCCCTCTCTGTCCCCACGCTCTCTATGTCCCCCCTCTCTCTGTGTCCCACCTCACTCCGTCCTCTCTCTGTCACCTCCCTCTCTGTCCCCCCATCCTCCCCCCTCTGCCCCCACTGTCTCCATCCCCCACTCTCTGTCCCACTCTCTCTGTCCCCCACTCTCTCAACCCGCACTCTCTGTCTCCCTCTCTCTATCCCCTTGCTCTCTGTCCCCCTCTCTCTGTCTCCCTCTCTCTATCCCCCTGCTCTCTGTCCCCCTCCCTCTGTCCCCCTCTCTCTGTTGCCCTCTCTCTGTCCCCCTGCTCTCTGCCCCACTCTCTCTGTCCCCCTCTCTCTGTTGCCCTCTCTCTGTCCCCCTCTCTCTGTCCCCCCCTCTCTCCCGTTCTCTCTGTCCCCCTCTCTCTGTGCACCCTTTCTCTCTGTTCCCCTCTATCTGTCCCCCTCTTTGTCCCACTCTCTCTGTCCCCCTCTCTCTGTCCCCCTCTCTCTGTCCCTCTCTCTCTGTCCCTCTCTCTCTGTCGTTCTCTCTGTCCTCATCTCTCTCTCCCACACTCTCTGCCCCTGTTTCTCTCTATCCCTCTCTCTCTGTCCCTCTCTCTCTCTGTCCCCCTCTCTGTCCCCAGGCTCTCTCTGTCCCACCTCTCTCTTTGTCCCCCTCTCACTCCCTCCTCTCTCTGTCACCTCCCCCTCTGTCCCCCTGTCCCCCCTCTGTCCCCCACTCTCTCCATTCCCCACTCTCTGTCACCCCCTCTGTCGCCCACTCTCTTCAGCCCCCACTTTCTGTCTCCCTCTCTCTATCGCCCTGTTCTCTGTCCCCCTCTCTCTGTCCCCCTCTCTCTCTCGTTCTCTGTCCTCCTCTATCTGTGCCCCCTTTCTCTCTGTCCGCCCTCTCTCTGCCTCCCCTCTCTGACCCCTCTCTCAGTACCCCCTCTCTCTCTCCCCTTCTCTCTCCCGTTCTCTCTGTCCTCATCTTTCTGCCCCCTCTCTCTGTCCCCCCTTTCTCTCTCTCCCTCTCTTTGCCCCCCTCACTCTTTGTCCCCCTCTCTGTCCCCACACTCTCTTTGCCCCCCCCCCGTGTCCCCTATCACTCCCTTCTTCTCTCTATCACCTCCCTCTCTGTCCCCCCGTCCCCTCCCGTCCCCCACTCTCTCCATCCCCCACTCTCTGTCCCTCTCTCTCTGTCCCTCACTCTCTGTCCCCCTATCTCTCTGTTCCCCCTCTCTTTGTCCCCTTCTCTCTGTCCCCAGAAGAGGGGGGGACAGAGAGGGGGACTGAGCAAGGGGGACAGAGAGAGGGGGAACTGCGAGAGGGGGGCAGATGGAGAGGGAGACAGAGGGAGTGCACAGAGAGAGAGGGAGGACAGAGAGAGGTGGTACAGAAAGAGAGTGGGGAAGAGAGAGGGGTGACAGAGAGAGAGTGGGAACAGAGAGAGGAGGACAGAGAGAGAAGGGGGACAGAGAGGGGGTGGTCAGAGAGAGGGGGTCAGAGAGAGAGGGGGATAGAGAGTGGGAGACAAGAGAGTAGGGGGAGAGAGAGGTTGGAGTGATAGGGGAGAGAGAGGGGGTAGAGAGAGGGCTAAGAGAGAGAGGGGGACAGAGGGAGAGGGAGGGACAGAGTCAGAGGGTGACAGAGAGAGTGGGGACAGAGAGAAGGGTGACAGAGCGGGGGCTACAGAGGGGGAGACAGAGAGAGGGTGGACATTGTGAGAGAGGGGTACAGAGAGAGAGGGGTGGACAGATAGATGGGGACCGAGGGGAGGGAGGAACAGAGTGTGAGGGTGACAGAGAGAGTGGGGACAGAGAGAAGTGTGACAGAGCGGGGGGAACAGAGGGGGGGGTACAGGGACAAGGGGGACAGAGAGAGGGGGCAGAGTGAGTGGGGACAGTAAGAGAGGGGAGACAGAGAGACAGGGGCGCAGTAGAGGGGGGGACAGGGGGATGGAGAGAGGGGGAAAAAGAGAGGGGGAAAGAGAGAAGGGGACAGAGGGGGCGGACTGAGAGCGGCGGGACAGAGAGAAGGAGGGGCAGAGAGAGTGGGAACCGAGAGAGCAGGGCAGAGAGCGGGAGAAGCAGAGAGAGATGGGGGGACAGAGAGAGCGGGGGCCACAGAGTGAAGGCAGCAGAGGTGGCAGATAGAGATGTACAGGGAGAGGGGGACAGACAGAGTGGTGTCAGAGAGGGAGTGGGGACAGAGGGGGGGGGACAGAGAGAGGGGGACAGAGAGAGGAGGGAACAGAGGGAGCGGGGTGAGAGAGAGGGGGTCAGAGGGGGAAGAGAGAGGGGTGTCAGAGAGAGTGGGGACAGAGAGAGGGGATCAGTGAGTGAGTGGGGACAGAGAGAGGGGGTGCCAGAGAGGGGAGAAAGAGAGGTGGGGTGGAGAGAGAGAGAGGGATACCGAGAGAGGGAAGGGCAAAGAAAGAGGGGACAGAGAGAGGTGGGACAGAGAGAAGGGGGACAGAGAGGGGGTGGTCAGAGAGAGAGAGGGGGGGTCAAAGAGAAAGGGCGACAGAGAGAGAGGGGACAAGAGAGTGGGGGACAAGAGAGTGGGGGGAGACAGAGGGTGGAGTGATGGGGAGAGAGGGACGTGGAGAGAGGGGGGAAGAGAGAGACGGGGACAGAGAGAGGGGCGCAGAGAGTGGGGGGACAGAAAGAGGGGGACAGAGAGAGGGCAACAGAGAGAGGGGTACAGAGAGAGAGGGGTGGACAGAGAGATGGGGACAGAGGGAGAGGGAGGGACAGAGTGAGAGGGTGACGGAGACAGTGGAGACAGAGAGGAGGATGACAGAGCGGGGGGTACAGAGAGAGAGTGGGGACAGAGAGAGGAGGACATTGAGAGAGGGGGACAGAGAGAGACGGGGGCAAAGAGAAAGGGGGGACAGAAAGTGTGCGCAGAGAGAGCGGAGGAAAGAAAGAGGAGGAAAGAGAGAGGGGGGACAGAGGGGTCGGACAGAGAGAGTGGGGAAAGAGAGAGGGTGGGACAGAGGGGGGGGGGACAGAGAGAGAGATCGAACAGAGAGAGAGGGGAGGACAGACAGAGGGGGCAGGGTGGATTGAGAGAGGGGGGGACAGAGAGAGAGGTGACAGATGGGGGGAGGAGAGAGACGGGGACAGAGGGGGGGACAGAGAGAGAGAGGGGATAGACAGAGGAGGAAGAGAGGGGGGGACAGAGAGAAGGAGGGGCAGAGAGAGAGGGGACCGAGAGAGGGGGACAGACAGCGGGAGAGACAGAGAGAGAGGTGGGGGACAGAGATAGGCGGGTCACAGAGAGAGACCGGCAGAGGGGGAGAGGGGGGAAAGGGGGGGCAGAGAGAGAGAGAGGACAGAGAGTGATGGGGTCAGAGAGAGGGGGGACAGAGAGAGAGGGGGACAAGAGAGTGGGGGGAGAGAGAGGGTGGAGTGATAGGGGATAGAGAGGGGGTAGAGATAGGGGGAAGAGAGAGAGAGGGGGACAGAGAGAAGGGTGCAGAGAGTGGGGGGACAGAGAGGGGGTACAGAGAGAGGGGTGGACAGAGAAATGGGAACAGAGGGAGAGGGAGGCACAGAGTCAGAGGGTGACAGAGAGAGAGTGGGGACAGAGAGAAGGGTGACAGAGCTGAGGGTACAGAGAGTGGGGACAGAGAGAGAAGGGAACGGAGAGAGAGGGGTGACAGAGAGAGGGTGGACAGAGAAAGGGGGACGGAGAGAGAGGGGTGACAGAGAGAGGGGGAAGAGAGCGGGGAACGGAGTGAGAGGGGGGACAGAGAGAGCGTGGACAGAGTAAGGGGACAAAGAGAGGGCCCCGGAGAGAGAGGGAAGACAGAGAGAGGGAGGACAGAGAGTGAGTGACAGAGAGGAGGAGGACAGAAAGAGGGGGACAGAGCGAGGGCAACGGAGAGAGAGGGAGCATTGAGAGAGGGCGACAGAGAGATGGAGGGACAGAGAGAGCGATCGGGTTACAGAGAGAGGGGCGGTCAGAGAGAGGGGACAGAGAGAGGGGGGAGAGAGGGAGGGGAGAGATGGGGAGAGGAAGGGGGTATAAAGAGGGGGAAGAGAGGGTGGACAGAGAGGGGGACAGTGAGTGGGGGGACAGAGAGAGAAGGCAGAGAGAGGGGGACAGAGAGAGGTGTGGATAGAGAGATTGGGACAGAGGGAGAGGATGGTTCAGAGAGAGGGGGACAGAGAAGAGGGGGACAGAGAGGAGGGGGGAACAGAGAGAGGAGAATGGAGAGAGAGGGGGGACAGAGAGAGGCGGAACAGAGAGAGTGGAACGGAGAGAGGTGGGACAGAGAGAGGGGGGACAGAGAGAGGGGAACGGAGAGAGAGGGGGGACAGAGAGGGAGAAAGAGAGGGGAGAGAGTTCGGTGACAGAATTGGGTGAGAGTGTTAATGAAGAGAGAGTTGGGGGAGAGCGAGTGAGGGGTAGAGAGAGAGGGAGTGAGGGGGAAAGGGAGGGGAGGAGGAGAGATGGAATAGAGAGAGAGGTGTGGAGAGAGAGGGCGGAAAGAGAAGGGGAAGAGAGAGAGGGGTTAGAGAGCAAGTGGGAGGGCGGGGGAGAAGGAGGGGCGAGGGAATGAGAGGGGAAGAGGGGGAGTGAGAGGGGGAGAGAGTGAGCTGGACTGAGTGAGGGGGAGAGAGAGGGGGAGAGAGCGCGGCAGGGAGAGGGGGCAGGGAGAGGGGAGTAGAGAGGGGGCAGAGAGAGGGGGCAGAGGGATGGGATCGAGGGAGGCGGGGCGAGAGAGGGGGGCAAGAGAGGGGTCGAGAGAGTGGAGCGGGTGAGGGGAGAGAGAGGGGGAGAGGGGGGAGAGAGGGGTGAGAGAGAGGGGAGAGAGCATGGGGAGAGAGAGAGTGGGGAGAAAGTGGGAGGGTGACAGGGGAGGGGGAGAAGGGAAGAGAGGGGAGATTGTGAGAGGGGAGATGGAAAGGGGAGTTGGAGAGGGGAGAGGGATCGCAAGAGAGGGTAGAGAGAGAGGAGAGAGAGACAGAGGGAGGGAAAGACAGGGGGAAGAGAGAGGAGAGTAGAGAGACGGGGGAGGGAGATGTGGAGAGACGGGGTGTGGGAGAGAAGGGGAGAGAGAGGGCTGGAGAGAGAGGGATAGAGAGGGGTAGAGAGTAGGGGAGAGAGAGAGACGGGAGAGAGAAGGGGTGAGAGAGAGGGGGGAGAGAGAGTCTGGAGAGAGGGGTGAGAGAGGGGGAGAGAGAGAGTGGGAGAGAGAGGGGGAGAGAGTGTGGGGCAGAGAGAGTGGGGAGAGAGTGGAGGAGAGAGAGTGGGTGAGAGAGAGAGGACAGAGAGGGGAGCAAGAGAGGTGGGGAGAGAGAGGGGTTAGAGAGAGGGGAGAGAGTGGGAGGAGAGAGAAAGGGTGATAGAGAGAGGTGAGAAGGAGAGGCGAGGGGGGAAGAGAGGGGGTAGAGAGTGAGGGTGGAGAGAGCGAGGGGGAGAGTGGGGGTTGAGAAAAGGGGAAAGACCGGGGGGGCGTGGGGAGAGAAGGGGGCAGAGAAAGGAGGAGAGGAAGAGGGGGAGTGAGATTGGGGGAGACAATGGAGAAAGAGTGGGAAAGAGAGAGGATGAAAGTGAGATGGTGAGAGAGGGAGGGGGAGAGAGAGTGGAGAGAGAGGGGAGAGAGAGGGGGGCAAGAGAGAGGGGGGAGAGAGAAAGGGAAGAGAGATGGTGTGAGAGTGGGTGAAGAGAGTGGGGGAGAGAGTGGGGAAACGGAGTGGGAGTGAGAGAGGAGAGAGTGAGATCATGAGAGAGACAGGGAGTGAGAGTGGGAGACATTTAGTCGACAGAATGGGAGAGAGAGTTAGGGAAGAGAGAAGGGGAGAGAGAGATTGGGAGTCGAGAGAGGGGGTGAGCAGTGTAGAGAGAGAGAGGGTAGAGAGATGTGGTGAGAGAGTGGGGTATAGAGAGAGAGGGGAGAGGGAGGCGGAGAGAAGGGGAGGTGGAGAAAGGGGGAGAGTGGGGGACAGAGAGGAGAGAGAGGTGGACAGAAGGAAGGGGACAGAGAGTGGAGTGAGAGAGAGGGAGGGGGAGAGAGAAAGGGAGGTTGAGAGAGAGTGTGGGGACAGAGTGGGGGATAGAGTGGGGAGAGAGAGTGCGGGGAGAGAGTGGGGGAGAGATTGGGGGAGGGAGACGGTTAGGGAGGGAGGGAGTGAGAGAGAGGAGAGAGATTTAGGTGACAGAGTGGGGGAGAGTTAGTGAAGAGAAAGGGGGAGAGAGAGAGTGAGGTGTAGAGAGAGAGTTGGTGAGAGAGAGAGGTGCAGAGAGAGGGGGTGAGAGAGAGACGGTAGAGAGAAGGCAAGAGAGGAGGGGAGAGGGGGAGAGAGGGGTGAGAGGGGTGTGGAAAGAGAAGGAAGAGCGAGAGGCGGCAGAGAGAGAGGTAGCGAGGGGGAAGAGAGACGGGGAGGGCGAGAGAGTGGGGGAGAGAGTGGGGGAGAGTGTGGGGAAAGAGAGAGGGGGAGAGAGAGTGGGAGAGAGTGGGGAAAGAGAGAGGGGGAGAGAGAGGGGGAGAGAGAGATGGGAGAGGGAGGGGAAAGAGGGGGGGAGAGAGATGGGGAGAGCGACAGGGAGAGGGGGTAGAGATGGGGAGAGAGAGGGGGAGGGAGAGGAAGGTGGGAGGGAGGGTGGGGGGGGACAAAAAGAGGGTGAGGGCGGGAATGAGAGAGGGGAGAAAGAGGGGAGAGAGTGGGGGAAGAGAGAGTGGGAAGAGACAGGCGAGGGTGGGAGATGGATGGAGAGAGAGGGGGAGTGACGGGGAGACGGACGGGGAGAGAGTGGGCCAGATGGGGCGAGAGAGTGGGAGAAGAATGGGGGAAAGGGAGAGGGGAGAGGGAGGGGGAGACAGAGGGGGAGAGAGATGGGAAGGGGGAGACGGGGAGAGAGAGGGGGAGGGGGAGGAAGGGGCGAGGGAGGTGGAGAGAGGGGGACAGAGAGGGGGAGAGAGCGCGGGGAGAAAGAGGGGAGAGTGAGAGAATGAGAGAGGGAGGGAGTGTGAGAGGGAGAGAGAGGGGAGAGATTTAGGTGACAGAGATAGTGAAGAGCGAGAGGGGGAGAGAGAGTTTGACAGGTAGAGAGAGACGGTATAGAGAGAGGAGGTGAGAGAGTGGGGTAGAGAGAGGGGAGAGGTAGGGGGAGAGGGAGAGAGGGTGAGAATGTGGGAGAGAGAGGGGAGAGTGGGGGGAGAGAGAGGAGAGAGAGGCGGATATAGAGGGGGAAGAGAGTGGGGGACAGAGAGTGGAGGGAGAGAGAGAGGGGAGAGAGAGAGAGAGGGGGAGAGAAGGAGGGGAGAGAGAGTGTGGGGAGAGAGTGGGGAGAGAGAGTGGGGAGAAACAGTGCGGTGAGAGAGTTGGGGAGGGAGAGAGGAGGAGAGGGAGCGTGGACAGAAGGGGAGGGGAGAGAGGAGTTAGAGGGGGGAGAGTGGGGGAGAGAGAGGGGAGTGAGAGGGAAGAGACGCGGAGATCGACAGGGAGAGCGGGAGAGACGGGGAGAGACGGGTAGGCAGAGGAAGTTGCGAGGGAGGGTGAGAGTGGGGGGACAGAAAGAGGGTGAGAGCGGGGGTAGAGAGAGGGGAATGAGATGAGGAGAGAGTGGGGGAGAGAGAGAGGAGAGTGAGAGGGGGAGAGTGATGAGGCGAGAGAGGGGGAGGCAGAGGAAGGTGCGTGGGTGTGTGAGAGAGGGGGACAGAAAGAGGGTGAGAGCGAGGGACAGAGAGAGGAGAGAAAGAGGGGAGAGAGTGGGGGAAGAGAGACTGGGAAGAGAGAGGGGATAGAGAGGAGGTGAGAGATTGGGGTAGAGAGAGGGGAGAGGGAGGGAGGGTGAGAGTGTGGGAGAGAGAGGGGAGAGTTGGGGGAGAGACAGGAGAGAGAGGCGGAGAGAGGGATGTGGAAGAGGGAGGGGGACAGAGAGTGGAGGGAGTGACAGAGGGGGAGAGAGAGAGGGAGAGAGAAGGAGGGGAGAGAGAGTGTTGGGAGAGAGTGAGGGAAAGAGTGGGGAGAGAGAGTGGGGAGAAACAGTGCGGGGAGAGAGTGGGCGTGGGAGTGGGGGAGGGAGAGAGGAAGAGAGGGAGGGTGGAAAGAAGGGGAGGGGAGAGAGGGGATAGAGGGGGAGAGAGGGAGGTGGCCAGAGGGAGGGGGAAAGAGAATGGAGGGAGAGAGAGAGAGGGGAGAGAGAGGGAGAGATTCGAGGAGAGAGAGGGGAGTGTCGGGGTGGAAAGAGAGAGGAGAGAGTGGGGGACAGAGGGAGGGGGCCAAAGGGAGGGGGACAGAGAATCGAGAGAGAGAGATAGAGGGGGAGATAGAGAGGGGAGAGAGAGGGGGAGAGGGAGAGTGGGGGAGAGTGGGGTAGAAAGAGGGGAGTGGGAGGGGGAGAGAGGGAGGGGAGAGAGAATGCGGGGAGCGGGGAGCGAGTGGGGTGAGGTGAGGGCAGGAGAGAGGAGGAGAGGGAGGGTGGAGAGAAGGGGAGGGGAGACAGGAGTTAGAGGGGGGAGAGAGGGGGAGAGAGAGGGGAGAGTCGGGGGGAGAGAGAAGGAGAGAGTGGGGGACAGAGGGAGATGGCCAGACGGAGGGGGACAGACGGAGAGGTACAGAGAATGGTGGGAGAGAGAGGGGTAGAGAGATAGGGGAGAGAGAGGGGGGAAGAGTGGGGGAGAGAGAGGGGAGTTTCGGGGTGGAGAGACAGAGGATAGAGTGAGGGACAGAGGGAGAGGGCCAGAGGGAGGGGGACAGAGGGAGGGGGAGAGAAAATCGAGAGAGAGGGAGATAGAGGGGAGAGAGAGGAGTTGGAGAGAGGGGGGAGAGAGAGAGGGGAGAGTGTGGAGGAGGGAGCGGGTTAGGGAGGGAGGGAGTGAGCGAGAGGGGAGAGAGTGGGGAAGAGAGAGTTGGACAGGGAGTGGAGGGAGAGAGAGAGGGGAAGAGAGAGAGGGGGAGAGAAGGAGGGGAGAGAGTGTGGGTGACAGAGTAGGGGAAAGAGTTAGTGAAGAGAGAGGGGAGAGAGAGAGAGAGTCAGGGGTAGCGAGATGGGGTGCGAGAGAGAGGTGCCGAGAGAGAGGCTGAGAGAGACGGTAGAGATAAGGGGAGAGGGGCGAGAGGGGGAAGAGAGAGAGGCGGTAGAGAGAGACAGAGAGGGGGAAGAGAGACAGGGAGGGAGAAGAGAGACAGGGAGGGGAAGAGAAGGGGAGAAGGAGGGAGTGAGTGAGGGAGGGAGAGTGAGGTGACAGAGAGAGGGGCAGAGAGATAGGGGCGAGAGACGGAGGGCGAAAGTGGGAAGGAGAGGAGGCAAGGGAGAAGGGGAAAGGGAGAGGGGGAGTGAGAAGGAGAGAGACGGTGAGAGGGAGAGGCGAGAGAGAAGGGGAGAGAGAGGGAGGGAGAGAGAGGGGAGAGAGGGTGGGAGAGAGGGGGCAGGAAGCGAGAGGAGAAAGTGGGGGAAGAGAGATGGGGAGAGTGTTGGGGGTGAGTGAGGGGGGTGAGAGAGAGAGGGAGAGAGAGAGGGGAGGGAATGTGTGGGAGAGAGAGAGGGAGAGAGAGAAGGGGAGAGAGAGGGGGAGAGGGGGAGACGGGGAGAGTGACGGGAAAGAGGGGGGAGACGGGGAGAGAGAGGGGGATGGAGAGGAAGGGGCGAGGGAGTTGAAGAGAGGGGGACAGAAAGGGGGTGAGAGTGGGGAGACAGAGCGCGGGGAGAAAGAGGGGAGAGGGATGGGGAGAGAGATGGGGAGAGAGATGGGGAGAGAGATTGGGAGAGTGAGAGGGAGAGAGAGGGGAGAGAGGGCGCACGAGTGAGAGCGTGAGAAGCGGGCAAGGGGGCGAGATGAGGTGAGAGAGAGGGGAGAAACAGCGGGAGAGAGAGAGGAAGAGGGTGAGAGTGCAAGAGTGGGGTAGAGTGAGGCGGAGCGGGAGGGGATAGAGAGAGTGTGGAGAGACGGGGAGAGCAAGAGGCGTCGAGAGAAGGGACAAGAGAGAGGGCGAGAGTGAGTGGGGCGAGACAGGTGGGTGAGAGAGGGGGAGCGAGACAGGGGAGTGAGAGAGGGGGGTGAGAGAGGGGGAGAAGGGGGAGAGAGAGGTGGAAAGAGAGGGGGCAGAGAGAGAGTGTGGAGAGAAAGGAGGAAGAGTGAGTGGGAGAGTGAGAGGGAGAGAGAGGGGAGAGATAGAGGGGGAGAGAGAGAGTAAGAGTGAGTGAGGGGAGAGAGGGGGCGAGAGAGCGGGGGTGGGTGAGCGAGTGGGGGCGGAAGAGCGGGGAATGAGAGAGGGGGCAGAGAGCGGGGGAGTCAGAGGGGGAGAGAGAGGGGGGAGAGGGGGCGAGAGAGCGGGAATGAGAGCGCGGAGGTGATAGAACGCGGGGAATGAGAGAGAGGGGGAGAGAGAGGTGGAGAGAGAGGGGGAACGAGAGGGGAGAGAGAGGGGGAGAGAGGGGGAGAGAGAGGGGAGAGTGACGGGGAGAGCGACAGGGAGAGGGGGAGAGACATGGGGAGAGAGACAGGAGGAGGGAGATGAAGGGGGCGAGGGAGGTGGAGAGGGGGGACAGAAAGGGGGTGAGAGAGTGGCAAAAGAGAGAGGGGAGAGAGATGGGGAGAGTGATGGGGAAAGAGATGGCGAGAGTGAGAGGGAGAGAAAGGGGAGAGAGGAGCACGAGAGGGGGTGAGAGATGCGGGCGAGGGGGGACGAGAGGGGGTGAGAGAAAGGAGAGGGGGGGAGTTAGAGGATGCGAGAGAGAGAGGAGAGAGAGGGGGCGAGAGAGGGGGCAAGAGAGGGGGCGAGAGAGGGTGGCGAGAAAGGGGCAAGACAGGGGGTGAGGAGGGGAGAGAGAGGGGGCAGTGAGAGAGAGTGGGGAGAAATAGGGGGGAAGAGAGATCAGGGAGAGAGAGTGGAGAGAGACAGGGGAGATAGGGGGCAGAGAAAGTGTGGAGAGAAAGGCGGAAGAGAGCGCGGGAGAGTGAGAGGGAGAGAGAGAGTGAGCGATAGGGGGAGAGAAAGGACGAGAGAGAGAAAGAGAGGGGGAGAGAGGGAGGTGAGAGAGAGGGTGTGAGAGGGCGGTACTAAGACAGCGGGGTGTTAGAGAGAGGGGGGAGAGAGTGGGGGGCGAGAGAGGGGGAGAGAGGGGTGAAGAGGGGGAGAGGGGAGAGGAATGGGTAGAGCGACGGGGAGAGGGGGAGAGACAGGGCGTGAGAGGGGGAGAGAGAAAGGGGGCTAGAGAGGGGGCGAGAGTGGGGGTTGAGAGAGGGGGGCGAGAGAGGGGAGAGAGGGGGAAGAGTGAGGGAGTGGGGAGAAAAAGGGGGGAAGAGAGAGCGGGAGAGTGAGAGGGAGAGAGAGGGGGGAGAGAAGGAGGGGAGAGAGAGAGGGAGAGAGGGGGTGTGAGGGTCGTGAGAGATCAGTGGTGAAAGAGCCGGGGGTGAGAGAGAGGGGGCAGACAGTGGGGGAGCGAGAGGGGGAGAGAGTGGGGGGAGAGAGATGGGGAGAGAGAGGGGAAAGAGAGAGAGGAGAGGAAGGGGGAAAGACAGGGCGAGAGGGTGGGAAGGGAGAGGAACGTGTACGGGAGAGCTGGAGGGGGAGAGAGAGAGGGAGAGAGAAGGGTGGGAGAGTGGTGAGAGAGCAGGGTGAGAGAGCCGGGGGTGAGAGAGAGGGGGCAAACATGGGGGGAGAGAGAGGGGGAGAGACAGGGGGGACAGAAAGGGGGTGAGAGTGGGGGGAGAGAGAGGGGAGAGAGATGGGGAGAGAGTAGGGGAGAGAGAGAGGAGAGTGAGAGGGGGAGAGTGATGGGGCGAGAGAGGGGGAGGGAGAGCAAGGTGCGAGGGAGGGGGAGAGAGGCCGACAGAGAGGGGGTGAGAGCGGGGGAAGACAGTGGGGGAGTGAAAGGCGGAGAGAGAGGGGAAGAGACAGGGAGAGAGAGTGGTAAGGAGAGAAAGGGGGCGAGGGAGGTGGAGAGAGGGGGACTGAAAGAGGGTGAGACTGGGGGGAGAGACAGGAGAGTGAGAGGAGAGAGAGGTAGGGAGTGAGAGACGGAGAGAGAGAGAGGCGAGAGATTTAGGCGACAGAGTTAGTGAAGAGCGAGAGGGGAGAGAGAGATTTTGAGGGGTAGAGAGAGAGGGTGAGCAGGGTAAAGAGAGATGGGGTAGAGAGAGGGGATGAACGAGTAGTTAGAGAGTGGGGAGAGGGAGGGGGAGAGAAGGGGAGAGGAGAGAGGGGTTACAGGCGGAAGAGTAGGGGACAGAGAGGGGAGAGTCGGGAGGGAGAGAGTGAGGCGAACAGAGGGAGGGAGACAGAGAGAGAGGGACAGAGAGAGGAGAGAGAGAGTGGGGGGAGAGAGTGGAGGAGAGAGAGGTGGAGAGGGAGGGGGAGAGGGAGGGGGAGAGAGAAGGGGAGAGAGACGATGAGAGCGACGGGGAAAGGGGGAGAGACAGGGAGAGAGAGTGGTAAGGAGAGAAAGGGGGCGAGGGAGGTGGAGAGATGGGGACAGAAAGAGGGTGAGAGTGGGGGGAGAGAGAGAGGAGAGTGAGAGGGTGAGAGAGGTAGGGAGTGAGAGACGGAGAGAGAGAGAGGCGAGAGATGTAGGCGACAGAGTTAGTGAAGAGCGAGGGGGGAGAGAGAGTTTGAGGGGTAGAGAGAGAGAGTGAGCAGGGTAAAGAGAGATGGGGTAGAGAGAGTGGTTAGAGAGAGATGGGAGAGGGAGGGGAGAGAACGGGAGAGGAGAGAGGGGTTACAGGCGGGAGAGTAGGAGACAGAGAGGGGAGTTTCTGGGGGAGAGAGAGAAGAGAGCGAGGGGGAGAGAGTGAGGTGGACAGAGGGAGGGAGACAGAGAGAGGGGACAGAGAATGAAGGGAGAGAGAGGGGAGAGAGAGAGGAGAGAGAGTGTGGGGAGAGAGAGAGAGTGGGGGAGAGAGAGTGGGGGAGAGAGTGGAGGGAGAGAGAGTGGTGGAGTGAGTGGGGAGAGGAAGTGGGGAGAGAGTGGGGGGAGAGAGAGTGGAGTGGAGGGAGAGGGTTAGGGAGGGAGGGAGTGAGAGAGAGTGGGAGAGAGTTAGGTGACAGAGTGGGGGAGAGATTTAGTGAAGAGAGAGAGGGGAGATAGAGAGAGAGGGATAGAGAGAGGGGGTGCGAGAGAGAGGTGCTGAGGGAGGCGCTGAGAGTGACGTTAGAGAGAAGGAGAGAGAGGAGAGGGAGAGTGGGGAGAGAGAGGAAAGAGAGACAGGCGGTAGAGAGAGATAGAGAGGGGGAAGAGAGACACGGAGGGGAGCGAGGGGGAGAGAGAGTGGGAGAGAGAAGGGGGGGTGAGAGAGGGAGGGAGTGAGAGAGGGAGGGAGAGTGATGTGACAGAGTGAGGGGAGAGAGAGGAGCAGAGAGAGGGGCAGAGAGATAGGGGCGAGAGAAGGAGGGCGAAAGGGGGAAGGAGAGGAGGCAAGGGAGAAGGGGCAAGGCAGTGGGGGAGAGAGAAGGAGAGGGAAGGAGAGAGGGAGGGAGAGGGAGGTGGGAGAGAGGGGAGAGAGGGTGGAAGAGAGGGAGCAGAGAGCGGGGGGAGAAAGTGGGGGAAGAGAGATGGGGAGAGCGTGGGGGTGTGTGAGGGGCGTGAGAGAGAGAGGGAGAAAGAGGGGAGGGAGTGGATGGGAGCGACAGAGGGAGACAGAGGGAGGGGGAGCGAGGGGATAAAGAGTGGAGAGAGGGCAGGAGAGAGGGGGCAGAGAGCGGGGGAGAAAGTGGGTAAGCGAGATGGGGAGGTTGTGGAGGTGAGTGAGGGGGGTGAGAGAGGGGAGGGAATGGTGGGGAGAGCGAGGAGGGCAGGAGAGAGGGGGCAGAGAGCGGGTGAGAAAGTGAGGAAAGAGAGATGGGGAGAGTGTGGAGGTGAGCGAGGGTGGTGAGAGAGGGGGGGATAGAGTGGGGTGAGAGATTGGGGCTAGAGAGGGGGAAAGAGAGAGGGTGGGAGGAAGGGGAGTGAGAGAGGTGGAGAGAGTGTGGGTGGGGAGAGAGTGGGGGAGAGCGAGTGGGGAGGGAGGGGGAAGGGGGAGAGAGAGGGGCGAGGGGGGAGAGAGGGGGAAGAGGTGGCGAGAGAGGGGTGTGAGAGAGGTTGGAGAGAGGGGAAAGTCTGAGAGCGGGGAGAGAGTGGGCGGCGAAAGGGGGAGATGGAGAGAGGGGAGATGGAGAGAGGGGAGTCGAAGAGAGGGGAGAGAGAAGATGGAAAGGGGAGAGATAGAGGGGTAGATAAGTGCAGTCATGAAAAGGATAAAAAGAGAGGGGGGAGAAGTGGGGTGAGAGAGACGGCGAGAGAGGGGTCAGAGGGAGTGGGAGAGAGAAGGGGAGAGAGAGAGGGGAGAGAAGAAGGGCGGAGAGAGTGGGGGAGAGTGAGTAAGGGAGAGTGAGTGGTAGAGTGAGAGAGACAGAGGGGGAGAGAGGGGGAGAGAGAGAGGGAGAGAGAGGGGGAGAGAGAGAGAGGGGAGAGTGAGTGGGAGACAGAGGGGGAGAGAGGGCGGAGAAAGAGAGTGTGGTGCGGGGAGAGAGGGGAGAGGTGGAGAGAGAGGGGGGAGAATGAGAGCGGACGAGAGAGTGGCGGCGAGAGCGGAGGGGGCTAGATTGGTGGGTGAGAGTGGGGGGCGCGACAGAGTGGGGGAGAGAGAAGGGGCGAGAGAGAGGGGGAGGGAGGGGGGAGAGATGGGGGAGAGACAGGAGGAGAGAATGGGGGAGTGAATGGTGGGAGGGAGTCGGGAAGAGGGGGCAGAGAGAGAGGGAGGAGGGAGAGAGAGAGGGGGTGGCGATTGGAGGGAGTGAGTGGGGGAAGTGAGTGTGGGGAGAGAGTGTGGGAGAGGGGTAGAGAGTGAGTGAGAGAGTGGGGGATAGAGTGGGGGAGAGTGAGAGGGTGAGATACGGAGGGAGTGAGAGACGGAGAGAGAGGGGAGAAGGTTCGGAGACAGAGTGGGGAGAGAGTTAGTGAAGAGAGAGGGGGAGAGAGAGTGAGGGGTAGAGAGAGGGGGTAGAGAGAGAGGGTGAGAGCGCGTGGAGAGCGAGAGAGTGAGAGGGAATGAGAGGTGGGGGGAGAGTGAGGTGACAGAGTGAGGGGAGAGAGGGAAGGGCAGAGAGAGAGGGCGGTCGAGAGAGGAGTGTGAGAGAGGGAGAGAGGGAGGGGAGAGAAGGGAGTGGAGAGAACGAGGGGAAGTGAGGGAATGCAGAGAGTGTGTTGAGAGAGGGGGAGACAGGGGGAGAGAGACAGAGGAGAAAGAGAGGGAGAGAGAGGAAGTGGGGAGGGAGAGGGGGAGAGAGGGGGAGGGAGAGGTGAGAGAGAGATGAGAGAGGGGACAGAGAGAGGGAGAGAGAGGTGAGAGAGAGAGGGCGAGAGAGAGGGGGAGAGAGAGGGTACGAGGGAAGGGGGCGAGAGTGGGGAGAGAGAGACATGGGAGAGAGAGAAGCAGAGGAGAGAGAATGGTGGTGGAGCGAGAGGTGTAGGCGAGAGAGAGAGGCGGTGGAGAGAGAGGTGAGTGAGAGAGAGGTGGGGGTGAGAGGGATGGGGAAAGAGAGAGAGGGAAGAGAGAGAGGGGAAGAGAGAGAAGGGGAAAGAGAGAGAGAGGGAAGGGAGAGAAGGGCAGAGAGAGGGAGAGCGAAAGAGGGGAGGGTGACAAGGGAAAGGGTAAAGGCAGAGGGTGGAGAGAGGAGGCGGAAAGAGGGGGAGGGGTGGGAGAGCGCGGGGAGAGAGAGGGGGAGAGAGAGTGGGGAGAGTGAAGTGGATGGGGAGAGACGGGGAGAGAGAGGGCGCGGGAGACGAAGTGGGCGAGGGAGGTGGTTCGAGAGGGGAACAGAATTGGGGTGAGAACGGGGGGAGAGAACGCAGGAAGAGAAAGGAGAGAGAGGTGGGGAGAGTGAGAGTGAGGAGGAGAGAGAGAGAGGAGAGAGAGGAGAGAGAGGGGAGAGTGGGGGCGCGAGAGGGGGCGAGAGAGGCGGGCGAGAGGGGGGCGTGAAGGGGTGAGAGAGAGGGAGAGAGAGAAGGTGTGAGAGAGAGGGGTAGAGGGAGAGTGGGAGAGAGAGAGGGGGAGAGAGAGAGGGTGAGAGAGGGGGAGTGAGAGGGGAGAGAAGGGAGAGAGAGGGGACGGGGACGAGAGCGGGGAGAGAGAGGTGGGAGAGAGAGAGAAGCGGGGGAGAGACAATGCTGGAGGAGAGATGTAGGCGAGAGAGAGGTGGGGGAGAGAGAGAGAGGTGAGTGAGAGAGAGGTGGGGGTGAGAGAGGTGGAGACAGAGAGAGAGGGGAAGAGAGAGGAGGAAAGAGATAGAGGGGAAGAGAGAGAAGGGCAGAGAGAAGGAGGTCAAAAGAGGGGAGTAGGACCAACGGAGAGGGGTCAAGGGCGAGGGCGGAGAGAGGAGGGGGAGAGAGAGGGGGAGGGGGGGAGAGGGGGAGAGAGGGGGAGACAGCGGCGATAGAGAGAGGGGAGAGAGGGCGAGGGGGAGAGAGAGGGGGCAAGGTAGGGGGAGAGAGAGGTGAGTGAAACGGGCAGAGAGAGGGGAGAAAGAGAGGGGAAGGGAGGGGGGGAGAGCAAGTGGGAAAACGAGGTGCGAGAGAGGGGGACGAGTGAAAGAGGGAGACAGAGAGGGTGTGAGAGAGAGGGGAGGGAGAGGGGGAGAGAGAGAGGCGAGAGAGAGGGGGCAGAGAGGGTGGGGAGATAGAGTGGGGGAGTGAGTGGGGGATTGAGTGCGGGGAGAGAGTGGGTGTAGAGAATGTGGGGAGAGGTGGGAGAGAGGGGGTAAAGAATGGGGGAGAGAGAGAGGGAGGGAGTGAGAGGGGGAGGGAGAGTGAGGTGACAGAGTGAGGGGTTTGAAAGAGGGGGCGAGAGAGGGGAAGAGAGGAAGGGGAGAGTGGGAGGGGGAGAGAGGGAGGGGAGAGGGAGGGGTTGAGACAGGGGGCAGACAGAGTGGGGAGAGAGAGGGGGAGAGAAAGGGAAAGAGAGGGGGTAGAAAGAGAATGGTGAGAGAGTGAGGCAAGGGAGGGGGCAAGAGATGGGGAAAGAGAGAGTGGGAAAAAGAGAGGGAGAGAGCGAGGGGGGAGCGAGAGAGTGTGGGGAGAGAGGGGAGGGAGAAAGGGGGAGGGGGAAGACAGAGGGGAAGACAGAAAGCGGGGGAGAGAGCGGGGAAGAGAGGGGGAGATGGAGATAGAAGAGACGGAGAGAGGTAAGAGGGAAGATGGAGTGGGGAGAGAGAGTGGAGAGAGAGAAAGGAGAGAGAGAGAGAGACGGGCGTAGAGAGACAGGGGTAGAGAGACGGGAGTTATGAGAAGGATAAAGAGAGAGGGGGACAGAGGGAGTGGGAGAGAGAGAGGAGAGAGAGGTGGTGAGAGAGAGAAGTGGGGGAGATAGAGAGGTAAGTGAGAGAGGTGGGGGACGGAGAGGTGGGGGAAAGAGATAGAGGGGGAAGAAAGAGCGAGGGAAGAGAGAGGGGAAGAGAGAGGGGGAAAGATAAGGGGAGAGATAAGGGGGAGAGATAAGGAGGAGAGATTGGGGGAGAGATTGGGGGAGAGATTGGGAGAGATTGGGGAGACGTACCAGGAGAGATAGGGAAGAGAGAAGGGGAAATAGAAGGAGAAAGAGAAGGGTAAAGAGAAGGGGAAAAATAGGGGAGAGAGAGGGGTTAGAGAGAGATGGATTAGAGAGAGCGAACGGGAGAGAAAGGGGTCGAGTGCAGGCGTCGAGAGAGTGGGTCGAGAGGGGGAGAGTGAGGGGAGGGGGGAGAGAGGGGTGAGAGCGCGGGGAGAGAGAGTGGGGAGAGAGAGTAGGGAGATAGAGAGTGGGGGAGAGAGGGGGCAGAGAGGGGGCAGAGATGGGGGAGAAAATGAGAGAGTGGAGAGAGAGATTGCAGGGTGAGAGATGGGGAGAGCAATGTGTGAGCAAGAGAGACGGGCGAGAGGATGGCAAACGAGAGACAGAGAAAGGTGCAAGTGTGAGTGAGTGAGTGAGGGGACGGAAATGAGACAGAGTCTGAGAGATCGAGAGAGAGAGTGCGATAAGGGGACAAGAGAGAGAAAGAGAGAGAGAGAAAGATAGAAAGAGGGGGAGAGCGAGATAGGGAGAGATACAAGGTGAGCTAGAGAGAGAGGGACGTGAGTGAGAGGCACGCGAGGGAGAGAGAGACAGTTCGGTGAGAGACAGGGATGAGGTGGAGAGTGGGTGAGTGGGTGAGAGAGAGAGTGAGTGAGGGGAAGAGAGATAGAAAGAGAAGTTGAGAGAGGGGCTGAGAGAGAATGAGAGTGAGAGGGTGAGAGATATAGAGTGAGGGAGTGAGTGAGGGGATCGAGAAAAAGCGACAGAGAGTCTGAGAGAGAGAGAGAGAGAGAGATGTCTCAGTGAGGACCAGTGCAGCAGAGGTGAGAACAGGACCCTTACAAGATGATGTGAATGAAGCCTAGAATGTAGCTGTTCCTTACCCAGCTCTGTGTCCAAGTCCTGTCTTCCGGGTCTGAATACAGAAGGTCACTAACCCCTCCCTGAGCTGTTTACTGTGAGTGATCTTACCGGCTGCAGGATTTACTGAAGGCTCGAGACCTCCCTCTCCATCTCTGTCTGACTGACCAACCGTCTTTGATGTGGTTATGGTCGAGACAGGAGTTAGGAATTCGGCTGAGACAGGAACAACCTGATTACCTACAGGAGACAGGGAAACAGACAGAATGGGAAGTTAGACTGATGCAGTTAGTGATCTGGAAAATCCCAGTCTCCATCCCTGGCCTGTGCTGCTGTGTCTCTCTGGAATGGGGAATTCCACTGGCACAGGATCTGGAGTAGCTGCAAGAGGGAGAGGCACTGACAGAGGCAGCAATTAGACCCACAGAGTGAGGGATACCACATGGAGAGATACTGAGTGATATCACCAGAGTGCAGGAAGGTATCAGGATCACACAATGGTCATGATGAAAGGGTTGGGATTCATGGTGCACGGGGATCAGTACTCAGTGACAGGTGAGCTACGAGTGGGACAGGTGATGGCCACATGCTATTCTCACATGACTGTTCATCCAGATGTTAATGCCGGTGACAGTATATCCATCTAACTGCTTCAAATCCTTTTAGGAAGGAAATCTATTATAGGCAGCGGGTCTGGCCTACACATGATCCAGACCCAGAGCGATGGGGTTGACTCTAAACTGCTCTCTGTAATCATCCAGCAAGGCACTCAGCTCAAGGGCAGCTCGGGGTGGGCATGCGATGCTGGCCAGCCAGAGACAGCAACATCCCATGAGTGAATTAAACACAACACTGCTGGGACCAGTGTCCTGGTCAACAATGTCGGTAGGCTTATGGACAGGACTTTAAACTGACAGAGAGGATGCATGGCCAGGGTTCAGGTGAAAGGAGCTTTCCAAATCCAAAGAGAAATGGCAATGTAGCTGAAGACAAGCAGAAAGGAACAGGAAGAGACAGAGTTTAACTGAAACTGTATATCAGTGAAATGGATTGTGACAAGAAATTGTGGAAAGAGCCAGTCATAATGTTTTTTTTTGGAATGGACAAAGTCTCTGCAATAAGGTGGATGGACTGTGGCACAGAGATAAATGAGGTTTAGTGGTGACACGGTGAACAAAAGGTGGAACATGAATATTCTATTGTCCACCTCCTTGAGGGGTGTCAGGGAGTGCAGGATGGGTAACCCTGATAGTAATGGGTAACAAAGGCATTACAGAGAAAGCATTTGGCCGCAGATGATGAAGCTGAATCAGTCTGAATGCAGATTCTGGGTAACACGTGTCAAAAACACAAGCAGGAGAACAGTTTTGAGGCTGCCCAACAGCATTTCATTGCTCAACCCTGTTACACATTCCAATGTATTCCTGTGTAATGCAAAGGCACTGTGATCATTTTGGGAGACTTCAGTCTTTATATAATCTGGGACAGTGACATCGGCAAAAGTGATGTTCTCCGAACTCCTCTTTGGATGTTTGTGTCAGTGTTTCTTTGAATAACACGTTGTGCAAACGGCCAGGGAGGTGACTATCTCAGATCGACCATTGGGTGATGACGCTGAGGGAAGGAGTAATGTCACACTGAGATATCCTCTGGGAAATTGTAGTTTAGTGGAATTCAGCGAGATGATGGATTTTTAAAGTGACCATAAAGCACACCCTACAATCACAACCAAAACCATTGACATGTGTTTGAGAGGAGAACTGACCAAGGTAAACAGGGGAAACAGTGAAGTGTATGGCTGGAAATGGACAGTGGGAAACATTCACAGTCATAGAGATGTACAGCACAGAAACAAATCATCCACGCCACCAACATATCCTATCATAATCTCGTTTTATTTGCCAGCACTTGGCCCAAATCCCTCTCAACCCTTCCTGTTCGTATACCCATCCAAATGCCTTTTAAATGCAGTAATTGTACCAGTCTCCACCACTTCATCTGGCAGTTAATTCCATACACGCAACACCCTCCACATCAAAACGTTGTCCCTTACATTCCTTTTATATCTTTCCCCTCTCACCCTCAACCTGGGCCCTCCAGTTCTGGACTACCCCACCCCAGGGAAAAGAACATGTCTGTTAGACCTATCGATTTGTCTCATGGTTTTATAAACCTCCATATGGGTGCCCCTCAGCCTCAGACATTCTAGGGAAAACAGGCCCAGCCCATTTCACCTCTCCCTGTAGCTCATATCCTCTGATCCTATCAGCATCTTTGTTAATCTTTTCTGAACCCTATCAATTTATACAACATTAATCCGATAGGGGGGAGACAAGAATTGCACACAATATTCCAAAAGTGACTTATCCAATATCCTGTATAGCCACAACATGACCTCCCAACTCCTCTACTCAATGCACTGATCAGTAAACACAAGCATAACAAACACCTTCTTCACTATCCGATCGACCCACAATTCTCCTTTCAAGGAATAATGAACCTGCACTCCAAGGTCTCTTTGTTCAGAAACACTCCCTGGGACATTAACATTAAGTGTTAAAGTCCTGCGAAGAGTTGCTTTTCCAAAGTTCAGCACCTCCCATTTATCTAAATTAAACTCCATCTGCCACTCCTCAGACCATTGGCCCATCAGTTCACGATCCCATTATAATGTGATGTAACATTCTTCACTGTCCACTACGCCTGCAATTTTGGTGTCATCTGCAAACTTACTAACTATCCCTGCTGTGTTCACATCCAAATCATTTATATCATTAATGGAAAGTAGTGGACGCAGCACCGATCCTTGTGGCACTCCACTGGTCACAGGTCTCCAGTCTGAAAAAAACCACCCTCCACAACCACCCTCTGTCTTCTACCTTCGTGCCAGTTCTGTATCCAAATGGCTGGTTTTCCCTGTATTCCATGAGATCTATCCTTGCTCTCCAATCTCCCATGTGGTATCTTTTTGAATACCTTACTGAAGTCTATATCACTCACATCCACCGCTCTGCCCTCATCAATCCTTTTGTTACTTCTTCAAAAAACGCAATATCTTAAGACATGATTTCCCACGTACAAAGCAATGCTGACTATCCCCAATTAGACATTGCCTTTCTAAACACATGTAATTCCTCTCCCTCATGTATCCGTCTCTCAAGGTGCCCACGACTGACGTCAGGCGAACCAGTCTGTAGTTCCCTGGCTTGTCCTTACTGCCCTTCTTAAACAGTGGCACCACGTTAGACCAACCTCCAGTCTTCTTGTACCTCATCTGTGTCTATCGATGATACAAATATTCCAGCAATCACTTCTCTAGCTTCCCACAGATATCGAGAGTACACCTGATAAGGTCCTGGGGATTTATCCACCTTGAACCATTTCAAGACATCCAGCACCTCCTCCTCTGTAATATGTACTCACCACCTCCCTGACTGATCCCTACCCAACACTGCAAACTCCCCCTCACTGAATGATCCCTATCCAACACTGCAATCTCCCCCTCCCTGACTGATCACTACCCAACACTGCAAACTCCCCCTCACTGAATGATCCCTATCAAACACTGCAATCTCCCCCTCCCTGACTGATCACTACCGAACACTGCACTCACCCCCTCCCTGACTGATTCCGACCCAAAACTGCACACATCCCATGCCCGGACTGATCCGTACCCAACATTGTAATCTCACCCTCTCTGACTAATCCCTACACAATACTGCACTCACCCCCTCCATGACTGATCCCTACCCAACTCTGCACTCACCCCCTCCCTGAGTGATCCCTACCCAACGCTGCACTCACCCAAAACCCTGTCTGATCCCTACCCAGCACTGCAATCATTCCCTGCCTTTCTGATCCCGTCCCAACATTGAAATCTCCCCCTCCCTGACTAATCTCGACCAAACACTGCACTCACTCCCTCTCTGATTGATCCCTACCCAACACTGCACTCACCCACTCCCTGACAGATCCCTACCCAACACTGCAATCACCCCCTCTCTGACTGATCCCTCCCCAACACAGCAATCTCCCCTCCCTGACCGATCACTAACCAACACTGCAATCTCCCCCTCCCTGACTGATCCCGATCCAACACGGCACTCACCCCCTCCCTGACTGGTCCCTACACAACACCCTGAATTCACACTGCAATCTCCCCCTCCCTAACTAACCCCAACCAACAGTGCAATCTCCCCCTCCCTGACTAAGCCGTACACAACACTGCACTCTCCCTCTACCTGACTGATCCCTACCCAACACGGCAATCTCCCCCTCCCTGACTGATCCCTACCCAACACTGCACTCACCCCCTCCCTGACTGATCTCTACCCAACACTGCAATCTCCCCTTCACTGATGAAGCCCTACCCAACACTGCAATCTCCCCCACCCTGAATGATCCCTATCCAACACTGCAATCATCCCCTCCCTGACTAATCCCTACCCGACCCGGCACTCAAACCCTCCCTGACTGATCCCGACCAAAAACTCCAATCTCCCCCTCCTGACTGATCCCTACCCAACACTGCAAACTCCCCCACGCAGACTGATCCCTACACAACACTGCAATCTCCCCCTCCCTGAATGATCCCTACTCAACACTGCAATCACCCCATCCCTGACTGATCCCTACCCAACACTGCAATCACGCCATTTCCTGACTGATCCCGACCCATCACTGCAATCTCCCCCTCCCTGACTGGTCCCTACCCAACACTGCACTCACACCCTCCCTGACTAATACCTACCCAACACTGCACTCACCCCCTCCATGAATGATCCCTACCCAACACGGCAATCTCCCCCTCCCTGACTGATGCCTACATAACACTGCAATTACCCCATCCCTGACTGATCCCTTCCCAACACTGCAATCTCCCTCTCCCTGACTGATCCATTCCCAACACTGCACTCACCCCCTCCCTGACTGATCTCTACCCAACACTGCAATCTCCCCTTCACTGATGAATCCCTACCCAACACTGCAATCTCCCCCACCCAGAATGATCCCTATCCAACACTGCAATCATCCCCTCCCTGACTAATCCCTACCCAACCCTGCACTCAAACCCTCCCTGAATGATCCCTACCAAACACTGCAATCTCCCCCTCCTGACTGATCCCTACCCAACAATGCAAACTACTTCCTTGACTGATCACGACACAACACTTCACTTAGCCACTCCCTGTCTTATCCATAAACAACTCTGCAATCTCCCCCTCCCTGACTGGACCCGAACCAAAACTGCAATCTCCCCCTCTCTGACTGATCCCTAACCATAACTGTAATCACCCCGTCCATAACTGATCCATATCCAAGACTGCAATCTCCCTTCTTTCACTTATCCCAACACAACACTGCAATCGCCCACTCCCTGACTGATCCCTGCCCAACACTGCAATCTGACCCTCCCTGACTGATCCCTACACAACACTGCAATCAACCCCTCCCTCACTGATCACTACTCAACACTGCAATCACCCCTCTCTGACTGATCCCTTCCCAAAACTGCAATCTCCCCATCCCTGACTGATCCCTCCCCAACACGGCAATCTCCCCCTCCCTGACTGATCCCTACCCAACACTGCAATCTCCCCCTTGCTGACTGATCTCTACACAACACTGGGCTCACACCTCCCTGACTAATCGCGATCCCACACTGCCATCTCCCCCTTCCCTGACTGATCCCTACCCAACACTGCACTCACCCCTCCCTGACTGATCCCTACCCAACACTGCAATCACCCTCTCTCTGACTGATCCCTACCCAATACTGCACTCACCCCTCCCTGACTGATCCCTACCCAACACTGCAATCATCCCCTCCCTGGCTGATCCCTACCCAACACTGCACTGACCCCCTCTCTGAATGATCCGTAACCAACACTGCAATCACCTCCTCCCTGACTGATACCTACCCAACACTGCAATCATCCCCTCCCTGACTGATACCTACACAACACTGCAATCACCCCCTCCCTGACTAAACCCTACCCAACACTGCATTCACCCCCTCCCTGACTGATCCCTACCCAACACTGCAATCTTCCGCTCCCTGACTGATCCCTACCCAACACTGCAATCTCACCCTCCCTGACTGATCCCGACATCAACACTGTAATCAACCCATCCCTGACTGATCCTACCCGACACTGCAATCTCCCCGACGCAGACTGATCCCTACACAACACTGCCATCTCCCCCTCCCTGACTGATCCCGACCCAACACTGCAATTTCCCCTCCCGTACTGATCCCTACGAAACACTGCACTCACCCACTCCCTGACTGATGCCTACACAACACTGCAATTACCGCCTCCCTGAATGATCCCCACCCAACACTGTATTCACCCCCTCCTTGACTGATTCCTACCCAACACTGCAATCTTTCCATCACTGATGAACCCCTACCCAACATTCCAATCTCCCCGTCCCTGACGAATCACTACACAACACTGCAATCACCCGCTCCCTGAATGATCCCTACCATACACTGCAATCTCTCACTCTCTGACTGATCCCTTCTCATCTCTGCACTCACCCCTCCCTGACTGATCCCTAAACCAACACTGCCTCCACTTCATTCCCAGACTGATCCCTACACAACACTGCAATCACCCCCTCCCTGACTGATCCCTACCCAACACTGCAATCATACCCTCCCTGACTAATCCCTACCCAACCCTGCACTCAAACCCTCCCTGAATGATCCCTACCAAACACTGCAATCTCCCCCTCCTGACTGATCCCTACCCAACAATGCAAACTACTTCCTTGACTGATCACGACACAACACTTCACTTAGCCACTCCCTGTCTTATCCATAAACAACTCTGCAATCTCCCCCTCCCTGACTGGACCCGAACCAAAACTGCAATCTCCCCCTCTCTGACTGATCCCTAACCATAACTGTAATCACCCCGTCCATAACTGATCCATATCCAAGACTGCAATCTCCCTTCTTTCACTTATCCCAACACAACACTGCAATCGCCCACTCCCTGACTGATCCCTGCCCAACACTGCAATCTGACCCTCCCTGACTGATCCCTACACAACACTGCAATCAACCCCTCCCTCACTGATCACTACTCAACACTGCAATCACCCCTCTCTGACTGATCCCTTCCCAAAACTGCAATCTCCCCATCCCTGACTGATCCCTCCCCAACACGGCAATCTCCCCCTCCCTGACTGATCCCTACCCAACACTGCAATCTCCCCCTTGCTGACTGATCTCTACACAACACTGGGCTCACACCTCCCTGACTAATCGCGATCCCACACTGCCATCTCCCCCTTCCCTGACTGATCCCTACCCAACACTGCACTCACCCCTCCCTGACTGATCCCTACCCAACACTGCAATCACCCTCTCTCTGACTGATCCCTACCCAATACTGCTCTCACCCCTCCCTGACTGATCCCTACCCAACACTGCAATCATCCCCTCCCTGGCTGATCCCTACCCAACACTGCACTGACCCCCTCTCTGAATGATCCGTAACCAACACTGCAATCACCTCCTCCCTGACTGATACCTACCCAACACTGCAATCATCCCCTCCCTGACTGATACCTACACAACACTGCAATCACCCCCTCCCTGACTAAACCCTACCCAACACTGCATTCACCCCCTCCCTGACTGATCCCTACCCAACACTGCAATCTTCCGCTCCCTGACTGATCCCTACCCAACACTGCAATCTCACCCTCCCTGACTGATCCCGACATCAACACTGTAATCAACCCATCCCTGACTGATCCTACCCGACACTGCAATCTCCCCGACGCAGACTGATCCCTACACAACACTGCCATCTCCCCCTCCCTGACTGATCCCGACCCAACACTGCAATTTCCCCTCCCGTACTGATCCCTACGAAACACTGCACTCACCCACTCCCTGACTGATGCCTACACAACACTGCAATTACCGCCTCCCTGAATGATCCCCACCCAACACTGTATTCACCCCCTCCTTGACTGATTCCTACCCAACACTGCAATCTTTCCATCACTGATGAACCCCTACCCAACATTCCAATCTCCCCGTCCCTGACGAATCACTACGCAACACTGCAATCTACCCCTCCCTTACTGAACCTTACACAACACTGCAATCACCCGCTCCCTGAATGATCCCTACCATACACTGCAATCTCTCACTCTCTGACTGATCCCTTCTCATCTCTGCACTCACCCCTCCCTGACTGATCCCTAAACCAACACTGCCTCCACTCCATTCCCAGACTGATCCCTACACAACACTGCAATCACCCCCTCCCTGACTGATCCCTACCCAACACTGCAATCATACCCTCCCTGACTAATCCCTACCCAACCCTGCACTCAAACCCTCCCTGAATGATCCCTACCAAACACTGCAATCTCCCCCTCCTGACTGATCCCTACCCAACAATGCAAACTACTTCCTTGACTGATCCCGACACAACACTTCACTTAGCCACTCCCTGTCTTATCCATAAACAACTCTGCAATCTCCCCCTCCCTGACTGGACCCGAACCAAAACTGCAATCTCCCCCTCTCTGACTGATCCCTAACCATAACTGTAATCACCCCGTCCATAACTGATCCATATCCAAGACTGCAATCTCCCTTCTTTCACTTATCCCAACACAACACTGCAATCGCCCACTCCCTGACTGATCCCTGCCCAACACTGCAATCTGACCCTCCCTGACTGATCCCTACACAACACTGCAATCACCCCTCTCTGACTGATCCCTTCCCAAAACTGCAATCTCCCCATCCCTGACTGATCCCTCCCCAACACTGCAATCTCCCCCTCCCTGACTGATCCCTACCCAACACTGCAATCTCCCCCTTGCTGACTGATCTCTACACAACACTGGGCTCACACCTCCCTGACTAATCGCGATCCCACACTGCCATCTCCCCCTTCCCTGACTGATCCCTACCCAACACTGCACTCACCCCTCCCTGACTGATCCCTACCCAACACTGCAATCACCCTCTCTCTGACTGATCCCTACCCAATACTGCACTCACCCCTCCCTGACTGATCCCTACCCAACACTGCAATCATCCCCTCCCTGGCTGATCCCTACCCAACACTGCACTGACCCCCTCTCTGAATGATCCGTAACCAACACTGCAATCACCTCCTCACTGACTGATACCTACCCAACACTGCAATCATCCCCTCCCTGACTGATACCTACACAACACTGCAATCACCCCCTCCCTGACTAAACCCTACCCAACACTGCATTCACCCCCTCCCTGACTGATCCCTACCCAACACTGCAATCTTCCGCTCCCTGACTGATCCCTACCCAACACTGCAATCTCACCCTCCCTGACTGATCCCGACATCAACACTGTAATCAACCCATCCCTGACTGATCCTACCCGACACTGCAATCTCCCCGACGCAGACTGATCCCTACACAACACTGCTATCTCCCCCTCCCTGACTGATCCCGACCCAACACTGCAATTTCCCCTCCCGTACTGATCCCTACACAATACTGCACTCACCCACTCCCTGACTGATGCCTACACAACACTGCAATTACCGCCTCCCTGAATGATCCCCACCCAACACTGTATTCACCCCCTCCTTGACTGATTCCTACCCAACACTGCAATCTTTCCATCACTGATGAACCCCTACCCAACATTCCAATCTCCCCGTCCCTGACGAATCACTACGCAACACTGCAATCTACCCCTCCCTTACTGAACCTTACACAACACTGCAATCACCCGCTCCCTGAATGATCCCTACCATACACTGCAATCTCTCACTCTCTGACTGATCCCTTCTCATCTCTGCACTCACCCCTCCCTGACTGATCCCTAAACCAACACTGCCTCCACTCCATTCCCAGACTGATCCCTACACAACACTGCAATCACCCCCTCCCTGACTGATCCCTACCCAACACTGCAATCATACCCTCCCTGACTAATCCCTACCCAACCCTGCACTCAAACCCTCCCTGAATGATCCCTACCAAACACTGCAATCTCCCCCTCCTGACTGATCCCTACCCAACAATGCAAACTACTTCCTTGACTGATCCCGACACAACACTTCACTTAGCCACTCCCTGTCTTATCCATAAACAACTCTGCAATCTCCCCCTCCCTGACTGGACCCGAACCAAAACTGCAATCTCCCCCTCTCTGACTGATCCCTAACCATAACTGTAATCACCCCGTCCATAACTGATCCATATCCAAGACTGCAATCTCCCTTCTTTCACTTATCCCAACACAACACTGCAATCGCCCACTCCCTGACTGATCCCTGCCCAACACTGCAATCTGACCCTCCCTGACTGATCCCTACACAACACTGCAATCAACCCCTCCCTCACTGATCACTACTCAACACTGCAATCACCCCTCTCTGACTGATCCCTTCCCAAAACTGCAATCTCCCCATCCCTGACTGATCCCTCCCCAACACTGCAATCTCCCCCTCCCTGACTGATCCCTACCCAACACTGCAATCTCCCCCTTGCTGACTGATCTCTACACAACACTGGGCTCACACCTCCCTGACTAATCGCGATCCCACACTGCCATCACCCCCTTCCCTGACTGATCCCTACCCAACACTGCACTCACCCCTCCCTGACTGATCCCTACCCAACACTGCAATCACCCTCTCTCTGACTGATCCCTACCCAATACTGCACTCACCCCTCCCTGACTGATCCCTACCCAACACTGCAATCATCCCCTCCCTGGCTGATCCCTACCCAACACTGCACTGACCCCCTCTCTGAATGATCCGTAACCAACACTGCAGTCACCTCCTCCCTGACTGATACCTACCCAACACTGCAATCGTCCCCTCCCTGACTGATACCTACACAACACTGCAATCACCCCCTCCCTGACTAAACCCTACCCAACACTGCATTCACCCCCTCCCTGACTGATCCCTACCCAACACTGCAATCTTCCGCTCCCTGACTGATCCCTACCCAACACTGCAATCTCACCCTCCCTGACTGATCCCGACATCAACACTGTAATCAACCCATCCCTGACTGATCCTACCCGACACTGCAATCTCCCCGACGCAGACTGATCCCTACACAACACTGCCATCTCCCCCTCCCTGACTGATCCCGACCCAACACTGCAATTTCCCCTCCCGTACTGATCCCTACGCAACACTGCACTCACCCACTCCCTGACTGATGCCTACACAACACTGCAATTACCGCCTCCCTGAATGATCCCCACCCAACACTGTATTCACCCCCTCCTTGACTGATTCCTACCCAACACTGCAATCTTTCCATCACTGATGAACCCCTACCCAACATTCCAATCTCCCCGTCCCTGACGAATCACTACGCAACACTGCAATCTACCCCTCCCTTACTGAACCTTACACAACACTGCAATCACCCGCTCCCTGAATGATCCCTACCATACACTGCAATCTCTCACTCTCTGACTGATCCCTTCTCATCTCTGCACTCACCCCTCCCTGACTGATCCCTAAACCAACACTGCCTCCACTCCATTCCCAGACTGATCCCTACACAACACTGCAATCACCCCCTCCCTGACTGATCCCTACCCAACACTGCAATCATACCCTCCCTGACTAATCCCTACCCAACCCTGCACTCAAACCCTCCCTGAATGATCCCTACCAAACACTGCAATCTCCCCCTCCTGACTGATCCCTACCCAACAATGCAAACTACTTCCTTGACTGATCCCGACACAACACTTCACTTAGCCACTCCCTGTCTTATCCATAAACAACTCTGCAATCTCCCCCTCCCTGACTGGACCCGAACAAAAACTGCAATCTCCCCCTCTCTGACTGATCCCTAACCATAACTGTAATCACCCCGTCCATAACTGATCCATATCCAAGACTGCAATCTCCCTTCTTTCACTTATCCCAACACAACACTGCAATCGCCCACTCCCTGACTGATCCCTGCCCAACACTGCAATCTGACCCTCCCTGACTGATCCCTACACAACACTGCAATCAACCCCTCCCTCACTGATCACTACTCAACACTGCAATCACCCCTCTCTGACTGATCCCTTCCCAAAACTGCAATCTCCCCATCCCTGACTGATCCCTCCCCAACACTGCAATCTCCCCCTCCCTGACTGATCCCTACCCAACACTGCAATCTCCCCCTTGCTGACTGATCTCTACACAACACTGGGCTCACACCTCCCTGACTAATCGCGATCCCACACTGCCATCTCCCCCTTCCCTGACTGATCCCTACCCAACACTGCACTCACCCCTCCCTGACTGATCCCTACCCAACACTGCAATCACCCTCTCTCTGACTGATCACTACCCAATACTGCACTCACCCCTCCCTGACTGATACCTACCCAACACTGCAATCATCCCCTCCCTGGCTGATCCCTACCCAACACTGCACTGACCCCCTCTCTGAATGATCCGTAACCAACACTGCAATCACCTCCTCCCTGACTGATACCTACCCAACACTGCAATCATCCCCTCCCTGACTGATACCTACACAACACTGCAATCACCCCTCCCTGACTAAACCCTACCCAACACTGCATTCACCCCCTCCCTGACTGATCCCTACCCAACACTGCAATCTTCCGCTCCCTGACTGATCCCTACCCAACACTGCAATCTCACCCTCCCTGACTGATCCCGACATCAACACTGTAATCAACCCATCCCTGACTGATCCTACCCGACACTGCAATCTCCCCGACGCAGACTGATCCCTACACAACACTGCCATCTCCCCCTCCCTGACTGATCCCGACCCAACACTGCAATTTCCCCTCCCGTACTGATCCCTACGCAACACTGCACTCACCCACTCCCTGACTGATGCCTACACAACACTGCAATTACCGCCTCCCTGAATGATCCCCACCCAACACTGTATTCACCCCCTCCTTGACTGATTCCTACCCAACACTGCAATCTTTCCATCACTGATGAACCCCTACCCAACATTCCAATCTCCCCGTCCCTGACGAATCACTACGCAACACTGCAATCTACCCCTCCCTTACTGAACCTTACACAACACTGCAATCACCCGCTCCCTGAATGATCCCTACCATACACTGCAATCTCTCACTCTCTGACTGATCCCTTCTCATCTCTGCACTCACCCCTCCCTGACTGATCCCTAAACCAACACTGCCTCCACTCCATTCCCAGACTGATCCCTACACAACACTGCAATCATCCCCCTCCTTAACTGATCCCTATACAACACAGCAATCACACCCTCCCTGACTGATCCCTACCTAATACTCCAATCATCCCCTCCTTCAATAATCCTCCCCAACACTGCAGTATACCCCCACCCTGACTGATCCCAACCCAATACTGCAATCTCCCCCTCCTGACTGATCCCTACCCAACACTGCAATCTCACCCTCCCTGACTGATCCCTACCCAACACTGCAATCTCGCCCTCCCTGACTGATCCCGACGTCAACACTGCATTCACCCCTCCCTGACTGATCTCTACACAATACTGCAATCTTCCTCTCACTGACTGATCCCTACCCAACACTGCACTGACCCCCTCCCTGACTGATCCCTACACAACACTTCAATCACACCCGCACAGACTGATCGGGAACCAACACTGCAGTCACATCCTCCCTGACTGATCTCTACCTAACACTGCAATCGCCCTCTCCCTAACTAATCCCTCCCAACACTGCAGTGTACCACCTCCCTCACTGAACACAAACCAACACTGCACTCTCCCCCTCCCTGACTGATCCCGACCCAACATTGCAATCTTCCGCTCCCTGACTGATCCCTGCCCATACTAAATTTACCCCCTCACTGACTGAACCCTACCCAACACTGCACTCACCCCATCCCTGACGTATCCCGACCCAACACTGTACTCACCCCCTCCCTGACTGATCCCTGCACAGCACTGCAATCACACCCTCCCTAACTGATCCCTACCTAACACTGCAATCACCCAAACCCTAAATAATCCCTCCCCAACACTGCAGTATACCCCCTCCCTGACTGATCCCAACCCAATACTGCAATCTCCCCCTCCCTGACTGATACCTACGCAACACTGCAATCACCCCCTCCCTAACTGATCCCTACACAACACTGCAATCACACCCTCCCAGACTGATCCGTAACCAACAATGCAATCACCTCCTCCCTGACTGATCTCTACCTAACATTGCAATCACCCCTCCCTAACTAATCCCTCCCCAACACTGCAGTATACCCCCTCCCTGACTGATCCCAACCCAATACTGCAATCTCCCCTTCCCTGACTGATACCTACCCAACACTGCACTCTCCCCCTCCCTGACTGATCCCTGCCCCACACTAAATTTACCCCCTCCCTGTCTGATGCCTACAAAACACTGCAATCTCTCCCTCCCTGACTGATCCCTACCCAACCCTGCAATCACCCCCTCCCTGACAGTTAGGATTACAGCGGTGGAAAGGATGATGGAGGAAGACTTGCATTCTGAGGTAGTTTGGCTGAGGTTAGAAATAGGAAAGGTGAGGTCACCCTGTTAGGAGTTTTCTACAGGCCTCCTAATAGTCCGAGAGACGTAGAGGAAAGTATTGCAAGGATGATTCAGGAGAAGAGTGAAAGTAGTAGGGTGGTTGTTATGAGGGACTTTAACTTCCCAGATATTGACTGGGAAAGCTATAGTTCGAGTTTGTTAGATGGGTCGGTGTTTGTCCAATGTGTGCAGGAGGGTTTCCTGACACAATATGAAGACAGGCCAACAAGAGGTGAGGCCATACTGGATTTGGTTCCAAGTAATGAACCAGGCCAGGTGTTAGACTTGGAGGTAGGTGAGCACTTCGGGGACAGTGACCACAACACGGTGACTTTTACTCTGGTGATGGAGAGGGATAGGTGTGCACTGCAGAGCAGGAGTTATAGCTGGGGGCAGGGAAATTATGATGCGGTGAGGCATGACATAGGAGGTGTGGATTGGAAAAATAGGTTTCAAGGGAAGGACACAAATGATATCTGGAGCTTGTTCAAGGAGCAGCTATTGGGTGTCCTTGATAAGTATGTACCAGGCAGGCAGGTAGTAAAGGGTCTTGTGAGGGAGCCGTGGTTTAATAAGGAATTGGAATCCCTTGCAAAAGGGAAGAGGGCGGCCTATGTAACGATGAGGCGTGAAGGTTCAGTTGGGGCGATTGAGAGTTATAAGGTAGCTAGGAAGGATCTAAAGAGAGAGCTAGGAGCAGCGAGAAGGGGACATGAAAACTCCTTGGTTGGTAGGATTAGGGAAAACCCTAAGGCTTTCTATAGGTATGTCAGGAATATAAGGATGACTAGGGTAGGTATCAGTCCAGTCAAGGATAGTAGTGGGAAGTCGTGCATGGAGGCAGAGGAGATTGGAGAGACACTAAATCAATAATTTTCGTCAGTATTCACTCAGGAACAGGACGTTGTTGCTGATGTGAATATTGAGTCACAAGTGATTAGAATGGATGGCTTTGAGGTATGTAGGGAAGTGGTCCAGAGAATACTGGAAAGGGTGAAAATAGATAAGTCCCCTGGGCCTGATGGCATTTATCCTAGGATCCTCTGGGAAGCTCGGGGGGAGATAGCGGAGCCATTGGCCTTGATTTTTATGTCGTCGTTGTCTACAGGAATTGTGCCAGAAGACTGGAGGATAGCGAATGTGGTCCCCTTGCTCAAGAAGGGGAGTAGGGACAACCCTGGTAACTATAGGCCAGTGAGTCTCACTTCTGTTGTGGGCAAAGTCTTAGAGAGAATTGTAAGGGATAGGATTTATGAACATCTGGATAGGAATAATGTGATCAAGGAGAGTCAGCATGGTTTTGTGAAGGGCAGGTCGTGCCTCACAAACTTTATTGAGTTCTTTGAGAAGGTGACTAAGGAAGTGGACGAGTGTAAAGCAGTAGATGTGGTGTATATGGATTTTAGCAAGGCGTTCGATAAGGTACCCCATGGTAGGCTACTGCAAAAATTACAGAGGTATGGCATTGAGGGTGCATTAGAGGTTTGGATTAGGAATTCGCTGGCTGGAAAGAGACAGAGGGTAGTAGTTGATGGGAAAGGTTCATCTTGGAGTGCAGTTACTAGCGGGGTTCCACAAGGATCTGTTTTGGGACCAAATGGAGTTCAATGTTGCTAAGTGTGAAGTCATTCACTTTGGTAGGAGTAACAAGAAGATGGATTACTGGGCTAATGGTAGGCTACTTGGTAGTGTGGATGAGCAGAGGGATCTTGGTGTCCATGTACACAGATCTTTGAAAGTTGCCACCCAGGTAAATAGTGCAGTGAAGAAGGCATATGGCGTACTGGGCTTTATTGGTAGAGGAATTGAGTTCCTGAGTCCTGAGGTCATGTTGCAGTTATATAAGACTATGGCGCGGCCTTATCTGGAGTATTGTTTACAGTTTTGGTCGCCATACTATAGGAAGGATGTGGAGGCACTGGAACGGGTGCTGAGGAGGTTTACCAGGATGTTGCCTGGTATGGTAGGAAGATCGTATGAGGAAAGGCTAAGGCACTTGTGGATTTTCTCATTGGAGAAAAGAAGGTTTAGGGGAGATTTGATAGTGGTGTAAAAGATGATTAGGGTTTTAAATAGGATTGACAGTGAGAACCGTTTTCCGAGTATGGAGTCAGCTGTTACTAAGTGACACAGCTTTAAGTTATGGGGAGGTTGGTATAAGACAGATGTTAGGGGTAGATTCTTTACTCAGCGGGTTGTGAGTTCATGGAATGCCCTGCCAGTATCAGTGGTGGATTCTCCCTCTTTATGGTCATTCATGCGGGCATTGGGTAAGCATACGGATGTAATTGGGCTAGTGTAGGTTAGGTAGGCTTCGGTCGGCGCAACATCATGCGCCGAAGGGCCTGTACTTCGCTGTATTTTTCGATCTTGTATGATCCCTGCTCAACACCGCAATCTCCCCCTCCCTGACTCATGCCTTCACAACACTGCAATTACCTCTCCCTGATTGATCCCTACCCAACACTGCAATCACCCCCTCCCTGACTAATCCCTACCCAACACTACAATATCCCCCTCCCTGACTGATCCCAACCCAACACTGCAATCTCACCCTCCCTGACTGATCCCTACCCAACACTGCAATCTCCCCATCCATGACTGATCCCGAACCAACACGGCAATCTGCCCCACCCAGACTGATCCCCACCCAAAACTGCAATCTCCCACACCCAGACTGATTGCGACCCAACACTGCAATCGCCCACTCCCTGACTGATCCCTTCCCAACACTACAATATCCCCCTCCCTGACTGATCCCAACCCAACACTGCAATCTCACCCTCCCTGAATAATCCCTACCCAACACTGGACTCACCACGCCCCTGATTGATCCCTCAACAACACTGCAATCACTCCCCCCTAACTGAGCCCTATCCCAAACTGCAATCCTACCTCACTGACTGAAACCTACACAACTCTGTACTCACCCGCTCCCTGACTGATACCAACCCAAAACTGCAATCACCCCCTCCCTGACTGATCCCTACCCAACACTGCAATCTCCCCCTTCCCTGACTGATCCCTACCCAGCACTGCAATCTCCCACTCCCTGACTGAAACCTACCCAACACTGCAATCTCCGCATCCCTGACTGATCCCTAACCAACATGGCAATCTGTCCCACCAAGACTGATACCAACCCAACACTGCAATCTCCCCCTCCCAGACTGATCCCTACCCAACACTGCAATCTCACCGCCCTGTCTGATCCCGACACAACACTGCATTCACCCTCTACTTGACTAATTCCTTCACAACGCTGCAATCACCCATTCTCTGACTAATCCCTACCAAACACTGCACTTTACCGCTCTCTGACTGATCTCTACACAATACTGCAATCTCCCCCTAACTGAGTGATCCCTACCCAACAAACACTCACCCACTCCCTGACTGATCCCCACCCAAAACTGTAATCGCCCTCTCCCTGACTGATCCCTACCCAACACTGCACTCAGCCGCTTCCTGACTAATCCCTACCCAACACTGCATTCCCCCCTCCCTGACTGATCCCGACCCAACACTACAATATCCCCCTCCCTGACTGATCCCTACACAACACTGCAATCTCACCCTCCCTGACTGATCCCAACCCAACACTGCAACCTCCCCCTCCCTGACTGATCCCTCCCCAACACAGCACTCACCCCCTCCCAGACTGAACCCTACCCAACACTGCAATCTCCACCTCCCTGACTGATCCCTTCCCAAAACTGCAATCTCACCCTGCCTGATTCATCCCTCCCGAACACTGCAATCACCCCTTCTCTGACTGATCCCTCCCCAACACTGTAATCTCCCCCTCACTAACTGATCCCTCTCCATCACTGCAATTTCCACCTCGCTGACTGATCCCTCTCCAACACTGCAATTTCCACCTCCCTGACTGATCCCTACCCAACACTGCAGTCTGCCCCACCCAGACTGAACCGGACCCAAGACTCCAAATTTCCCCACACAGACTGATGCCTACCTAACACTGCAATCTCCCCCACCCTGACTGATCCCTACACAACACTACAATCACCCCCTCCCTTACAGATCACAACCCAACACTGCAATCTCACCCTCCCTGACTGATCCCTACACAACACTGCACTCACTCCTTCCCGAACCGATCCCGATCCAACACTGCAATATCCCCCACCCTGACTGATCCCTAACCAACACTGCAATCACCCCCTCCCTGACTGATCCCTACCCAACACTGCAATCTCCCCCTAACTGACTGATCCCGACACAACAATGCAATCACCCCCTCCCTGACTGATCACTACCCAACACTGTAACCCCCCCCTCCCTGACTGATCCCTACATAACACTGCAATATCCCCTTCCCTGACTGATCCCGACCCAACACTGCAATCTCCTCCTCCTTGACTGATCCCTCCCCAACACGACAATCTACCCCTCCCTGACTGATCCCTACCCAACACTGCAATCTCCACATCCCTGATTGATCTTACCCAACACTGCAACCTCCCCATCCCTGACTTATCCCTACCCAACAATGCACTCACCCATTCCCTGACTGATACCTCCCCAACACTGCAATCTGCCACACCCAGACTGATCCCTACCAAGACTGCAATCTCCCGCACATAGACTGATCCCTACCTAACACTGCAATCTATCCCTCCCTGACTGATCCCGAGACAACACAACAATCACCCCCTCCCTGACTGATCACAACCCAACACTGCAATCTCACCCTCCCTGAATAATCCCTACCCGACAATGCACTCACCCCCTCCTTGACTGATCCCTACATAACACTGCACTCACGCCCTCCCTAACTGACCCCAATCCAACACTGCAATCTCCCCCTCCCTGACTGATCCCTACAAAACACTACAATCACCCCCTCCCTGACTGATGCGTACACAACACTGCAATCTCCCACTCCCTGACTGATCCCTACCCAACACTGCAATCACCCCATTCCCTGACTGATCCCTACCCAACACTGCAATCACCCCCTCCCTGACTGAACCCTACACAACACTGCAATCTCCCCCGCCCTGACTGATCGCTACACAACACTGCAATCACCCCATTCCCTGACTGATCCCTACCCAACACGGCAATCTCACCATTCCCCGACTGATTCCTACCTAACACTGCAATCACCCCCTCCCTGATTCATCCCCACCCAAAACTGCAATCTCCCCCTCCCACACTGATCCCTACCCAATACTACAATTCCCCCTCCCTGACTGATCCCTATCCAACACTGCAATCTCCAACTCCATGACTGATCCACACCCAACACTGCAATCACCCCCTCCCGGACTGATCCCGACACTACACTGCAATCTCACCCTCCCTGACTGATCCCCACCAACACTGAAATCTCCCCCTCCCTGACTGATCCCTATCCAACACTGCAATCACCCCGTTCCCTGACTGATCCCTACCCAACACTGCAATCACCGCCTCCCGGACTGATCCATTAACGACACTGCAATCTCACCCTCCCTGACTGATCCCCAACAACACTGAAATCTCCCCTTCCCTGACTGATCCTACCCAACACTGCAATCACCCCATTCCCTGACTGATCCCTACCCAACACTGCAATCTCCCCCTCCCTGACTGATCCCTACCCAACACTGCAATCACACCCCCTGACTCATCCCCACCCAATACTGCAATCTCCCCCTCTAACACTGATCCCTACCCAATACTACAATTCATCATCTCTGACTGATCCATACCCAACACTGCAATCTCCCACCTCCCTGACTGATCCCTACCCAACACTGCAATCACTTCCTCCCTGACTGATCCCTCCCCAACACTGCAATCTCCCCCTCCCTGACTGATCCCTAGCCATCACTGTAATCTCCCCCTCACTGACTAATCCCTCCCCAACAGTGCAATCTTCCCCTCACTGACTGATCCCTACCCAAGACTGCACTCACCCCCTCGCTGACTGATCCCTACCCAACACTGCAATCACCCCCTCCCTGACTGATCCCTCCCCAACACTGCAATCTCCCCTCCCTGACTGATCCCTAGCCATCACTGTAATCTCCCCCTCACTGACTGATCCCTCCCCAACACTGCAATCTTCCCATTCCCTGTCTGATCCCTACCCAAGATTGCACGCACCTCCTCGCTGACTGATCCCGACCAAACACTGCAATCCTTCCGTGCCTGACTGATCCCTACACAACACTGTAATCTCCACCTGCCGGAATGATCCCTACACAACACTGTACTCACCCCCTCGCTGACTGATCCCGACGCAACACTACAATCTCCCCGTCCCTGACTGATCCCTACCCAACACTGCAATCTCCCCCACACAGACTGATCCCTACCCAACACTGCAATCTCACCGCCCTGTCTGATCCCGACACAACACTGCATTCACCCTCTACTTGACTAATTCCTTCACAACGCTGCAATCACCCATTCTCTGACTAATCCCTACCAAACACTGCACTTTACCGCTCTCTGACTGATCTCTACACAATACTGCAATCTCCCCCTAACTGAGTGATCCCTACCCAACACTGCACTCACCCACTCCCTGACTGATCCCCACCCAAAACTGCATTCTCCCTCTCCCTGACTGATCCCTACCCAACACTGCACTCAGCCGCTTCCTGACTAATCCCTACCCAACACTGCATTCCCCCCTCCCTGACTGATCCCGACCCAACACTACAATATCCCCCTCCCTGACTGATCCCTACACAACACTGCAATCTCACCCTCCCTGACTGATCCCAACCCAACACTGCAACCTCCCCCTCCCTGACTGATCCCTCCCCAACACAGCACTCACCCCCTCCCAGACTGAACCCTACCCAACACTGCAATCTCCACCTCCCTGACTGATCCCTTCCCAAAACTGCAATCTCACCCTGCCTGATTCATCCCTCCCGAACACTGCAATCACCCCTTCTCTGACTGATCCCTCCCCAACACTGTAATCTCCCCCTCACTAACTGATCCCTCTCCAACACTGCAATTTCCACCTCGCTGACTGATCCCTCTCCAACACTGCAATTTCCACCTCCCTGACTGATCCCTACCCAACACTACAGTCTGCCCCACCCAGACTGATCCGGACCCAAGACTCCAAATTTCCCCACACAGACTGATGCCTACCTAACACTGCAATCTCCCCCACCCTGACTGATCCCTACACAACACTACAATCACCCCCTCCCTGACAGATCACAACCCAACACTGCAATCTCACCCTCCCTGACTGATCCCTACACAACACTGCACTCACTCCTTCCCGAACCGATCCCGATCCAACACTGCAATATCCCCCACCCTGACTGATCCCTAACCAACACTGCAATCACCCCCTCCCTGACTGATCCCTACCCAACACTGCAATCTCCCCCTAACTGACTGATCCCGACACAACAATGCAATCACCCCCTCCCTGACTGATCACTACCCAACACTGTAACCCCCCCCCTGACTGATCCCTACATAACACTGCAATATCCCCTTCCCTGACTGATCCCGACCCAACACTGCAATCTCCTCCTCCTTGACTGATCCCTCCCCAACACGACAATCTCCCCCTCCCTGACTGATCCCTACCCAACACTGCAATCTCCACATCCCTGATTGATCTCTACCCAACACTGCAACCTCCCCATCCCTGACTTATCCCTACCCAACAATGCACTCACCCATTCCCTGACTGATACCTCCCCAACACTGCAATCTGCCACACCCAGACTGATCCCTACCAAGACTGCAATCTCCCGCACATAGACTGATCCCTACCTAACACTGCAATCTATCCCTCCCTGACTGATCCCGAGACAACACAACAATCACCCCCTCCCTGACTGATCACAACCCAACACTGCAATCTCACCCTCCCTGAATAATCCCTACCCGACAATGCACTCACCCCCTCCTTGACTGATCCCTACATAACACTGCACTCACGCCCTCCCTAACTGACCCCAATCCAACACTGCAATCTCCCCCTCCCTGACTGATCCCTACAAAACACTACAATCACCCCCTCCCTGACTGATCACAACCCAACACTGCAATCTCACCCTCCCTGAATAATCCCTACCCGACAATGCACTCACCCCCTCCTTGACTGATCCCTACATAACACTGCACTCACGCCCTCCCTAACTGACCCCAATCCAACACTGCAATCTCCCCCTCCCTGACTGATCCCTACAAAACACTACAATCACCCCCTCCCTGACTGATCACAACCCAACAGTGCAATCTCACCATCCCGGAATAATCCCTACCCAACACTGCACTCACCCTCTCCTTGACTGATCCCTACACAACACGGCACTCACTCCCTCCCTAACTGAACCCGATCCAACACTGCAATCTCCCCCTCCCTGACTGATCCCTACACAACTCTGCACACACCCCATCCCTGACTGATGCGTACACAACACTGCAATCTCCCACTCCCTGACTGATCCCTACCCAACACTGCAATCACTCCCTCCCTGACTGATCCCTCCCCAACACTGCAATCTCCCCCTCCCTGACTGATCCCTAGCCATCACTGTAATCTCCCCCTCACTGACTAATCCCTCCCCAACAGTGCAATCTTCCCCTCACTGACTGATCCCTACCCAAGACTGCACTCACCCCCTCGCTGACTGATCCCTACCCAACACTGCAATCACCCCCTCCCTGACTGATCCCTCCCCAACACTGCAATCTCCCCTCCCTGACTGATCCCTAGCCATCACTGTAATCTCCCCCTCACTGACTGATCCCTCCCCAACACTGCAATCTTCCCATTCCCTGTCTGATCCCTACCCAAGATTGCACGCACCTCCTCGCTGACTGATCCCGACAAAACACTGCAATCCTTCCGTGCCTGACTGATCCCTACACAACACTGTAATCTCCACCTGCCGGAATGATCCCTACACAACACTGTACTCACCCCCTCGCTGACTGATCCCGACGCAACACTACAATCTCCCCGTCCCTGACTGATCCCTACCCAACACTGCAATCTCCCCCACACAGACTGATCCCTACCCAACACTACAATCACCCCTCCCTCATTGATCACAACCCAACACTGCAATCTCACCCTCCCTAACTGATCCCAATCCAACACTGCCATCTCCCCCTCCCTGACTGATCCCTATACAACTCTGTACTCACCCCATCCCTGACTAATCGCTACCCAACACTGCAATCTCCGCCTCCCTGACTGATCCCTACACAACTCTGTACTCACCCCATCCCTGACTGATCCCTACCCAACACTGCAATCACACCCTCCCTGACAGTTCCCTACCAAACACTGCAATCTCCCACTCCCTGACTGATCCCCACCCAACACTGCAATCTCCCCCTAACTGACTGATCCCTACCCAACACCGCAATCACCCCCTTCCTGACTGATCTCTACACTACTCTGCAATCTCCCCCTCCCTGACTGATCCCTACCCAACACTGCAATCTCCCCCTCCCTGACTGATCCCTATCTAACACTGCAATCACCCACTCCCTGACTCATCCCCACCCAATACTGCAATCTCCCCCTCCCTGACTGATCCCTACACAACACGGCAAACTCCCATCTCCCTGACTGATCCCTAGCCAACACTGTAATCTCACCCTCCCTGACTGTTCCCTACCAAACACTGCAATCTCCCACTCCCTGACTGATCCCCACCCAACACTGCAATCTCCCCCTAACTGACTGATCCCTACCCAACACTGCAATCACCCCCTCCCTGACTGATCCCTACACTACTCTGCAATCTGCACCTCCCTGACTGATCCCTACCCAACACTGCAATCACCCACTCCCTGACTCATCCGTACCCAATACTGCAATCTCCACCTCCCACACTGATCCCTACCCAATACTTCAATTCCCCCTCCCTGACTGATCCCTACCCAACACTGCAATCTCCCATCTCCCTGACCGATCCCTAGAAAAGACTGTAATCTCCCCCTCACTGACTAATCCCTCCGCAACACTGCAATCTTCCCCTCCCTGACAGATCCCTGACCCACACGAACTTCACCCCCTCACTGACTGACACCTACCCAACACTACACTTACCTCCTCCCTGCTGATCCCTACCCAGGACTGCACTCACCCCCTCCCTGACTGATCCCAACACAACAATTTACTCACCCCCTCGCTGTCTGATCCCTACCCAACACTGCAAATAACCCCATTCCCTGATTGATCCCGACCCAACACTGCAATCTCCTCCTCCCTGACTGATCCCTCCCCAAAACTAGAATCTCCCCCTCCCTGACTGATCCCTACCCAACACTGCAATCTGCCCCATCCTGACTGATCCCTATCCAAGACTGCAAACACCCCCACCCTGACTGACCCCTAGCCAACACTGTAATCTCCCCCTGACTGACAGATCCCTTCCCAACACTGCAATCTTCCCCTCCCTGACTGATCCCTACCCCAAACTAATTTCACCCCCTCACTGACTGAACCATACCGAACACTGCAATCTTCCGCTCCCTAACTGATCCCTACCCAAGACTGCACTCACCCCCTCCCTGACTGATCCCGCCAAACACTGCAATCTCCCCCTCCCTAACTGATCCCTACACAACACTGGAATCTCCACCTCCCGGACTGATCCCTACACAACACTGTACTCACCCCCTCGCTGACTGATCCCTACGCAATACTTCAATCTCCCCCTCCATGACTGATCCCCACCCAACAATGTAATCTCCCCCTCCCTGATTGATCCCTCCCCAACACGACAATCTCCCTCTTCCTGACTGATCCCTACCCAACAATGTATTCTCCCCCTCCCTGACTGATCCCTACACAACACTGTACTTATCCCCTCTCTGACTGATCCCTTCCCCACAGTGCAATGTCCCCTACCCTGTCTGATCCCTAACCAAACCCTATAATCTCCCCCTCCCGGTTTGATCACTGCACAACACTGTACTCACCCCCTCCTTGACTGATCGCTACACAACACCGCAATCTCCCCCTCCCTGACTGATCCCTACACAACTCTGTACTCACCCCATCCCTGACTTATGCGTACACAACACTGCAATCTCCCACTCCCTGACTGATCCCTACCCAACACTGCAATCACCCCATTCCCTGACTGATCCCTACCCAACACTGCAATCACCCCCTCCCTGACTGAACCCTACACAACACTGCAATCTCCCCCGCCCTGACTGATCGCTACACAACACTGCAATCACCCCATTCCCTGACTGATCCCTACCCAACACGGCAATCTCACCATTCCCCGACTGATTCCTACCTAACACTGCAATCACCCCCTCCCTGATTCATCCCCACCCAAAACTGCAATCTCCCCCTCCCACACTGATCCCTACCCAATACTACAATTCCCCCTCCCTGACTGATCCCTATCCAACACTGCAATCTCCCACTCCCTGACTGATCCACACCCAACACTGCAATCACCCCCTCCCGGACTGATCCCGACACTACACTGCAATCTCACCCTCCCTGACTGATCCCCAACAACACTGAAATCTCCCCCTCCCTGACTGATCCTACGCAACACTGCAATCACCCCGTTCCCTGACTGATCCCTACCCAACACTGCAATCTCCCCCTCCCTGGCTGATCCCTAGCCAACACTGCAGTCTCACCCTCCCTGACTGATCCCTACATAACACTGCAATCTCCCCCTCCCTGACTGATCCCTACCCAACACTGCAGTCTCACCCTCCCTGACTGATCCCTACCAAACACTGCAATCTCCCACTCCTTGACTGATCCCCACCCAACACTGCAGTCTCACCCTCCCTGACTGATCCCTACCAAACACTGCAATCACCCCGTTCCCTGACTGATCCCTACCCAACACTGCAATCACCCCCTCCCGGACTGATCCCGACACTACACTGCAATCTCACGCTCCCTGAAAGATCCCCACCAACACTGAAATCTCCCCCTCCCTGACTGATCCAACGCAACACTGCAATCACCCCGTTCCCTGACTGATCCCTACCCAACATTGCAATCACCCCCTCCCGGACTGATCCCTACACTACACTGCAATCTTACCCTCCCTGACTGATCCCCAACTACACTGAAATCTCCCCCTCCCTGATGGATCCTACCCAATACTGCAATCACCCCAATCCCTGACTGATCCCTACACGACACTGCAATCTCCCCCTCCCTAACTCATCCCCACCCAATACTGCAATCTCCCCCTCCCACACTTATCCCTACCCAATGCTACAATTCATCATCTCTGACTGATCCCCACCCAACACTGCAATCACCCCCTCCCTGACTGATCCCTCCCCAACACTGCAATCTCCCCCTCCCTGACTGATCCCTAGCCATCACTGTAATCTCCCCCTCACTGACTGATCCCTCCCCAACACTGCAATCTTCCCCTCCCTGACTGATCCCTCCCCAACACTGCAATCTCCCCCTCCCTGACTGATCCCTAGCCATCACTGTAATCTCCCCCTCACTGACTGATCCCTCCCCAACACTGCAATCTTCCCCTCCCTGTCTGATCCCTACCCAAGATTGCACGCACACCCTCGCTGACTGATCCCGACCAAACACTGCAATCACCCACTCCCTGACTGATCCCACCCCAACACTGCAATCTCCCTTCCCTGACTGATCCCTAGCCATCACTGTAATCTCCCCCTCACTGACTGATCCCTCCCCAACAGTGCAATCTTCCCCTCCCTGTCTGATCCCTACCCAAGATTGCACGCACCACCTCGCTGACTGATCCCGACCAAACACTGCAATCATTCCGTCCCTGACTGATCCCTACACAACACTGTAATCTCCACCTCCCGAAATGATCCCTACACAATACTGTACTCACCCCCTCGCTGACTGGTCCCTACGCAACACTGCAATCTCACCCTCCCTAACTGATCCCCATCCAACACTGCAAACTCCCCCTCCCTGACTGATCCCTATACAACTCTGTACTCACCCCATCCCTGACTAATCCCTACCCAACACTGTAATCTCCTCCTCCCTGACTGATCGCTACCCAACACTATAATCACCCCCTCCCTGACTGATCCCCACCCAACACTGCAATCTCCCCCTAACTGACTGATCCCTACCCAACACTGCAATCACCCCCTTCCTGACTGATCCCTACACTACTCTGCAATCTCCACCTCCCTGACTGATCCCTACCCAACACTGCAATCAGCCCATTCCCTGACTGATCCCTACGCAACACTGCAATCTTCCCCTCCCTGACAGATCCCTACCCAACACTGTATTCACCCCATTCCTGACTGATCCCTACCCAACACTGCAATCTCACCCTCCCTGACTGATCCTTACCCAACACTGCAATCTCCCCCGCACTGACTGATCTCTACATAACACTGCAATCTCCCCTTCCCTGACTGATCCCTAGCCAACACTGCAGTCTCACCCTCCCTGACTGATCCCTACCAAACACTGCAATCTCCCATTCCCTGACTCATCCCTACCCAATACTGCAATATCCCCCTCCCACACTGATCCCTACCCAATACTTCAATTCCCCCTCCCTGACTGATCCCTACCCAACACTGCAATCTCCCCCTCCCTGACTGATCCCTACCCAACACTGCAATCACCCCCTTCCTGACTGATCCCTACTCAACACTGCAATCTCCCCCTCCCTGACTGATCCCTACCTAACACTGCAATCACCCACTCACTGACTGATCCCCACCCAACACTGCAATCTCCCCCTAACTGACTGATCCCTACCCAACACTGCAATCACCCCCTTCCTGACTGATCCCTACACTACTCTGCAATCTCCCCCTCCCTGACTGATCCCTACCCAACACGGCAATCTCCCATCTCCCTGACCGATCCCTAGAAAAGACTGTAATCTCCCTCTCACTGACTGATCCCTCCGCAACACTGCAATCTTCCCCTCCCTGACAGATCCCTGCCCCACACGAAATTCACCCCCTCACTGACTGACACCTACCCAACACTACACTTACCTTCTCCCTGACTGATCCCTATCCAAGACTGCACTCACCCCCTCCCTGACTGATCCCTACACAACACTTTACACACCCTCTCGCTGTCTGATCCCTACCCAACACTGCAAATAACCCCATTCCCTGATTGATCCCGACCCAACACTGCAATCTCTCCTCCCTGACTGATCCCTCCCCAACACTAGAATCTCCCCCTCCCTGACTGATTCCTACCCAACATTGCTATCTCCCCATCCCTGACTGATCTCTACCCAACACTGCAATCTCCCCCTCCGTGTCTGATCCCTACCCAACACTGCAATCTGCCCCACCCTCACTGACCCCTAGCCAACACTGTAATCTCCCCCTGACTGACTGATCCCTTCCCAACACAGCAATCTTCCCCTCCCTGACTGATCCCTACCCCAAACTAATTTCACCCCCTCACTGACTGAACCATACCTAACACAGCAAATTCCGCTCCCTAACTGATCCCTACCCAAGACTGCACTCACCCCCTCCCTGACTGATCCCGACCACACACTGCAATCTCCCCCTCCCTAACTGATCCCTACACAACACTGGAATCTCCACCTCCCGGACTGATCCCTACACAACACTGTACTCACCCCCTCGCTGACTGATCCCTACGCAACACTTCAATCTCCCCCTCCCTGACTGATCCCTACCCAACAATGTAATCTCCCCCTCCCTGATTGATCCCTCCCCAACACGACAATCTCCCGCTTCCTGACCGATCACTACCCAACAATGTAATCTCCCCCTCCCTGACTGATCCCTACACAACACTGTACTTATCCCCTCTCTGACTGATCCCTTCCCCACAGTGCAATGTCCCCTACCCTGTCTGATCCCTAAACAAACCCTGTAATCTCCCCCTCCCGGTTTGATCCCTACACAACAATGTACTCACCCCCTCGCTGACTGATCCCTACGCAACACTTCAATCTCCCCCTCCCTGACTGATCCCTACCCAACAATGTAATCTCCCCCTCCCTGATTGATCCCTCCCCAACACGACAATCTCCCGCTTCCTGACCGATCCCTACCCAACAATGTAATCTCCCCCTCCCTGACTGATCCCTACACAACACTGTACTTATCCCCTCTCTGACTGATCCCTTCCCCACAGTGCAATGTCCCCTACCCTGTCTGATCCCTAACCAAACCCTATAATCTCCCCCTCCCGGTTTGATCCCTACACAACACTGTACTCACCCCCTCGCTGACTGATCCCTACGCAACACTTCAATCTCCCCCTCCCTGACTGATCCCTACCCAACAATGTAATCTCCCCCTCCCTGATTGATCCCTCTCCAACACGACAATCTCCCGCTTCCTGACCGATCCCTACCCAACAATGTAATCTCCCCCTCCCTGACTGATCCCTACACAACACTGTACTTATCCCCTCTCTGACTGATCCCTTCCCCACAGTGCAATGTCCCCTACCCTGTCTGATCCCTAACCAAACCCTATAATCTCCCCCTCCCGGTTTGATCCCTACACAACACTGTACTCACCCCCTCCTTGACTGATCGCTGCCCAACACTGCAATCACCTCCACCCAGACTGATACCTACCCAACACTGCAATCACCTCCTCCCTGACTGATCCCTAACCTACACTGCAATCACCCCTGCCTGACTAATCCCTAAACAACACTGCATTCTCCCCCACCAGACTGATACCTACCCAACGCTGCAATCACCTCCTCCCTGACTGATCCCTAACCAACACTGCAATCACCCCTGCCTGACTGATCCCTACACAACACTGCATTCTCCCCCACCCAGTCTGATCCCTACCCAACACTGCAATCTCCCCATCGCTGACTGATCCCTCGTAAACACGACAATGGCCCTTCCTTATTGATCCCTACAAAACGCTGCAATCTCTCCCTCCCTGACTGATCCCTAACCAACACTGCAATCTCCCCCTCGCTGACAAATCCCGACCCAACAATGCAATCTCCCACGACCTGACTGATCCCTCCTCAACACTGCAAACTCCACCTCCCTGACTAATCCCTACACAACACTGCACTCACCCCCTCCCTGACTGATCCCTCCCTAACACTGCAATCACCCCCTCCATGAATTATCCCTCCCCAACACTGCAATCACGCCCTCCCTGACTGATCCCTACCCAATACTTCAATTCCCCCTCCCTGACTGATCCCTACCCAACACTGCAATCTCCCCCTCCCTGACTGATCCCTACCCAACACGGCAATCTTCCCCTTCCTGACTGATCCCTACTCAACACTGCAATCTCCCCCTCCCTGACTGATCCCTACCTAACACTGCAATCACCCACTCCCTGACTGATCCCCACCCAACACTGCAATCTCCCCCTAACTGACTGATCCCTACCCAACACTGCAATCACCCCCTTCCTGACTGATCCCTACACTACTCTGCAATCTCCCCCTCCCTGACTGATCCCTACCCAACACGGCAATCTCCCATCTCCCTGACCGATCCCTAGAAAAGACTGTAATCTCCCCCTCACTGACTGATCCCTCCGCAACACTGCAATCTTCCCCTCCCTGACAGATCCCTGCCCCACACGAAATTCACCCCCTCACTGACTGACACCTACCCAACACTACACTTACCTTCTCCCTGTCTGATCCCTAACCAAGACTGCACTCACCCCCTCCCTGACTGATCCCTACACAACACTTTACTCACCCTCTCGCTGTCTGATCCCTACCCAACACTGCAAATAACCCCATTCCCTGATTGATCCCGACCCAACACTGCAATCTCTCCTCCCTGACTGATCCCTCCCCAACACTAGAATCTCCCCCTCCCTGACTGATTCCTACCCAACATTGCTATCTCCCCATCCCTGACTGATCTCTACTCAACACTGCAATCTCCTCATCCCTGACTGATCCCTACCCAACACTGCAATCTCCCCCTCCGTGTCTGATCCCTACCCAACACTGCAATCTGCCCCACCCTGACTGACCCCTAGCCAACACTGTAATCTCCCCCTGACTGACTGATCCCTTCCCAACACAGCAATCTTCCCCTCCCTGACTGATCCCTACCCCAAACTAATTTCACCCCCTCACTGACTGAACCATACCTAACACTGCAATCTTCCGCTCCCTAACTGATCCCTACCCAAGACTGCACTCACCCCCTCCCTGACTGATCCCGACCAAACACTGCAATCTCCCCCTCCCTAACTGATCCCTACACAACACTGGAATCTCCACCTCCCGGACTGATCCCTACACAACACTGTACTCACCCCCTCGCTGACTGATCCCTACGCAACACTTCAATCTCCCCCTCCCTGACTGATCCCTACCCAACAATGTAATCTCCCCCTCCCTGATTGATCCCTCCCCAACACGACAATCTCCCGCTTCCTGACCGATCACTACCCAACAATGTAATCTCCCCCTCCCTGACTGATCCCTACACAACACTGTACTTATCCCCTCTCTGACTGATCCCTTCCCCACAGTGCAATGTCCCCTACCCTGTCTGATCCCTAACCAAACCCTATAATCTCCCCCTCCCGGTTTGATCCCGACACAACACTGTACTCACCCCCTCCTTGACTGATCGCTGCCCAACACTGCAATCACCTCCTCCCTGACTGATCCCGAAGCAACACTGCAATCACCCCTGCCTGACTGATCCCTACACAACACTGCATTCTCCCCCACCCAGACTGATACCTACCCAACACTGCAATCACCTCCTCCCTGACTGATCCCTAACCTACACTGCAATCACCCCTGCCTGACTAATCCCTACGCAACACTGCATTCTCCCCCACCAGACTGATACCTACCCAACGCTGCAATCACCTCCTCCCTGACTGATCCCTAACCAACACTGCATTCTCCCCCACCCAGACTGATACCTACCCAACACTGCAATCACCCCTGCCTGAATGATCCCTACATAACACTGCATTCTTCCCCACCCAGACTGATACCTACCCAACACTGCAATCACCTCCTCCCTGACTGATCCCTAACCAACACTGCAATCACCCCTGCCTGACTAATCCCTACGCAACACTGCACTCTCCCCCACCAGACTGATACCTACCCAACACTGCAATCACCTCCTCCCTGACTGATCCCTAACCAACACTGAAATCACCCCTGCCTGACTGATCCCTACACAACACTGCATTCTCCCCCACCCAGTCTGATCCCTACCCAACACTGCAATCTCCCCATCGCTGACTGATCCCTCGTAAACACGACAATGGCCCTTCCTTATTGATCCCTACAAAACGCTGCAATCTCTCCCTCCCTGACTGATCCCGAACCAACACTGCAATCTCCCCCTCCCTGACAAATCCCGACACAACACTGCAATCTCCCACGACCTGACTGATCCCTCCTCAACACTGCAAACTCCACCTCCCTGACTAATCCCTACACAACACTGCACTCACCCCCTCCCTGACTGATCCCTCCCTAACACTGCAATCACCCCATCCATGAATTATCCCTCCCCAACACTGCAATAACGCCCTCCCTGACTGATCCCTACTCAACACTGCAATCTCCCCGTCCCTAACTGATACCTACCCAACACTGTAATCACTCCCTCCCTGACTGATGTCTACCCAACACTGCAATCACCCCCTCCCTGACTGATACCTACACAACACTACAATCTCCCCTTCCTGACTGATCGCTACCCAACACGACAATCTCCCCCTCCCTGACTGATCCCTACCAAACTCTGCACTCACCCCCTCCCTGACTGATCCCTACCCAACACTGCAATCTCCCCTCCCTGACTGATCCCTACCCAACACTGCAATCTCACCCGCCGTGAATGATCCCTACCCAACACTGCACACACCCCCTCCCTGACTGATCCCTACCCAACTCTGAACTCACCCGCTCCCTGACTGATCCCTACCCAATTCTGCACTCACCAGCTCCCTGACTGATCCCTCTCCAACACTGCAATCACGCCCTCCCTGACTGATCACTACCCAACACTGAAATCACCCCTCCCTCCCTCCCTCTCTCATCCCTACCCAACACTGCAATCTCCCCCTCCCTGACTGATCCCTACCAAACTCTGCACTCACCCCCTCCCTGACTGATCCCTCGCCAACACTTCAAACACCCCCTCTCTGACTGATCCTTACCCAACACTGCAATCTCCCCCTCCCTGACTGATCCCTACCCAACTCTGCGCTCATCCCCTCCCTGACTGATCCCTACCAAACTCTGCACTCACCCCCTCCCTGACTGATCCCTATCCAACAATGTAATCACTCCCTCCCTGACTGATCCCTACCCACATTGTAATCACCCACTCCCTGACTGATGCCTAGCCAACACTGCAATCTCCCCCTCCTTGACTGATACCTATCTAACAGTGCATTCAGCCCATTCCTCTCATCACTCCCCAGCACTACAATCCCCCCTTCCTGACTGATCCCTCCCTAACACTGCAATCACCCCCTCCCTGATTAATCCCTCCACAACCCTGCAATCTCCCCCTCCGTGACTGATCCCTCCCAAGCACTGCAATCTCCCCCTCCCTGACTGATCCCTCCCCAACACTGCAATCTTCCCCTCCCTGCCTGATCCCTACCCCACACTAAATTCACCCCCTCACTGAATGATCCCTACCCAACACTGCATCTTCCCCTCCCTTAATGATTCCTACCTATCACTGTAATCATCCCCTCCCTGACTGATCCCTTCCCAACACTGCACTCAAATACTCCCTGTCTGATCCCGAACCAACACTGCAATATCCCCCTCCCTGACGGATCCCTACCCCTCACTAAATTCACCCACTCACTGACTGTCCCTGATACATCACTGAATCAAACACTCCGTGACTGATTTTGACACAATAATGTAATCACCCCCTTCCTGACTGATCCCTACCCAGTACTGAAATCTCCCCCTTCTTTTGTGATACCGACACAACTCTGCCCTCACCACTCCCCCCTGGAAGGTTAGATCGCATGGAATCCAGGGGCCTTGGTAAACTGGTGCACAGTTGGCCTGATGGAAGAAAGCAGTGGATAACCGTCAGATTGCAGTCCTGTGACTAGTGGTGTGACTCAGCGGTCATAGGATCATAGAATCCCTCCTCAGTGGAAACAGGCCCCTCGGCCCAACAAACCACTGGCGCTCTGAAGATTATTCCACCTAAACCCATTCCCCTACTCTGTTAGTCTACATTTACCCCTGACTAACGCAACTTACTCTCACATCCATGAACACTATAGGCAATTTAGCATGGACAATTTACCTGACATGCACATCTTTGGATTGTGGGAGGAAATCGGAACACCCAGAGGAAACCTACGCAGACATGGGGAGAACGTACAAACTCAGTTGATGTGGCATGGAGGCTCAGTGATTGGCACTGCTGCATCACAGCGCCAGGGACCCGGGTTCGACCCCAGCCTCAAGTGACTGTCTGTGTGGAGTTTACACATTCTCCCTGTGTCTGCGTGGCTTTCCTCTGGGTGCTCCGGTTTCCTTCCACAATCCAAAAATGTGCAGGTCAGATGAGTTGGCCAGGCTAAATTGTCCATAGTTCTAGGTGCATTCGACAAGGGTAAATATTGGTCAGTGAGAATGGCTCTGGGTAGGTTAGTCTTCGGCAGGTCGATGTGGACTTGTTGGGCCCAATGGACTGTTTCCATACTGGAGGAAAGCTAACCCTAACAGGATCTAACCCACACAGACCATCCTGTGAGGTTGAAATTGAACCCAGATCCACGGTGCTGTGAGGCAGCAGTGCTAACCACTGATCGATTGTGCCGCTGTGCTGGTCAGTGCTAGGCCCATTGCTGTTTGTTATCTATATCAATGATTTGAATGAGAATGTTTAAGGCATGATTTGTAAGATTGCAGATTACACTAAAATAAGTGAGGAAGGTTCTCAGCAATTGCAACAGGGCCTTGATTAGCTGGGGAATTGGGCTGAGAAATGGCAAATGGAGTTTAATATCGACAAGGGCGAGCTCTCGCATTTTGGAAAGTCACATCAAGACAGGGGTTTCATGGTGAATGGTAGGGCCTGAAAGAGTGTCGTGGAACAGAGGGACCTTGGATTCCAGGAGCACGGTTCTCTGAACTCAGGGAGACAGGACAGTGAAGTAGGCCTTTGGCACACTGGGCCCTTCACCAGTCAGGGCGTGGAATATCGAAGTTGGGAAGTTGTGTTGTAGTTGTGCACGATGTTGGTGAGGCCACACTTGGAATATTGTGTTCAGTTTTATGCACCTTGCTATAGGAAGGATGTTATTAAACTGGAATGAGTGCAGAAGAAACTTGCAAGGATGTTGCCAGAACTCAACTAGACAGATATAGAGAGAGGTTGGACAAGCAAGGACATTTTCGTTCATGTGTAGGAGACTGAGGGTGTCCGTATAGAGGTGTATAAGATCATGGGAGGCATGGATAGTGTGAATGCACTCAGTCTTTATCCAAGGCTTGGGGAATCAAGGACGAAAGGGCATCAGTTTAAGTTGAAAGGGGAAGATTAAAAGGGAACCTGAGGAACAATGCTTTTGCCCAGAGTGTGGTACACATACGGAATGAACTACCAGTGCAAGTGGTCGAGGAAGATACATTTAATAACATTTAAAATGCACTTGGACAAATACATGGAGATGAACGTATTGGAAGGATATGGGCCAAGTGCAGGGAAACGGGCTTAGTGTGGATGAACCAGTTTGAGCCAAAGAGCCTGTCTCCATGCTGTAGAACTCTAAGACTCTATGAACATACCCAGGTGTCCCATAATACAGAAGCAGCCAAAGCAATAGGAACCCGAGCCGGTACAAATGTCAAAGAGTCCTGCAGAATTTGGCAGGAAGCCAGCCTGGCCTTGCAGTGAAGGATTCCTGGTACAGCAGCTGTGGTGAGATGCCCAAAGAGAACTGGGGAGGGAAGCTGGAAAGCTCACTCCACTGCCGATAGCCTGGAGGACCCCCGGCTGGGATAAGGCAGCTGGGATCCGGTCACCCCAGGGAAAGCTACAGGTTGTGACCGAGCTAGGTCTCCGACACAATGAGCAGGACAGAAGGTTGCAGGAAAATCTCACCCACATGGGACTACTCCAGTTACAATTGGGAAGAGCCCAATCCAGTGAAAGGAGGGTCTCTGGGGATGGGGAGGCAGCCTCAGGTTACATTGACAATCTGGAAGGACAGTGTATGAGCTCCAAGCAGCTGCATGGGTCCTGTACACCTGCAACATGGAGCAACACACATCAGGCCCTAGTAGGAGGTTCCAGGAGCAAATACAATCCCTAGGGAACTAGGACTCCTCCCAGAATGGGATAATGTGTGCCTTTGGTGTTCTACCTCCCCAGGGAGATAATGACAGGCCCCACACTGACACATCCACACCCGCTCACAGATGGGGACTCCCAATGCCTGTCTCCCAGGTAACTGCACATTTTGCCCCCAGCCCTGAGCCACAGCCGAACTCAGATTCCATGAATCCTGTGGTTACCCAGTGTAAAGCAGCTTATGGTCTCACTCCGTAAACAACAGCCATTCCAGGCACCCTGCTGGTGGGCAGCACCAAAAAGATCCCGTCTCTGGCACAGATACTGACTGACAGTCTGTCATACACAGAGTGGACGCTGAGAAGCAAACCAAATGAATCGCCATGTGCCTTAGTCCAGCAGGTCATTCAGCCCTCCCTGAGGGCCAACAGCTAGGGAGGGGCATCCATGATGAGATGAAGGCAGCGATCCTCACTGCTCGAGGGCAGGATAAGGCATATCCTGCAGAGGCGCTACATAACTGCAGAACAACAACCAGGGGAATGCCCCTCCCCTCCCCCCGTCAGCTTCACCCGGAGACTCTAGGTCCAATTTGTCTGGAATTTTGGGGATATAACCTGCACCTCTCTTAGCGATGAGAAACTGGGCCCGACCCTTTGTCTCCCATGTCTCAGAAAGGAGGAGGGACATCTGGGATTCTACCCAATATCGCGCCCGTAATGAGGCTTGGGTTCTCTGCTAATTAATTCCTGAATACGAAATAGACTTTAGGGATTTCCACATTGTGTTACAGGAGCTCAGGGATCAGAAGCGATTGGTAGGGTTTCCCCGAGAATGGGTGCATGGTAGTAGGATACCAAGCACCCTGCCTGGACTTGGTGTCATTTTCGGACAGTGATATCCCAGGAAGCCCACCAGGGAGAATTCCTCAGAAACAAAATTAAAAACGGGCTGTGACCAGGAGGGAAGGCTCCTCCCCCAGCTTGTCCCACACACACCAGGCTCTCACAATGGACTAGGCATTAAACTCACAGGGAATTCCTTGTTCACGAACATTTATCACAAACTGACACTAATCATAATGAACTTATCAGGGATACAGTAATCAGAGTGGGGTCCTTCCCATTAAAATAATCATGTTCCCAACTGACCCACAGGATAATGGGACAAAGGACAGGGAAATTTGAGGGAAAACACAGAACCCAGAAAAGTAATTAACAGAGAAAAGAAAAGGGAACTCCTTAATGATTGAACCACAGTATATGAGTCCACTCCCAGGGCAGGAGTGTTACCGGTCAGTTCGCTGATTTGGCTAATTTGGAGAATAAACTCAGGATCCTGACCCAACAACTCTCTAATGAGCCTGAGAAAGACTTAATACAGAAACCCAGAGGAGACCATGGGACAACTCGTGGAGAATCAGGCTAACCATTACTTAGTGACCAAACTGGAGGGTCACGTCAATACGATTAATCAGATCATCCAGGGCCCAATCAGAGATTACTGTGAGCAGTAAAACCACACCTTGTGCCGTAACGGGATGATGGAGGAGCTGAGGGAGGAGCTCAGGCAGGCCAGTCAAGGGAAAGTCCCATCCCGGGATGGTGACAAACAGCATAAATATTTGTTCCAGGAGAACACCCACACCAACGTCTCTCACTGTCAGTGACAGCAGCTCACCAAGGGCTGGGTTAATGACATCTGTAAGGACACTCTCGGTGGGACACCTGGGCTTGGCACGAGGGATTCCATTTAACCCAACTCACCAAAGTTAGGATGAAGTCCAAATTATCGGAGTTGTACAAAAAAAGGTATTTGGATGGTCTACCATGATTAGCTCCCACTTACTGTGGATACAGGGAGAATATTGACAGGGACCATACTTACATAAATGGGAAGGAACAGGTCATACCATGACATTCCCAGAGCCTGTTATCCAAGAATTCGGCTCCTTTCACATCGGCTGTGGTCCGAACCACACTCACCTTGATATATCTCGGGATACCGGTGGTTAGGATTGCAAGCTGCAAAAGATGGGTACGATCATGGTGAATAATGCCTGGATACACCCCCCAGGGACTGGAAGGTAGATGGAACTCCACGGGTGATCACCTTAGTTTCATTCATTTGTAGTGTTTGAGTGTTCCTGGCTGGGCCAGTATTGATTTCCTGCCCATAGCTGCCATTACGACAGATTGCCATATTAAATTTCCCATTGTGTCGAGGTATATTCGGGCTAGCTGGAATAGCCATAGGAAATTCAGGGTTTAGGGATATCATCGGGGGAGTGGGTCTGAGTTGGATTCTCTTCAGAGGGCCATTGTGGACTCAATGGGCCGAACGGTCTGATTCTGTTCTGTCAAGATTTTATGATATCACTTATCAGCTATAAGACTTAGGGTGTAGGTTTGCTCGCTGACAGGTTTGATATCCAGACGTTTCGTTACCTGGCTGGGTAGCATCATCAGTGGCGACCTCCAAGTGAAGCAATAAGACCATCGGTTTGGAAAACGTACACAATGGCTTTTGCACAGACAGCCGGCTCCTCTGACAACAAGCATAACCAGCTTTTAAAATTACGTTTGTAATTTATTGCATGAGCATCTTTTCTTTCCTTTCAAGTTGGGGGAGATGTCACAACCTCCTGGCTAAAACACAGAGAGACAGCCAAGGTTTATTGGCCAAGGAAATCTCCCAAATCACTAAACTCGCACACCAGACACAGCGCAAACACAGCATAATGTACAAGGCAACAGTTATTCTGGACAGACGAATCTCCCAAACAAATGAGGGCCCAGACAGGAAGGCACCGGGTCTTGCTACACAAAGAAGCTAACAGCAACAAGCCATCCAAATGATTGGCAATGCTTCAAACTATTAACGGATTCTCCTAATTGGCCAGAACGATCGAAAGTTCCGGAAAACCATCCAGAAATGAACAAAAACAGGGTTCATCTGCAGATTGATTGCCTGAATCTCTGGAGGCCTTCTGAGGAGACCAGCATGACAAGAGACAAAGACCATCTGACCATCCAGAGAGAGAGAGGTCGAGAGAAAACAGTTTCGTAGACCCAGAAGCAGAACCAAAGAGAGAGAGAGAGAGAGAGGCTGAAGCAAAGCCGAGGGGCATGGGAGAAAGGGAATGTTAAAATCCATTGAGAGAGAGAGTTGGAACCAACTGGAATAACGAGCGTCACCCTTCAGTCTGTCTATGTTTTAACTCCTCAGTCTTAGTCTGACTTCCCCTGCTCTCCCTCTCTCTGTCCCCTCTCTCTCTCTGTCCTTCTGTCTCTCTCTCACACACACTCTTTCTTTCATTCTCTCCCTCTCCCTGTCTCTCTCTGACCATCTTTCTCCCATCCCCCTTCCCCATCCCCACTCTCTCCATCTCTCTCTCTTTTTCTCACTCTCCCTTTCGGTTTTTTGCTCTTTCAGACCTGAAAGATCTCATCCAATTTTGTACCCCCTCAAAAATACTATGCCCTTCATTTTCACTGTCCTCCCAAATTTATACCCTTTCCCAAATATCTTCTCTCCCAAATAATTACCTCACCAAATTAGCCCCCCTCAAATATTTTGCTGCCCCCAACATTGCTGTGAGCCCCACTCCCTGGGGCAGAGGGAAATGAGTGGAAAAGTGTGGAGCTGGAAAAGCCCAGCAGGTCAGGCCTGAACCATCGACTCTCCTGGCTGACCCGTTGTGCTTCCCCAGCTCCTCACTTTGTAACTCTGACTCTCCAGCATCTGCAGTCCTGACTTTCTCACACAGGTAAATGAGTCTGGGTTGACTGACTGGCCTGTGGCTATTTTAATGCACAGGAAGATCCCAGTCCCAGAATGAGAGAAGGCTTGTATCACAGATGGAGTCCTTTCTGCCCATTCCCCCCCTCCCCCATTAAATGATCTTGGTCCTGTTCAGGATCCTCAGGATTGTCCGCTGAATGGCCTCACTGACTATCCTTTCTGTGGAAACTTCTTCTCCATGTTATGGTTCTGTTCGCTGAGCTGGGAATTTGTGTAATAGACGTTTCGTCCCCTGTCTAGGTGACATCCTCAGTGTTTGGGAGCCTCCTGTGAAGAGCTTCTGTGATGGTTCCTCCGGCATTTGTAGTGGTTTATCTCTGCTGCTTCCGGTTGTCAGTTCCAGCTATCTGCTGCAGTGGCCAGTATATTGGGTCCAGGTCGATGTGACAGGGGACGAAACGTCTGCAACACAAATTCCCATCTCGGCGAACAGAACCACAACAACGAGCACCCGAGGTACAAATCTTTTCACAAACTTTGAACACCTCTTCTCCATCCTGTCTCAGACTTTGCGTCTCATGCTGTCCCTCCTTCACTCTCTCTGTCTCTCACAGCAGCCCCTCCTTTCTCCACCAACCCCAAAACGACATCAAACAATCCCCCATCTCTGGCTGTCCCACTCCCCCCTTGTCTCCCAATCTCCCCCTTCCCATGTAGACCCACAGCTCCTGGGCTGGAGGACATGCTGGAGACTAACACACCTTTTGACTGACTGCTGTCATGCACAGAAAGATCCCACTCTGCAACCATTCCCCATCCACACAGACTGTCCTTCTCCCTCCATATGTGTCCTTACTCCTCTCCCTGTTTCTCACTGCCCATCTATCGCTCTTTCCCCACTTTCTCCATCCCCACTCTCTCCATGTCTCTCTTTCTCTTTTTGCCACCCTCCCCCTCTCTTTTTCTTCATTTCAGACTCAATGAGAAAAGTAATTTTATGTCCCTTACACTAACCCCCTCCCCACAGTCGGGGTAACGTTCGGGAGAGACCAGGAAAAGGTTGACCCCCCGCATTAACTGTACAGCATCCAGTGACACAGAGACAAACTCTTCCCATGTCCCTTCCCCAGTCACTGGGACAGGGGTCTAGGGAGACAGAGGGAGAGAAACGACAAGAGAGAAAGACAGATGGGTAGACAGACAGCGAGAGGGAGGGAGAGAACACGAGGAAGACGGGCAGGCAGAGGGTGGGAGAGAAAGTGAGAAGAACTGAAAAAGAGCAGGAGAGAGGCAGAGAGAGAAAGGGCGAGAGAGAGAGAGTAAAACCCCAGGAAGAGAAATACAATGTCAGACAGATACAAGGGGGAAAAGGGGATGCAAAGACAGGGAGTGAAGGTCAGATAGACAGCAAAAGAGGAATCCCAGGGAGAGATATAGGACAGAGAGTGAGAGAGTAGTTGCACCAGCAGCAGAGAGCTGAGAGAGTTGGTGGGGGGGGGGGGGGTTGGGGTGCTGCGATGCAACGAGAATGATTGACAGACAAGAAAGGCAAGATCCCACAAAGCTGAGAGAAAGATGCAGAGAGAGATGAGCAAGGTGTTGGTTTTGTGGAAGATTGAATGATTAAGCATTCCTGAAAAACATGATAGGGTGTGAAAGGGGCAGAGTGTTGGAGGAAGGGAATCTGCAGGGAAATGTCAACACGGCAGAGACATAAAGATGTTGTGAGATAGGGATTGATGGAAAGATGTGGGAGAGACAGCTGGGAACACAGAAATATACATAAGAGCTCTCATGGGAGTGGGAAGCAGTGAGATCGGTGGGATCAGACTGTGCAGCTGCCCCTCTCTAGCATTTTGCACCTTTGTCTCTCCTCAGTGTAGAGCTCGCCCCTTGTGGTAAAATTTCCACAGACAGCCTGAATCCCACGATGTGTGTGTGTGTGTGTGTGTGTGTCTGTGTGTCTGTGTGTCTGTGTCTGTGTGTGTGTCTGTTTCTGTGTCTGTGTGTGGGTGTGTGTGTCTCTATGTGTGTGTTCACTCTCTCTGGTTCCAGCTCCTGTCTGATAATTCCTTATAGCAGAATAATTTGATTCTCTGTCTCTGTACTGCCCGGGTTTCAGCTCCCTAATCAAGTGCTAAATCATTCACGATTCTATTGAATAGTAGAGCAGGCTCAATGGGCTGAATGGTCTCCTCCTGTTCCTATTTCGGATGGTCTTATGTTCTTAACACTACCTCCCAGCTCTTGGTCCCCACACTGGAGGTTATGACTCCACAAGGCCCTGATCTGTAGAGTGCTGCACTCTTCCGTGAGTCTCGGAAGGAACCAGCCTGATTTGGATTGGAGTTGCAGCCTCTCAGTGTGAAGTGAAATCTCCTCGAGATTCCTCTCAGTCTCTCACTGTAAGGTGGAACAGGCCAGACTCGGGGAAGCAAACAGCAGGCCAGGTCTGCCCTGTCCTCCAGCTCCATTTCAGAAAGCCACATGGGAGGGGCTTGTTTCCTTCATCAGCTTCCCGAGCTCTCCCTTCTGGGTTAGGGTGGTAGGCCGAATGGCCTTGCTCCTGGCTCTTATTGAGGTGCAGGCTGACTATGATTGGGATATATACAGGGCATGGCCCTGAAGTGAAGTCAGCTGGCTGGACAGTTGGTTTATAATGCAGAGTAAAACCAATAGCATGTGTTCAATTCCCACACCAGCTGGGGTTACCCTGAAGGATTCTCCTTCCCAACCTCTCCCCTCAGCTGGGCCATGGTGACCCTCTGATTAAATCCCCACCAGACCCCGCTCTGTAATGAGGAGCTGTCCCATGCTCTGGTAAGACTGCATAGAACATAGAACATAGAACATAGAAGAATACAGCGCAGTACAGGCCCTTCGGCACACACACACACTCCCTCAAACACACTCAGACACACTGTCACACACACATACACAAAGGACCCCGCCACACACAGGCTCTCTCACACACACAGACACACGCTCCCCCAAACACAAACACAGACACACGCTCACACTCACATCCACACAGGCACAAATCTCTCACACACATGCACACACACACTCCCTCAAACACACTCAGACACACTGTCATACACATACACAAAGGGCCCCGCCACACACAGGCTCTCTCACACACACAGACACACGCTCCCTCAAACACAAACACAGACACACGCTCACACACACATCCACACAGGCACAAATCTCTCACACACATGCACACACACACACTCCCTCAAACACACTCAGACACACTGTCACACACACATACACAAAGGACCCCGCCACACACAGGCTCTCTCACAAACACAGACAGACGCTCCCTCAAACACAAACACAGACACACTCTCACAGACACATACATACAGGCACAACTCTATCTCTCACACACACACACAAGCACACACTATAACTTTCACACACATACACACACAGACACACGCTCCCTCAAACACAAACACAGACACACTCTCACTCACTATCTCTCTCACACACATACACGCACATACATACGCTCCCTCAAATACACACACAGACACACTCTCTCGCACATACACACAGACACACTCTCTCTCACACAGACACACTCTCACACACACACACTCTCTCACACACACACTCTCTCTCACACACACTCATTCTCTCACACACCCACTCGCTCTCATGCACACAGACACTTTCTCTCTCTCACACACACTCTCTGTCTCTCACACACACAGGCATTCTCTCTCACACACATACACACTCTCTGTCTCTCACACACTCACACTCTCACACACACACTCTCTGTCTCTCACATACTCACACTCTCTCACACGCACTCTCTGTCTCTCACACACAGACATTCTCTCTCTCACACATACACACAGACAGACACACAGACACACGATCCCTCAAACACACACAGACACACTCTCTCTCACACACACAGACACACACTCTCTCATTTACACACACACTCTCACGCACACACTCTTATTCTCTCACACACCCACTCACTATCACGCACACAGACACTCTCTCTCACACACACACTCTCTGTCTCTCACACACTCACACTCTCACACACACACTCTCTGTCTCTCACATACTCACACCTCTCACACACACAATCTCTGTGTCTCACATACTCACACTCTCTCACACACACAGACATTCTCTCTCACACACATACACACAGACAGACGCACAGACATACGATCCCTCAAACACACACAGACATACTCTCTCTCTCACACACACATAAACACACAGTTACTCTCTCTCTCTCTCACACACACACACGCAGACACACGCTCCCTCAAACACACATAGACACACTCTCTCACACACACATGGACACACACACTCTCTCACACACAGACGCTCTCTCACACACACGTAAACACACAATTACATTCTCTCTCACACACACATACACACGCAGACACATGCTCCCTCAAATATGTATTGACACACTCTCTCATACACTCACACGGACACCCACACTCTCTCTCACACACACTGACACACACTCTCTCACACACACATGCACACAGACACACACTCTCTCACACACATACATACACACTATTTCTCGCATAAGACACATTGTCATACGCACACACAGACACACAGACACATACACACATAGATACACAGAGACACACACACATAGATACACAGACACATTCTCTCACACACACATACACACTCTCACACACACATACACACAGACACACTCTCTAACACACATACACACTCTCTCACACACACCCTCACTCATACACATGCACACAGAGACACACACACCCTCAAACACACATCCACTCTGTCACACACACAAACACGGGCAGTGTCTCTCTCTCTCTCACTCACACACACATACACACACACACACACATACACACACAAACACACAGATGGCTGTAAAAGCATGGTTGAGGTATTGCTGGAGAAATGATTTCTCCGAGGACTGAGCCCTGATCTCGCATGATGACTGCTCCAGGGGGACAGACAGCAGCTACAGATGACTTGTTGGATCTTCCTGTGCACCACCTCTTGCATCGACAGCGTTAGTCTGTTTGGGTGCCTGCTTTTCTAAAACGTCTCCAAGCAACAAGTAACAATAGATTGATGAAAGTTTTCCCCAAACCATGTTTCAGACACATGGTGCTGTTATTATTCACTGATTGTTTAAAATGATCTGAATCTTCTGAAATGGGGAGTGGCTTCCATTTCAAATTACGACACCGGAGTGCCTCGGGGACCCTGACGAAATGATCAGGAAATTGCATCTGTTCCTTTCTATCCTCTGCACTCTGTACTACCAGATAGTTCTCCCTCAGTACCTCAGATAGGACTCCCTGAATAACCCAGATAGTTCTCCCTCAATACCACAGATAGTTCTCTCTCAGTACCTCAGAAAGTGCTACCTCGATACCTAAGAAAGTGCTCCCTCAATACCTCAGATAGTCCTCCCTCAGTACCTCAGAAAGTGCCCCCTCAATACCTTAGAAAGTGCTCCCTCAGTACCTCAGAAAGTGCACCCTCAGTACCTCAGAAAGTGCTACCTAAGATAGTGCTCCCTCAATACATCAGAAAGTGCACCCTCAATATCTCAGATAGTGCTCCTCAATAATTCAGATAGTGCTCCCTCAGTACCTCACAAAGTGCCCCCTCAATATCTCAGGTAGTTCTCCCTCATTATCTCAGAAAGTTCTCAATCAATAGCTCAGATAGTGCTCCCTCAATACTTCAGATAGTGCTCCCTCAGTACCGCAGATAATTCTCCCTCAGTACATCAGGTAAAGCTCTCTCAATACCTCAGAAAGTGCTCACTCAGTAGCTCAGAAAGTGCTCCCTCAATACTCAGAAAGTGCTTCATCAATACCTCAGATAGTTCTCCCTCAGTACCTCAGAAAGTACTCTTTCAATAGCTCAGAAAGTGCACCCTCAATAGATCACATAGTTCTCCCTCAGTACCTCAGATAATGCTCCCTCAATTTCTCAGAAGATGCTCCCTCAACACCTGAGAAAGTGCTCCATCAATGCCTCAGAAAGTGATCCCTCAATACCTCAGACAGTGCTCGCTCAATACCTCAGAAAGTGCTCCCTCAATACCACAGAAAGTGCTTCCTCAGTACCTCAGAAATTGCTCCCTCAATAACTCGGATATTTCTCCCTCAGTACCACAGAAAGTGCTCCCTTAATACCTCAGAAAGGGCTCCCCCAGTACCTCAGAAAGGGCTCCCTCAATACCTCAGAAAGTGCTCCATCAATAGCTCAGATAGTTCACCCTCAGCACCTCAGATAGTGCTTCCTCAGTACGTCAGAGAGTGCACCCTCAGTACCTCAGAAAGTGCGCCCTCAGTACCTCAGACAAGGCTCCCTCAATACCTCAGAACGTGCTCCCTCAATACCTCAGAAAGTGCTCCGTCAGTACGTCAGACAGTGCTTCCCCAATACCTCAGAAAGTGCTCTCTTAGTACCCCAGAAAGTGTGACCCAATACCTCAGAAAGTGCTCCCTCAATACTTCAGATAGTGCTCCTCAGTAGCTCAGATAATGCTCCCTCAATTCCTTAGATGGTGCTCCCTCAGTACCTCAGAAAGTGCTCCCCAGTACCTCAGAAAGTGCTCCCTCAATACCTCAGACAGTGCTCCCTCAGTATCTCAGAAAGTGCTCCCTCAGCACCTCAGAAAGTCCTCCCACAATACCTCAGAAAGTGCTCCCTCAGTACCTCAGAAAGTGCTCCCTCAATGTTTCAGAAAGTTCTCCATCAATACCTCAGATAGTTCTCCCGCAGTACCTCAGAAAGTACTCTTTCAATAGCTCAGAAAGTGCACCCTCAATAGATCACATAGTTCTCCCTCAGTACCTCAGATAATGCTCCCTCAATTTCTCAGAAGGTGCTCCCTCAACACCTGAGAAAGTGCTCCATCAATACCTCAGAAAGTGATCCCTCAATACCTCAGACAGTGCTCACTCAATACCTCAGAAAGTGCTCCCTCAATACCACAGAAATTGCTTCCTCAGTACCTCAGAAATTGCTCCCTCAATAACTCGGATATTTCTCCCTCAGTACCTCAGAAAGTGCTCCCTTAATACCTCAGAAAGTGCTCCCCCAGTACCTCAGAAAGTGCTCCCTCAATACCTCAGAAAGTGCTCCATCAATACCTCAGATAGTTCACGCTCAGCACCTCAGATAGTACTTCCTCCGTACGTCAGAAAGTGCACCCTCAGTACCTCAGAAAGTGCGCCCTCAGTACCTCAGACAAGGCTCCCTCAATACCTCAGAACGTGCTCCCTCAATACCTCAGAAAGTGCTCCCTCAGTACGTCAGACAGTGCTTCCCCAATACCTCAGAAAGTGCTCTCTTAGTACCCCAGAAAGTGTGACCCAATACCTCAGAAAGTGCTCCCTCAATACTTCAGATAGTGCTCCTCAGTAGCTCAGATAGTTCTCCCGCAGTACCTCAGATCCTGCTCCCTCAATTCCTTAGATGGTGCTCCCTCAGTACCTCAGAAAGTGCTCCCCAGTACCTCAGAAAGTGCTCCCTCAATACCTCAGACAGTGCTCCTTCAGTATCTCAGAAAGTGCTCCCTCAGCACCTCAGAAAGTCCTCCCACAGTACCTCAGAAAGTGCTCCCTCAGTACCTCAGAAAGTGCTCCCTCAATGTTTCAGAAAGTTCTCCATCAATACCTCAGATAGTTCTCCCGCAGTACCTCAGATAGTGCTCCCTCAATATCTCAGAAAATGCTCCCACAATATTTCAGATAGTTCACCCTCAATACTTCAGATATTGCTCCCTCAATAGCTCAGATAGTTCTCCCTCAGTACCTCAGATGATGCTCCCTCAATTACTCAGAATGTGCTCCCTCAGTACATCAGAAAGTGCTCCCTCAATAGCTCAGACAGCACTCCCTCAATGCCTCATAAAGTGCTCCCTCTGCACCTCAGAAAGTGCTCCCTCAATATCTCAGTAAGTGCTCCCTCAATACCTCAGAAAGTGCTCCCTCAATATCTAAGATAGTTCTCCCTCAATATCTCAGAAAATGCTCCCACAATATTTAAGTTAGTTCTCCCTCAATACCTTAGATCATGCTCCCACAATACCTCAGAAAGTGCTCCCTCAATACCTCAGAAAGTGCTCCCTCAATACTTCAGTTAGTGCTCCCTCAATACATCAGCAAGTGCTCCCTCAATACCTCAGACAGTGCTCCCTCAATACCTCAGAAAGTACTCCCTCAATATCTCAGAAAGTGCTCCCCCAGTTCCTCAGAAAGTGCTCCCTCAATACCTCAGAAAGTGCTCTCTCAGTGCGTCAGAAAGTGCTCCCTCAGTACCTCATAAAGTGCTCCCTCAACACCTCAGATAATGCTCCCTCAGTAGCTCAGAATGTGCTCCCTCAGTACCTCAGATAGTGCTCCCTCAATACCTCAGAAAGTGCTCCCTCAATACTTCAGTTAGTGCTCCCTCAATACATCAGCAAGTGCTCTCTCAATACTTCAGATAGTGCTCTCACAGTACCTCAGATAATTCTCCCTCAGTACATCAGATAGTGCTCCCTATCTACCTCTGAAAGTGCTTCCTCAGTACCTCAGAAAGTGCTCCCTCAGTACCTCCGGAAGTGCCCCCTCAATACCTCAGAAAGTGCTCCCTCATTACCTCAAGAAGTGCTCCCTCAACCTCAGATAGTGCTCCCTCAGTACCTCAAAAAGTGTTCCATTAATACTTCAGATAGTGTTACCTCAATATCTCAGAATGTGCTCCCACAATATTTCTGATAGTTCTCCCTCAATACCTTAGATAGTGCTCCCTCAGTACCTCAGAAAGTGCTCTCTCAAAAGCTCAGATAGTTCTCCCTCAGTACCTCAGATAATGCTCCCTGAATTACCTCAGATAGTTCTCCCTCTGTCCCTCAGAAAGTGCTCCCCAGTACCTTAGTCAGTGCTCCCCCAATACGTCAGAAAGTGCTCTCTCAGTACCTCAGAAAGTGTTCCCTCAATACCTCAGAAAGTGCTCCCTCAATACCTCAGAAAGTGATACCTCAGTACCTCAGACAGTACTCCCTCAGTACCTCAGAACGTGCTCCCACATACCTGACAAAGTGTTCCCTGAAGACCTCAGAAAGTACACGCTCAATACTTCAGATAGTGCTCCCTCAGTACCTCAGATAGTTCACCCTCAATACCTCAGATAGTGCTCCCTCAATACCTCAGAGAGTGCTCCATCAATAGCTCAGATAGTTCTCCCTCAGTACCACAGAGAATGCTCCCTCAATTCTTCAGAAAGTTCTCCCTCAGTACCACAGAAAGTGCTCTCTCAGCAGCTCAGAAAGTGCTCCCTCAGAACCTCAGAAAGGGCTCGCTCAATGTCTCAGAAAGGTCTCCGTCAAAACCTCAGAAAGTTCTCCCGCAGTACCTCAGAAAGTGCTCCCTCAATGTCTCAGAAAAGTCTCCATCAATACCTCAGGTAGTTCACCCTCAATACCTCAGATAGTGCTCCCTCAATACATCAGAGAGTGCTCCTACAATAGTTCAGATAGTTCTCCCTCAGTACCACAGATCATGCTCCCTCAATTCCTCAGATAGTGCTCCCTCAATACATCAGAGAGTGCTCCCTCAATAGCTCAGATAGTTCTCCCTCAGTACCACAGATCATGCTCCCTCAATTCCTCAGAAAGTGCTCATTCAGTACCACAGAATGTGCTCCCACAGTACCTCAGAAAGTGCTCTCTCAATACCTCAGAAAGTGCTCCCTCAATACTTCAGATAGTGCTCCCTCAATACCTCTGAAAATGCTTCATCTGTTACTCAGAAAATGCTCCCTCAGTACCTGAGCAAGTGTTCCCTCAAGACCACAGAATGTGCTCCCTCAATACCTCAGAAAGTGCTCCCTTAGTACCTCATAAAGTGCTTCCTCAATACCTCAGAAAGTGCTCTCTCAGTACCTCAGAAAGTACTCCCTCAATATCTGAGAAAGTGCTCCATCAATACCTCAGACAGTGCTCCCTCAATACCTCAGACCGTGCTCCCTCAATACCTCAGATAGTGCTCCCTCAATTCCTCAGGGAGTGCTCCCTCAGTACCTCGGAAAATGCTCCCCAGTACCTCAGAAAGTGCTCCCTCAATACCTCAGAAAGTGCTACCTCAATACTTTTGTTAGTGCTCCCTCAATAACTCAGAAAATGCTCCCTCAATAATTCAGATAGTGCTCCCTCAATACCTCAGAAAGTGCTCCCTCAGTACCTCAGATAGTGCTCCCTCAATTACTCAGGGAGTGCTCCCTCAGTACCTCAGAAAATGCTCCCCAGTACCTCAGAAAGTGCTCCCTCAATACCTCAGAAAGTGCTCCCTCAATACTTTTGATAGTGCTCCCTCAATACCTCAGAAAGTGCTCCCTCAATGCCTCAGGAAGTGCTACCCCAGTACCTCAGAAAGGGCTCCCCCAGTAACTCAGAAGGTGCTCCCTCAATCCCTCAGAATTTGCTCCCTCAATACCTCAAAAATTGCTCTCTCAGTACCTCAGAAAGTGCTCCCTCAATACCTCAGAATGTGCTCCCTCAATACTTTTGATAGTGCTCCCTCAATAACTCAGAAAATGCTCCCTCAATAATTCAGATAGTGCTCCCTCAATACCTCAGACCATGCTCCCTCAGTACCTCAGATAGTGCTCCCTCAATTCCTCAGGGAGTGCTCCCACAGTAGCTCAGAAAATGCTCCCCAGTACCTCAGAATGTGCTCCCTCAATACCTCAGAAAGTGCTCCCTCAATTCTTTGATAGTGCTCCCTCAATACCTCAGAAAGTGCTCCCTCAATGCCTCAGGAAGTGCTCCCCCAGTACCTCAGAAAGGGCTCCCCCAGTACCTCAGAAGGTGCTCCCTCAATCCCTCAGAATTTGCTCCCTCAATACCTCAGAAAATGCTCCCTCAATACTTCAGATAGTGCTCCCTCAATACCTCAGAAAGTGCTCCCTCAATACCTCAGAAACTGCTCCCCCAGTACCTCACAAAGTGCTCCCCAGTATCTCAGAAGGTGCTCCCTCAATCCCTCACAATTTACTCCCTCAATACCTCAGAAAGTGCTCCCTCAGTACTTCAGAAAGTGCCCGCTCAATACCTCAGAAAGTGCTCCCTCAATACTTCTGATAGTGCTCTCTCATTACCTCAGATAGTTCACCCTCAATACCTCAGATAGTACTCCCTCAATACATCAGAGAGTGCTCCCTCAACAGCTCAGACAGTTCTCCCTCAGTACCACAGATAATGCTCCCTCAATTTCTCAGAAAGTGCTCATTCAGTACCACAGAAAGTGCTCCCCCAGTACCTCAGAAATTGCTCTCTCAATACCTCAGAAAGTGCTCCCTCAGTACCTCAGAAAGTGCTCTCTCAGTACCTCAGAAAGTGCTCCCTCAATACCTCAGAAAGTGCTCCCTCAATAGCTCAGACAATGCTCCCTCAATACTTCAGATAGGGCTCCCTCAATACCTCAGAAAGTGCTCCCTCAATAGCTCAGACAATGCTCCCTCAGTTCCTCAGATAGTTCTCCCTCAATTCCTCAGGGAGTGCTCCCTCAGTACCTCAGAATATGCTCCCCAGTACCTCAGAAAGTGCCCCCTCAATACCTCAGATAGTGCTCCCTCATTACCTCAGAAAATGCTCCCTCAATACTTCAGATAGGGCTCCCTCAATACCACAGAATGTGCTCCCTCAATACCTTAGGAAGTGCTCCCCCAGTACCTCAGAAAGTGCTCCCCCAGTACCTCAGAAAGTGCTCCCTCAATACCTCAGAAAGTGTTCCCTCAATACCTCAGAAAGTGCTCCCTCAATACCTCAGAAAGTGATACCTCAGTACCTCAGACAGTACTCCCTCAGTACCTCAGAACGTGCTCCCACATACCTGACAAAGTGTTCCCTGAAGACCTCAGAAAGTACACGCTCAATACTTCAGATAGTGCTCCCTCAGTACCTCAGATAGTTCACCCTCAATACCTCAGATAGTGCTCCCTCAATACCTCAGAGAGTGCTCCCTCAATAGCTCAGATAGTTCTCCCTCAGTACCACAGAGAATGCTCCCTCAATTCTTCAGAAAGTTCTCCCTCAGTACCACAGAAAGTGCTCTCTCAGCAGCTCAGAAAGTGCTCCCTCAGAACCTCAGAAAGGGCTCGCTCAATGTCTCAGAAAGGTCTCCGTCAAAACCTCAGAAAGTTCTCCCGCAGTACCTCAGAAAGTGCTCCCTCAATGTCTCAGAAAAGTCTCCATCAATACCTCAGATAGTTCACCCTCAATACCTCAGATAGTGCTCCCTCAATACATCAGAGAGTGCTCCCACAATAGTTCAGATAGTTCTCCCTCAGTACCACAGATCATGCTCCCTCAATTCCTCAGATAGTGCTCCTTCAATACATCAGAGAGTGCTCCCTCAATAGCTCAGATAGTTCTCCCTCAGTACCACAGATCATGCTCCCTCAATTCCTCAGAAAGTGCTCATTCAGTACCACAGAATGTGCTCCCACAGTACCTCAGAAAGTGCTCTCTCAATACCTCAGAAAGTGCTCCCTCAATACTTCAGATAGTGTTCCCTCAATACCTCTGAAAATGCTTCATCTGTTACTCAGAAAATACTCCCTCAGTACCTGAGCAAGTGTTCCCTCAAGACCACAGAATGTGCTCCCTCAATACCTCAGAAAGTGCTCCCTTAGTACCTCATAAAGTGCTTCCTCAATACCTCAGAAAGTGCTCTCTCAGTACCTCAGAAAGTACTCCCTCAATATCTGAGAAAGTGCTCCATCAATACCTCAGACAGTGCTCCCTCAATACCTCAGACCGTGCTCCCTCAATACCTCAGATAGTGCTCCCTCAATTCCTCAGGGAGTGCTCCCTCAGTACCTCAGAAAATGCTCCCCAGTACCTCAGAAAGTGCTCCCTCAATACCTCAGAAAGTGCTAACTCAATACTTTTGATAGTGCTCCCTCAATAACTCAGAAAATGCTCCCTCAATAATTCAGATAGTGCTCCCTCAATACCTCAGAAAGTGCTCCCTCAGTACCTCAGATAGTGCTCCCTCAATTCCTCAGGGAGTGCTCCCTCAGTACCTCAGAAAATGCTCCCCAGTAGCTCAGAAAGTGCTCCCTCAATACCTCAGAAAGTGCTCCCTCAATACTTTTGATAGTGCTCCCTCAATAACTCAGAAAATGCTCCCTCAATAATTCAGATAGTACTCCCTCAATACCTCAGACCGTGCTCCCTCAGTACCTCAGATAGTGCTCCCTCAATTCCTCAGGGAGTGCTCCCTCAATACCTCAGAAAATGCTCCCTCAATACTTCAGATATTGCCCCCTCAATGCCTCAGAATGTGCTCCCTCAATACCTCAGAAAGTGCTCCCTCAATTCTTTGATAGTGCTCCCTCAATACCTCAGAAAGTGCTCCCTCAATGCCTCAGGAAGTGCTCCCCCAGTACCTCAGAAAGGGCTCCCCTAGTACCTCAGAAGGTGCTCCCTCAATCCCTCAGAATTTGCTCCCTCAATACCTCAAATATTGCTCTCTCAGTACCTCAGAAAGTGCTCCCTCAATACCTCAGAATGTGCTCCCTCAATACTTCAGATATTGCCCCCTCAATGCCTCAGAAAATGCTCCCTCAATACTTCAGATAGTGCTCCCTCAATACCTCAGAAACTGCTCCCCCAGTACCTCACAAAGTGCTCCCCAGTATCTCAGAAGGTGCTCCCTCAATCCCTCACAATTTACTCCCTCAATACCTCAGAAAGTGCTCCCTCAGTACTTCAGAAAGTGCCCCCTCAATACCTCAGAAAGTGCTCCCTCAATACTTCTGATAGTGCTCTCTCATTACCTCAGATAGTTCACCCTCAATACCTCAGATAGTACTCCCTCAATACATCAGAGAGTGCTCCCTCAACAGCTCAGACAGTTCTCCCTCAGTACCACAGATAATGCTCCCTCAATTCCTCAGAAAGTGCTCATTCAGTACCACAGAAAGTGCTCCCCCAGTACCTCAGAAATTGCTCTCTCAATACCTCAGAAAGTGCTCCCTCAGTACCTCAGAAAGTGCTCTCTCAGTACCTCACAAAGTGCTCCCTCAATAACTCAGAAAATGCTCCCTCAATAATTCAGATAGTGCTCCCTCAATACCTCAGACCGTGCTCCCTCAGTACCTCAGATAGTGCTCCCTCAATTCCTCAGGGAGTGCTCCCACAGTAGCTCAGAAAATGCTCCCCAGTACCTCAGAATGTGCTCCCTCAATACCTCAGAAAGTGCTCCCTCAATTCTTTGATAGTGCTCCCTCAATACCTCAGAAAGTGCTCCCTCAATGCCTCAGGAAGTGCTCCCCCAGTACCTCAGAAAGGGCTCCCCCAGTAACTCAGAAGGTGCTCCCTCAATCCCTCAGAATTTGCTCCCTCAATACCTCAGAAATTGCTCTCTCAGTACCTCAGAAAGTGCTCCCTCAATACCTCAGAATGTGCTCCCTCAATACTTCACATATTGCCCCCTCAATGCCTCAGAAAATGCTCCCTCAATACTTCAGATAGTGCTCCCTCAATACCTCAGAAACTGCTCCCCCAGTACCTCACAAAGTGCTCCCCAGTATCTCAGAAGGTGCTCCCTCAATCCCTCACAATTTGCTCCCTCAATACCTCAGAAAGTGCTCCCTCAGTACTTCAGAAAGTGCCCCCTCAATACCTCAGAAAGTGCTCCCTCAATACTTCTGATAGTGCTCTCTCATTACCTCAGATAGTTCACCCTCAATACCTCAGATAGTACTCCCTCAATACATCAGAGAGTGCTCCCTCAACAGCTCAGACAGTTCTCCCTCAGTACCACAGATAATGCTCCCTCAATTCCTCAGAAAGTGCTCATTCAGTACCACAGAAAGTGCTCCCCCAGTACCTCAGAAATTGCTCTCTCAATACCTCAGAAAGTGCTCCCTCAGTACCTCAGAAAGTGCTCTCTCAGTACCTCAGAAAGTGCTCCCTCAATACCTCAGAAAGTGCTCCCTCAATACCTCAGAAAGTGCTACCTCAATACTTTTGATAGTGCTCCCTCAATAACTCAGAAAATGCTCCCTCAATAATTCAGATAGTGCTCCCTCAATACCTCAGAAAGTGCTCCCTCAGTACCTCAGATAGTGCTCCCTCAATTCCTCAGGGAGTGCTCCCTCAGTACCTCAGAAAATGCTCCCCAGTACCTCAGAAAGTGCTCCCTCAATACCTCAGAAAGTGCTCCCTCAATACTTTTGATAGTGCTCCCTCAATAACTCAGAAAATGCTCCCTCAATAATTCAGATAGTGCTCCATCAATACCTCAGACCGTGCTCCCTCAATTCTTTGATAGTGCTCCCTCAATGCCTCAGGAAGTGCTCCCCCAGTACCTCAGAAAGGGCTCCCCCAGTAACTCAGAAGGTGCTCCCTCAATCCCTCAGAATTTGCTCCCTCAATACCTCAAAAATTGCTCTCTCAGTACCTCAGAAAGTGCTCCCTCAATACCTCAGAATGTGCTCCCTCAATACTTTTGATAGTGCTCCCTCAATAACTCAGAAAATGCTCCCTCAATAATTCAGATAGTGCTCCCTCAATACCTCAGACCGTGCTCCCTCAGTATCTCAGATAGTGCTCCCTCAATTCCTCAGGGAGTGCTCCCACAGTAGCTCAGAAAATGCTCCCCAGTACCTCAGAATGTGCTCCCTCAATACCTCAGAAAGTGCTCCCTCAATTCTTTGATAGTGCTCCCTCAATACCTCAGAAAGTGCTCCCTCAATGCCTCAGGAAGTGCTCCCCCAGTACCTCAGAAAGGGCTCCCCGAGTAACTCAGAAGGTGCTCCCACAATCCCTCAGAATTTGCTCCCTCAATACCTCAAAAATTGCTCTCTCAGTACCTCAGAAAGTGCTCCCTCAATACCTCAGAATGTGCTCCCTCAATACTTTTGATAGTGCTCCCTCAATAACTCAGAAAATGCTCCCTCAATAATTCAGATAGTGCTCCCTCAATACCTCAGACCGTGCTCCCTCAGTACCTCAGATAGTGCTCCCTCAATTCCTCAGGGAGTGCTCCCACAGTAGCTCAGAAAATGCTCCCCAGTACCTCAGAATGTGCTCCCTCAATACCTCAGAAAGTGCTCCCTCAATTCTTTGATAGTGCTCCCTCAATACCTCAGAAAGTGCTCCCTCAATGCCTCAGGAAGTGCTCCCCCAGTACCTCAGAAAGGGCTCCCCCAGTACCTCAGAAGGTGCTCCATCAATCCCTCAGAAAGTGCTCCCTCAATACCTCAGAATGTGCTCCCTCAATACTTCAGATATTGCCCCCTCAATGCCTCAGAAAATGCTCCCTCAATACTTCAGATAGTGCTCCCTCAATACCTCAGAAACTGCTCCCCCAGTACCTCACAAAGTGCTCCCCAGTATCTCAGAAGGTGCTCCCTCAATCCCTCACAATTTGCTCCCTCAATACCTCAGAAAGTGCTCCCTCAGTACTTCAGAAAGTGCCCCCTCAATACCTCAGAAAGTGCTCCCTCAATACTTCTGATAGTGCTCTCTCATTACCTCAGATAGTTCACCCTCAATACCTCAGATAGTACTCCCTCAATACATCAGAGAGTGCTCCCTCAACAGCTCAGACAGTTCTCCCTCAGTACCACAGATAATGCTCCCTCAATTCCTCAGAAAGTGCTCATTCAGTACCACAGAAAGTGCTCCCCCAGTACCTCAGAAATTGCTCTCTCAATACCTCAGAAAGTGCTCCCTCAGTACCTCAGAAAGTGCTCTCTCAGTACCTCAGAAAGTGCTCCCTCAGTACCTCAGAAAGTGCTCCCTCAATACCTCAGAAAGTGCTCCCTCAATAGCTCAGACAATGCTCCCTCAATACTTCAGATAGGGCTCCCTCAATACCTCAGAATGTGCTCCCTCAATACCTCAGAAAGTGCTCCCTCAATACCTCAGAAAGTGCTCCCTCAGTACCTCAGAAAATGCTCTCTCAGGACCTCAGAAAGTGCTCCCTCAATACCTCAGAAAGTGCTCCCTCAATAGCTCAGACAATGCTCCCTCAGTACCTCAGATAGTTCTCCCTCAATTCCTCAGGGAGTGCTCCCTCAGTACCTCAGAATATGCTCCCCAGTACCTCAGAAAGTGCCCCCTCAATACCTCTGATAGTGCTCCGTCAATACCTCAGAAAATGCTCCTTCAATACTTCAGATAGGGCTCCCTCAATACCGCAGAATGTGCTCCCTCAATACCTTAGGAAGTGCTCCCCCAGTACCTCAGAAAGTGCTCTCCCAGTACCTCAGAAAGTGCTCCCTCAATACCTCAGAAAGTGCTCCCTCAGTACCTCAGAATGTGCTCCCTCAATATCTCAGTAATTACTCCCTCAATACCTCAGATAGTCCTCCCTCAGTCCAGCATAAAGTGCCCCCTCAATACCTCAGAAAGTGCTCCCTCAGTACCTCACATAGTGCTCCCTCAATATCTAAGATAGTTCTCCCTCAATATCTCAGAAAGTTCTTCCACAATATTTCAGGTAGTTCTCCCTCAATACCTCAGGTGGTGCTCCCTCAATACCTCAAAAAGTGCTCCCTCAATGGCTCAGATAGTTCTCCCACAGTACCTCAGATAATGCTCCCTCAGTACCTCAGATAATGCTTCCTCAATACCTCAGATAGTGCTCCCTCAATCCCTCAGAGTTTGCTCCCTCAATACCTCAGAAAGTGCTCTCTCAGTGCCTCAGAAGTGCTCCCTCAGTACCTCAGAAAGTGCTTCCTCAATACCTCAGAAAGTACTCCCTCAGTACTTCAGAAGGTGCTCCCTCAGTACCTCAGAAAGTGCCCCCTCAATACCTCAGAAAGTGCTCCCTCAGTACTTCAGAAAGTGCTCCCTCAATACCTCAGAAAGTGCTCCCTGAATACTTGAGATAGTGCTCCCTCAATACATTAGCAAGTGCTTCCGCAATACTTCTGATAGTGCTCTCTCATTACCTCAGATACTTCTCCCTCAGTACATCAGATAGTGCTCCCTAAAAATCTCTGAAAATGATTCCTCAGAACCTCAGAAAGTGCTCCCTCAATGTCTCAGAAAGTGCTCCCTCAATACCTCAGATAGTTCTCCCTCAGTACCTCAGAAAGTGCCCCCTCAGTACTTCAGAAAGTGTTCCCTCAGTACCTCAGGAAATGCTCCCTCAACCTCAGATAGTGCTCCCTCAGTACCTCAGACGGTGCTCCATCAATACCTCAGAAAGTGCTCCCTCAATTCCTCAGATAGTTCTCCATCAGTATGTCAGAAAGTGCCCCCTCAATACTTCAGAAAGTGTTCCCTCTGTACCTCAGGAAGTGCGCCCTCAACCTCAGATAGTTCTCGCTCAATACCTCTGATAATTCTCCCTCAATTCCTCAGAAAGTGCTCCCCCAGTAACTCAGAAAGTGCTCCCTCGATGCCTCAGACAGTGCTCCCTCAATACCTTAGAAAGTGCTCCCTCAATATCTCAGTAAAAACTCCCTCAATACATCAGATAGTTCTCACTCAGTACCTCAGAAAGTGCCCCCGCAATACCTCAGAAAGTGCTCCCTCAGTACATTAGATAGTGCTCCCTCAATACCTCAGAAAGTGCTCCCTCAATATCTAAGATAGTTCTCCCTCAATATCTCAGAAAGTTCTCGCACAATATTTCAGATAATTCTCCCTCAATACCTCAGGTAGTGCTCCCTCAATACCTCAAAAAGTGCTCCCTCAATGGCTCAGTTAGTTTTCCCGCAGTACCTCAGATAATGCTCCCTCAATTTCTCAGAAATTGCTCCCCCAGTACCTCTGAAAGTGCTCCATCAATACCTCAGAAAGTCCTCCCTCAATACCTCGGAAAGTGCTCCCCCATTACCTCAGAAGGTGCTCACTCAATACCTCAGAATTTGCTCCCTCAATACCTCAGAAAGTGCTCTCTCAGTGACTCAGAAAGTGCTCTCTCAGTACCTCATAAAGTACTCCCTCAATACCTCAGAAAGTGCTCCCCCAGTACCTCAGAAAGTGCCCCCTCAATACCTCAGAAAGTGCTCCATCCGTACTTCAGAACGTTCTCCCTCAATACCTCAGAAACTGCTCCCTCAATACTTCAGATAGTGCTCCCTCAATACATCAGCAAGTGCTCCCTCAATACTTCAGATAGTGCTCTCTCAGTACCTCAGATAGTTCTCCCTCAGTACATCAGATAGTGCTTCCTAAATACCTCTGAAAGTGCTTCCTCAGAACCTCAGAAAGTTGTCTCTCAATATCCCAGAAAGTGCTCCTTCAATATTTCAGAAAGTGTTCCCTCAATATCTCAGGACGTGCTTCCTCAACCTCAGATAGTGCTCCCTCAGTACCTCAGAAAGTGCTCCATCAATACCTCAGAAAGTGCTCCCTGAATACCTCAGAAAGTGCCCCCCCCAGTACCTCAGAATGTTCTCCCTCAATCACTCAGAATTTGCTCCCTCAACCTCAGATAGTGCTCCCTCAGTACCTCAGACGGTGCTTCATCAATACCTCAGAAAGTGCTCCCTCAATTCCTCAGATAGTTCTCCATCAGTATGTCAGAAGGTGCTCCCTCAATACCTCAGAAAGTGCCCCCTCAATACCTCAGAAAGTGCTCCCTCAGTACTTCAGAAGGTGCTCCCTCAATAACCTCAGAAAGTAATTACTCCCTCAATACCTCAGATAGTTCTCCCTCAGTCCAGCAGAAAGTGCCCCCTCAATACCTCAGAAAGTGCTCCCTCAGTACCTCAGATAGTGCTCCCTCAATCCCTCAGAAAGTGCTCCCTCAATATCTAAGATAGTTCTCCCTCAATATCTCAGAAAGTTCTCCCACAATATTTTAGGTAGTTCTCCTTCAATACCTCAGAAATTGCTCCCTCAGTACCTCATAAAGTGCTCCCTCAGTACCTCAGAAAGTGCTCCCTCAGTACCTCAGAAAGTGCTCCCTCAGTACTTCAGAAAGTGCTCCCTCAATACCTCTGAAAATGCTCCCTCAATACTTCAGATAGTTCTCCCTCAATACATCAGCAAGTGCTCCCTCAATACTTCAGATAGTGCTCTCTCAGTACCTCAGATAGTTCTCCCTCAGAACATCAGATAGTGCTCCCTAAATACCTCTGAAAGTACTTCCTCAGAACCTCAGAAATCTGTCTCTCAATATCTCAGAAAGTGCACCTTCAATACCTCAGATAGTTCTCCCTCAGTACCTCAGAAAGTACTCCTTTAATAACTCAGAAAGTGGCCCCTCAATAGCTCACATAGTTCTCCCTCAGTACCTCAGATAATGCTCCCTCAATACCTCAGAAAGTGCTCCCTCAATACCGAAGAAAGCATCACTTTATTGTGTTTAACCCCCAAAGCCCCTTAGACAGTAGCTCCACAAAACATTCACATCCTCAACACTTCAGGGTCAGCCCAGCTCCCCCCTCAGATTGTGTTCAAACCCCTTCAGACTGGAAGGACCCACATCCACCCCTGTCCAAGATTGGAGCCCAGGTCCCCAGAACATTACTTGTCTCTCTGGATTCATTTTAGAATTCCTACAGTGTAGAAGCAAGCCATTCTGTCCATTGGCTCCACACTGACTGTCTGAACAGCATCCCACCCAGACTCACATCCTCTACTCTATCCCTGTAATGCTGCATTTCCCATGGCATCTTTGGCCGGTGGGAGGAAATTGGATCACCTGGAGGGAACCCGCACAGATACAGAGAGAATGTGTAAACTCCACACAGACAGTCACCGGGAGTTAGAATCGAACCACTGAGACACCGTGCTGTCCTCTCTCCTTGGATGCCATGTCATCTAACCTTTTACAAAGCAACCTCCCATGTAAAACCTTCACATCTGTCTCCTTGGTCATCCCTTCAAAAGCTCTATCAGTTTGGACACATCATTTTCACAAACAAAGCCAAGCTGACTATCCCTAATCAATTCTTGCTTTTCCAAATGCATGTAAATTGTCTCTCAGAATGCCCTCCAACAGCTTCCCCACCACTGCCATCAGTCTCACAGCTCCATAGTTCAATGGCTGTTCCTTGCAGCCTTACATCAATAATGGCCCATCATTAATCACCCTCCAGTCTTCAGGAACCTCACAGGTTTCCACTGATCGGTCCATCTGACAAGGCCATCTACATCCTTCTGTAATCTAAGGCTATCATCCTCAGTATCTATCACCCAAACAATCTTCATATCATTCATGAACCAAATGATTAACCCTCCACCATTCAAATCTAAAAATTTTCTATCAACCACATCAGTAAGACCCCGACAGTAAGACGTGAACAGACAGAGATTTCTAATTGGGTCATCACTGTCTGCTTCTGCCACTCAGCATTCTGCGCCAAATTCCTTGGATCTTGAATTTTTATGTTCACTATCAGTTTCCAATATGGATCCTGATAAAAGCCTTACTGACCTCCAAGCAGACGACAGGAAAGTATTGCCCTTATTTACACACCTGGTCACCTCCTAAAAAAGTGCAATCCCATTGGTCAGACCTGACCTCCCCTGAACACAACTATTCTGACTGGTCTTCATGAACTCCAGTCTCTTTAAATGCTGATTAATTCTCTCTCCCAAAATTACTTCCAACAGACGTCCCACCCACGATATTAGCCTGACTGGTATGTAGCTGCCTGGTATATCCCATGCTCCTTCTTGAATAACAGTACCACATGGCCAGTCCGACGACACCTCTCCTGTGGCCAGAGGGGATTTGAAAATGTTTGTAAGTGTACCTGCTACTTCCTCTAACACCTCATTCGGTAAACTGAGATACATTTCCACCATCTTTGGAGATTTACTGGGTTTTAAGAAGGCCAGACCACTCAGAACCATCTCTCTCTCTACATGTGCTAATTCATTTAATTGTATCACAGAACATCTCCACGAATTCATATCAACCCTGTCCCAATGAGCATTGACAAAATGAATCCATTCACTATAGCCTCTGGGTCCATGCACAAATTCTCACTGTGTTCCACAACCTGCTCTTTCTCTCATTATCAATTCACCCTTAATGTCACTGTAAGGTACTTTCAGGTTTTTATTCCCTCTCTTAGCACTCCTCTCTCCAAGGCAATTAGCCTGCAATACGATTTGGAGGAGTGTGGGATGTCATTTTGGATTAGCATTGGGAAGATCAGAAATAATGAACACACGACTGTGCTGAGTGTGGGACAGTGGGATTCATTTGGGATGAGCACACGGAAGCTGAGGAATAAACCTCAGCCCTGCAGCATGATAATATCCCTTTGAGCTGGCAGGTCATTCACACCAAACGAAAACTTGATCCCTGGGAAAAGAGGGTGGTAACCAAATGAAGACGTTCTGTTTGAACACAGTCTCTGGAATCTGGATTTGGGAATCATTGCTGAGCAGGTTATGTAGGAAGCAGAGGCAGAAATGTACTGAACAATTTCAGATATTCCTCGGAGATCACAAGACATGGGAGCAGAAATTAGGTCATTCAGCCCATCTGATAGTGTGGCACTCACTCAGTACTGACTCTCTTACAATGCAGGTATCCCCCAGACTGATACGTTGACAGTGCAGCACTCCCTCAGTAATGACCCTCTGACAGTGTGGCGCTCCCTCAGTACTGAATCTCTGAAAGTGCAGCGCTCCCTCAGTACTGACCTTCTCACAGTGCAGCACTGCCCCCAGATTGTTCCTCTGACATTGCGGCAATCCCCCATTACTGACACCCTGATAGCGCAGCACTCCCTCAGTACTGACCCTCTGACAGTGCGGCACTCCCTCAGTAATGACCCTCTGACAGTGCAGCATTCCCTCAGTAATAACCCTCTGACAGTGCAGCACTCCCTCAGTAATGACCATATGACAGTGCAGCATTTCCACAGTACTGACGCTCCGACAGTACGGCACACCCGCAGTGCTGACTCTCTGACAGTGCAGCCCTCCCTCAAACTGACCCTCTGATAGTCCAGCACTCCCTCAGAACTGACCTTCTGACAGTGCCGACACTCCCTCAGTACTGACCCTCTGACAGTGCAGCTCTCCCTCAGTAATGACCCTCTCACAGTGTAGGAATCCCTGAGTAATGACCCTCTCACAGTGCGGCGCTCCCTCAGTACTGACCCTCTGACAGCGCGGTGCTCCCTCAGTACTAACCCTCCAACAATGCAGCTCTTCCTCAGTACTGACCCTCTAACAGTGCAGCACTCCCTCAGTACTGACCCTCTGACAGCGCGGTGCTCCCTCAGTACTAACCCTCCAACAATGCAGCTCTCCCTCAGTACTGACCCTCTGACAGCGCGGTGCTCCCTCAGTACTAACCCTCCAACAATGCAGCTCTCAACAGTACAGACCCTCTGACAGTGCAGCACTTCCTCAGTACTGACCCCTGACAGTGCAGCACTACCCTCAGTACTGACTATCTGACAGTGCAGCACTCCCTCCGTACTGACCCTCTGACAGTGCAGCACTCCCTCCGTACTGACCCTCTGACAGTGCAGCACTCCCTTGGTACTGACCCTCTGGCAGTGCAGCACTCCCTTGATACTGGCCCTCTGACAGTGCAACTCTCCCTCAGTACTGTTCCTATGATACTGCAGCACTCCCTCAGTACTGAGACTCTGACAGTGAGGCATTGCACGTATACTAACCCTCCCACAGTGTGGCACACCTTCATACTGACTTTCAGACAATGCGGCGCATTCTCTGATCATTCAGTACTTCCTCAGGACTGACCCTCTGACATTGCAACAGCCCCTTGGCCCTGCGCCCCTGACGGCGCTGAAATCCCTCAGTACTGACTCTCTGACAGTGCAGCACTCTCTTTGTACTGACATTTCTACAGTGTGGCATTCCCTCAGTACTGATACACATACAGTGTGGCATTTCCTCAGTACTGACCCTCCGACAATGTAGCACTCCCTCAATACAGATGCTCTTACAGTGTAGCACTCCCTCGGTACTGACCCTCCAATAACGTGGCATTTTCTCAGTACTGACTCTCCGACAGAGCAGATCTGACACTCTGACAGTGCAGCACTGCCTCCTTCCTGCACTTCTGATAACCAGCAATGCCTCAGTACTGACCCTTTGCCAGTGTAGCACTCCCTCAGTACTGACCATTTGGCAGTGCAGCTCTCCCTCAGTACTGACCCTCTGAAACAACACTCCCTCAGAACTGACACACTGACCATGTAGCGCTCCCTCAGTTATGACCCTTTGAGTGTATATCACTCTCTCAGTACTGACCCTCTGGCAATGCAGCAATCACTCAGGACTGACTGTCTGACACATAGTGTGGTGGTCCCTCAGTACGGAACCCCTCACATCACGGTGATCCCTCAGTACTGACCCCCTCACAACGCGGTGGTCCCTCAGTACTAATCCACTCAGAGTGCGGTGCTCCCTCAGTTCTAACCCTTTCACAGTGCAGCGCTCCCTCAGTAGTAACTCTCTCACAGTGCGACACTCTGACAGCATGGCCATCCATTAGTACGAAACCTCAGAGAGTGCGCACTTCATCATTACTGACTCTCACTGCACAGCAATCCCTTCGTCCTTAACCTGTGATAATGCTGCACTGCCTCCACACTGATCTTCTGACAATGCTGCACTGCCTCCACACTGATCTTCTGACAATGCTGCACTCCCTCCACACTGAACCTCTGACAGAGCAGCACTCCCTCCACACTGACTCTCTGACAATGCTGCACTCCCTCCACACTGAAACTCTGACAATGCTGCACTCCATCCACACTGATCCACTGACAATGCTGAACTCCCTCCACACTGATCCTCTGACAATGAAGCACTCCCTCCACACTGACCCTCTGACAATGCTGCACTCCCTCCACACTGACCCTCTGAAAATGCTGCACTCCCTCCACACTGACCCTCTGACAATGCTGCACTCACTCTACACTGATCCTCTGACAATGATGCACTCCCTCCACACTGATCCTCTGACAATGCTGCACTCCCTCCACACTGACCCTCTGACAATGCTGCACTCCCTCCACACTGATCCTCTGACAATGCTGCACTCCCTCCACACTGACCCTCTGATAATGCTGCACTCCCTCCACACTGATCCTCTGACAATGCTGCACTCCCTCCACAATGATCCTCTGACAATGCTGCGCTCCCTCCATACTGATCCTCTGATTGTGATGCACTCCCTCATTACTGACTCTCTAACACTGTGGAAGTGGCCCTATACTGACCCTCCCACAGTGGGGCCCAATCTCAGGACAAAACCTCTGACAGTACAGCACTCCATCATAACTGACCAAAATACAGTGCAACACTCGCACAGTACTAACCCTCTGACAGTACAGCACTCCGTCATACTGACCCTCTGCCAGTGCAACACTCCCTCAGTACTGACCTTCTGACAGTGCAGCACTCCCTCAGGGCTTCATGATAATTTCAGATATGATAGAGATTGAACCAACAATGTTGGCATCATGAACCTGTTAGCTGAGGTAACTGGCCCCCCTTTGTAATAGAGTGATTCAATCCCTCTGACAGTGCAGCACTCCCTGATAACTGCCCATCTTACAGTGCCACACTTCCACAGTACTAACCCTCCGACAGTGCAGCACTCCCTCAGTACTGACCCTCTGACAATGCTGCACCCCTTCCACACTGACCCTCTGACAATGCTGCACTCCCTCCACACAGACCCTCTGACAATGCTGCACTCCCTCCACACTGATCCTCTGACAATGCTGCACTCCCTCCACACTGACCCTCTGACAATGCTGCACTCCCTCCACACTGATCCTCTGACAATGCTGCACTCCCTCCACAATGATCCTCTGACAATGCTGCGCTCCCTCCATACTGATCCTCTGATAGTGGTGCACTCCCTCATTACTGACTCTCTGACACTGTGGAAGTGGCCCTATACTGACCCTCCGACAGCGGGGCCCAATCTCAGGACAAAACCTCTGACAGTACAGCACTCCATCATAACTGACCAAAATACAGTGCAACACTCCCACAGTACTAACCCTCTGTCAGTACAGCACTCCGTCATACTGACCCTCTGCCAGTACAACACTCCCTCAGTACTGACCTTCTGGCAGTGCAGCACTCCCTCAGGGCTTCATGATAATTTCAGATATGATAGAGATTGAACCAACAATGTTGGCATCATGAACCTGTTAGCTGAGGTAACTGGCCCCCCTTTGTAACAGAGTGATTCAATCCCTCTGACAGTGCAGCACTCCCTGATAACTGCCCATCTTACAGTGCAACACTCCCACAGTAGTAACCCTCCGACAGTGCAGCACTCCCTCAGTGTTGACCCTCCGACAGTGCAGCACTCCCTCAGTACTGACCATCTGACAGAGCTGCACTCCCTCATTACTGACCCTCTGACAGTGCAGCACTCCCTCAGTGTTGACCTTCCGACAGTGCAGCACTCCCTCAGCACTGACCCTCTTTTTTTCGATTTCATAGAGTCTTGTGGAAATTTGGAGACATAGGGTTTGCAGATTCTGAGGAAGCATGAGAGAGACACACAAACCAAACCCTGTCTGAAGCTCTCTGCAATTGACTATTCAGAGGCACAGAGTCACAGAGGTTCACAGATTGGAAACAGACCCTCCTGTCCAACTCGTCCATACCAACCAGATATTCTCATCTTCTTTCGTTCCATTTCCTAGCACTTGGCTGATATCCCTCTAAACCCTTTCTATTCACATACTCATCCTGATGCCTTTTAAATGTCGCACTTGTACCAGCCCCCATCACTTCCTCTGGCAGCTAACTGCATGCCCTTGAATAAGTGCTCAAACATTCATACAGTCGATACAAACTCTAATAAACACCAACCTACAAAAGGCTATCATTGTCATTTTCAACTGACCCTTAGCTTCGTCGTGACGCTGATTTCAACACAGGTAAAGAAACAGAGTTAGTGACCATCAACCGTGACCCTGTTATAAAACTTATTTTCAAATATGACTTGCATGTGATTCCCACATCCTCTAATAGTTGCCTGGAAGGTAAGGGTGAGCTGTACTCTCCTGCGGCAGTCCTTGGGTGTCCCACAGTGATGTTAGGGAGGGAGCTCCAGGATTTTTACCTGAACCATGTAAAGAGCTCTCATACTGGAGTGCCATTTTAAAGTTGGGAAGTTATTATAGACCAGGAGGACCCGAGAGCTGCTGTCTTGTCAGAGAGAGAGGCCTGGTGCATCACACACCTCAGGTAAGGGGAGAGGTTGAGAAGCTGGGGCCTTCATGGTAATTTCAGACATGATAGAGATCGAACCAACAATGCTGGAATCACGAACCTGTTAGCTATGGTAACTGACCCCCCTTTGTAGCAGAGGGATTCAATCCCTTTAATAGAGTAAGCTTGAAAATTCAACACTAAAATCAATCTGTCCGGACGCACTAGAGACCTGAAACATCAATACAGAGATTGCTGAAGAAGCTCAGCATGTCCGGCAGCATCTCTGAAGGGAGAGGGAGAAAGAGACAGAGAGAGAGTTCACCTTTCAATCCAGAGATTTCTGCGGGAAAGTTCCTTCAGAACAGACCGTTTTGAGGAAGAGTCACTTGGAATGCGAATTGTTCCTCTCTCTTCACTGTTGCTACCTGCTGAATTGTGCTGAATTTCCCCACCATCTGTTTACTTGAGAACTTGACCTGATCCAAATGTCACTGAGTAATTCAGTCTGTGTTCAATGCCCTGAGGCTGCTTCTGCTGAAAGTTGACAAACAGGTTTAAGGCTGTGTAAGGTATTGTATTCGGAGGGCGGGCTACCTGGGAGAACAGATACAGAACAAAGGCACAAAAATATGTTAGGTCTGAGCTGTTCCTTCTGAACTTTAACATCACAAAGTTACATTGTTCAGGATCTTTGTGAATTGCCTTTGTCAAGTGACCCTTCCTCAAAACGGTCTGTTCTGAAGGAACTTTCCCGCAGAAATCACTGGATGGAAAGGTGAACTCTCTCTCTGTCTCTTTCTCCCTCTCTCTTCAGAGATGCTTCTGGACATGCTTAGCTTCTTCAGCAATCTCTGTATTGATGTTTCAGGTCTCTAGCGTGTCCGTACAAGTTTATTTTAGTATTGAATTCTCAAGCTTGCTCTATTAAAGGGATTGAATCCCTCTGCTACAAAGGGGGGTCAGTTACCATAGCTAACAGGTTCGTGATGCCAACATTGTTGGCTCAATCTCTATCATGTCTGAAATGACCATGAAGGCCCCAGCTTCTCAACCTCGCCCCTCACCTGAGGTGTGTAACCCACCAGCCCTCTCTCTCTGACAAGACAGCAGCTCTCGGGTCCTCCTGGTCTATAATAACTTCCCAACTTTAAAAAGGGCACTCCAGTAAGAGAGCTCTTTACATGGTTCAGGTCAAACTCCTGGAGCTCCTTCCCTAACATCACTGTGGGACACCCAAGGACTGCAGCAGGAGAGTACACCCCACCCCCACCTTCCAGGCAACTATTGGAGACTGTGGGAATTACATACAAGCCACATTTGAAAATAAGTTTTATAACAGGGTCACGGTTGATGGTCACTAACTGTTTCTTTACCTGTGTTGAAATCCGCGTAATGAAGAAGCTAAAGGTCGGTTGAAAAGGACAATGATAGCCTTTCGTAGGTTGGTGTTTATTAGAGTTTGTATCGACAGTATGAATGGTTGAGCACTTATTCAAGGGCATGTAGGTATCTGCCAGAGGCAGCGATGGGGGCTCGGATAATTGCGACATTTAAAAGGCATCAGCATGAGTATGTGAATAGGAAGGGTTTAGAGGGATATCAGCCAAGTGCTAGCAAATGGAATGAAATGAGATGAGAATATCTGTTTGGTATGGACGAGTTGGACAGGAGGGAATGGTTCCATGCTCTGCATCTCTGTGACTCTGTGCCTCTGAATAATCTATTGCAGAGAGTTTCAGACAGGGCTTGGTTCGTGTGTCTCTCTCATGCTTCCTCAGAATCTGCAAACCCGATGTCTCCATATTTCCCAAGAAATAAAGAGGGTCAGTACCGAGGGAGTGCTGCACTGTCAGAGGGTCAGGATTGAGGGTGTGCCGCACTATCAGAGGATCAGTACTGAGGGAGTGCTGCACTGTACGACGTTCATTACTGAGGGAGTGCTGCAATGTCAGAGTGTCAGTACTGAGAGAGTTCCACGCTATCAGAGGGTCATTACAGAAGAAGTGCTGCACTGTCCGAGGGTCACTACTGAGGGAGCGCTGCACTGTCCGAGGGTCACTACTGAGGGAGCGCTGCACTGTCCGAGGGTCATTACTAAGGGAGTGCTGCACAGTAAGTGTGTCATTACTGAGCGAGTGCCACACTGTCAGAGGGTCAGTACTGAGGGAGTGCTGCACTGCCAGAGTTTCAGTACTGAGGGAATGCCACACTGTCGGAGGTTCAGTGCTGAGGGAGTGCTGCACTGTCAGAGGGTCAGTACTGAGGGAGTGCAACACTGTCAGAAGGGTCAGCGCTGAGGAAGTGCTGCACTGTCAGAGAGTCAGTACTGAGGGAGTGCTGCACTGTCAGATGGTCAGTACTGAGGGAGTGCTGCAATGTCAGAGGGTCAATACTTAGGGAGTGGCACACTATCAGAGGGTCAGCACTGAGGGAGTGTCACACTGTCAGCGGGTCAGATCTGAGTGAGTGCTACACTGCAAAAGGTTCAGTACAGAGAGAGTGCTGCACTGTCAGCGGTTCAGTACTGAGGGAGTGTCACACTGTCAGGGGGTCAACACTGAGGGAATGCCACACTGTCGGAGGTTCAGTGCTGAGGGTGTGCAGCACTGCAAGAGAGTCAGTACTGAGTGAGTGCCACACTGTCAGAGGGGTCAGCGCTGAGGGAGTGCTGCAATGTCAGAGGGTCAGTGCTGAGTGAATGGAACACTGTCGGAGGTTCAGTGCTGAGAGAGTGCTGCACTGCCAGAGGGGTCAGCCCTGAGGGAGTGCTGCAATGTCAGAGGGTCAGTACATAGGGAGTGTCACATTATCAGAGGGTCAGCACTGAGGGAGTGTCACACTGGCAGTGGGTCAGTGCTGAGGGAGTGCTACACTGCCAAAGGGTCAGTACAGAGGGAGTACTGCACTTTCAGTGGTTCATAATGAGGGATTGCTGCAATGTCAGAGGGTCAGTACTGAGGGTGTATTACACTATCTGGGGGTCAGCACAGAGGGAGTGCCACACTGCCGGAGTGGCAATACTGAAGGAGTGCTGCAATGTCAGAGGGTCAGTACTGAGGGAGTGCCACACAGTAGGATGGGTCAGTACTGAGGGAGTGCTGCACTGTCAGAGGCTCAGCACTGAGGGAGTGTCACACTGTCAGAGGTTCAGCACTGAGGGAGTGTCACACTGTCAGAGGGTTCAGTTCTGAATGAGTGCTGCAATGTCAGAGAATCAGTACTGAGGGAGTGCTGCATTGTTCGAGGGTCAGTACTGATGGGGTGCCACTGTCAGATGGGTCAGTACTGAGGGAGTGGTTAATGTCAGAGTGTCAGTTTTGAGAGAGTGTTACACTACCAGAGGGTCAACACTGAGGGAGTGCTGCACTGCCAAAGGGTCAGTATTGAGGGAGTACTGCACTGTCAGAGGATCAGTACTGAGGGAGTACTGCAATGTCAGAGAATCAGTACTGAGGGAGTGCTACATTGTTCGAGGGTCAGTACTGAGGGAGTGCTGCACTCTCAATGTCAGTACTGAGGGAGTGCCACTGTCAGATGGGTCAGTACTGAGGCAGTGCTGCAATGTCGGAGTGTCAGTATTGAGGGAGTGTCACACTACCAGAGGGTCAGCACTGAGAGGGTGACGCACTGCCAAAGGGTTAGTACTGAGGGAGTGCTGCACTGTCAGAGGGTCAGTACTGAGGGAGTACTGCACTGTCAGATGGTCAGTTAAGAGGGAGTGCTGCACTGTCAGAGGGTCAGAACTGAGGAAGTGCTGCACTGTCAGAGGGTCAGTACAGAGCGGGTGCTGCACTGTCAGAGGTTCAGCACTGAGGGAGCATCACACTGTCAGAGGGTCAACACTGAGGGAGTGTCACACTGTCAGAGGATCAGCACTGAGGGAGTGCTGCACTGTCAGAGGTTCAGCACTGAGGGAGTGTCACACTATCAGAGGGTCAGCACTGAGGGAGTGCAGCACTGCCAAAGGGTCTGTACTGAGGGAGTGCGGCACTGTCAGATTGTCAGTACTGAGGGAGTACTGCACTGTCAGATGGTCAGTACTGCGGGACTGTCACACTGTCAGAGGGTCAGTACTGAGTGGATGCTGCACTGTCAGGAAAGCTGGACTGAGGGACTGCTGCATTATCAGAGGGTCAGTACGGAGTCAGGTTCACACTGTCATGAATCGGTCATGAGAGATCACCGCACTGTTGGACAGTCAGTACTGAGGGCCTGCTTCATTGCCAGAGAGTCAGTATTGAGGCAGTGCAGCATTGTCAGAGGATCGGGATGGAGGGAGCGCTGAAATGTCAGAGGGTCAGGAATGAGGGAGCGCTGCAGTGTCAAAGGGTCTGTACTGAGAGAGTGCTGCAATGTCAGTGGGACAGGACAGAGGGAATGCTGCACTGTCAGAGTGTCAGTGCTGAGGGAGTGCTGCACTGTCAGAGGGCCAGTAATGAGGGAGCGCTGCACTGTCACAGGGTCACTACTGAGGCAGTGATACACTGCCAAATGGTCAGTACTGAGGGAGTGCTGCATTGTCAGAGTGCCAGTACTGAGGGATTCCTGCACTGTCAGAGTGTCAGTACTGAGGGAGTGCTGCACTGTCAGAGTGTCAGTAATGAGGGAGTGCTTCACTGTCAGAGTGTCAGTACTGAGGGAGTGCTGCACTGTCAGAGTGTCAGTACTGAGGGAGTGCTGCACTGTCAGAGTGTCAGTACTGAGGGAGTGCTGCACTGTCAGAGTGTCAGTACTGAGGGAGTGCTGCACTGTCAGAGTGTCAGTACTGAGGGATTCCTACATTGCCTGAGAGTCAGTATAGAGGGTTATGCAGCATTGTCAGAGGGTCGGGACGTAGGAAGCGCTGATATTCAGGGGGTAATTAGTGAGAGAGATTTGAACTGTGAGAGGGTCATTACTGAGAGAGTGTGCACTGTCAGAGGGTCAGTACTGAAGGAGTGCTGCAATGTCAGACGGTCAGTAGTGAGGAAGTGCTGCACTGTCAGAGTGTCAGGACTGAGGGACTCCTGCATTGCCTGAGAGTCAGTATAGAGGGGAATGCAGCATTGTGCACTTTCAGAGGGTCAGTACTGCGGAAGTGCTTCACTGTCAGAGAGTCAGAACTGTGGGAGTGGTGCACTGGCTGAGGATCAGTATTGAGGGAATGCTGAACTGTCAGAGGGTCAATACTGAGGGGGTGTCACACTGTCAGAGTGACACTATTGAGGGAGTGCTTCACTGTCAGTACGGAGGGATTGCTGCAATGTCAGACGGTCAGTACTGAGGAAGTGCTGCACTGTCAGAGGGTCAGCCCTGAGGGAGTGCTGCAATGACAGAGGGTCAGCACTGAGGAAGCGGTGCAACGACAGAGGGTCAGTACTGAGGGAGTGCCGCACTGTCAGAGGGTCAGCACTAAGGGATTGCTGCAGTGTCAGAGGGTCAGTACTGAGGGAGTGCTGCACTGTCAGAGAGTCAGACTGAGGGAGTGCCACACTGTAAGATGGGTCAGCGCTGAGGGAGTGCTGCACTGTCAGAGGATCAGCACTGAGGGAGTGTCACACTGTCAGAGGGATCAGTTCTGAATGAGTGCTGCAATCTCAGAGAATCAGTACTGAGGGAGTGCTGCATTGTTCGAGGGTCAGTACTGAGGGAGTGCTGCCCTGCCAAAGGGTCAGTATTGATGGAGTGCTGCACTGTCAGAGGGTTAGTACTGAGGGAGTGCTGCATTGTTCGAGGGTCAGTACTGAGGGAGTGCTGCCCTGTCAAAGGGTCAGTACTGAGGGAGTGCTGCATTGTTCGAGGGTCATTACTGAGGGAGTGCTGCACTCTCAATGTCAGTTCTGAGGGAGTGCCACTGTCAGATGGGTCAGTACTGAAGGAGTGCTGCAATGTCGGAGTGTCAGTATTGATAGAGTGTCACAATACCAGAGGGTCAGCACTGAGGGAGAGCTGCACAGACAAAGGGTCAGTACTGAGGGAGTGCTGCACTGTCAGAGTGTCAGTACTGAGGGAGTGCTGCACTGTCAGAGGGTCAGTACTGAGGGAGTACTGCACTGTCAGAGTTTCAGTACTGAGGGAGTGCTGCATTGTCAGAGTGTCAGTACTGAGGGATTCCTGCACTGTCAGAGTGTCAGTACAGAGGGAGTGCTGCAATGTCGGAGTGTCAGTAATGAGGGAGTGCTTCACTGTCAGAATGTCAGTACTGAGGGAGTGCTGCACTGTCAGAGTGTCAGTACTGAGGGAGTGCTGCACTGTCAGAGTGTCAGTACTGAGGGATTCCTGCATTGCCTGAGAGTCTGTATAGAGGGTTATGCAGCATTGTCAGAGGGTCGGTACGTAGGAAGCGCTGATATTCAGGGGGTAATTTGTGAGAGAGAGCTGAACTGTGAGAGGGTCAGTACTGACAGAGAGTGCACTATCAGAGAGTCAGTACTGAGAAAGTGCTTCAATGTCTGAGAGTCAGCACTGTGGGAGTGCTGCACTGGCTGAGGATCAGTATTGAGGGTATGCTGAAATGTCAGAGGGTAAATACTGAGGGGGTGTCACACTGTCAGAGTGACACTATTGAGGGAGTGCTGCACTGTCAGTACTGAGGGAGTGCTGCATTGTCAGACGGTCAGTACTGAGGAAGTGCTGCACTGTCAGAGGGTCAGCCCTGAGGGAGTGCTGCAATGACAGAGTTTCAGCACTGAGGAAGCGCTGCAATGTCAGAGGGTCAGTACTGAGGGTGTGCCGCACTGTCAGAGGGTCAGCACTAATGGATTGCTGCAGTGTCAGAGTGTCAGTACTGAGGGAGTGCTGCACTGTCAGAGAGTCAGAACTGAGGGAGTGCCACACTGTAAGATGGGTCAGCGCTGAGGGAGTGCTGCACTGTCAGAGGATCAGCACTGAGGGATGTCACACTGTCAGAGGTTCAGTTCTGAATGAGTGCTGCAATCTCAGAGAATCAGTACTGAGGGAGTGCTGCATTGTTCGAGGGTCAGTACTGAGGGAGTGCTGCCCTGCCAAAGGGTCAGTACTGAGGGAGTGCTGCATTGTTCGAGGGTCATTGCTGAGGGAGTGCTGCACTCTCAATGTCAGTTCTGAGGGAGTGCCACTGTCAGATGGGTCAGTAATGAAGGAGTGCTGCAATGTCGGAGTGTCAGTATTGAGAGAGTGTCATACTACCTGAGGGTCAGCACTGAGGGAGAGCTGCACAGCCAAAGCGTCAGTACTGAGGGAGTGCTGCACTGTCAGAGTGTCAGTACTGAGGGTGTGCTGCACTGTCAGAGGGTCAGTACTGAGGGAGTACTGCACTGTCAGAGTTTCAGTACGGAGGGATTCCTGCAATGTCCGAGTGTCAGTACTGAGGGAGTGCTGCACTGTCAGAGTGTCAGTAATGAGGGAGTGCTGCACTGTCAGAGTGTCAGTATAGAGAGTTATGCAGCATTGTCAGAGGGTCGGTACGTAGGAAGCACTGAAATTCAGGGTGTAATTAGTGAGAGAGAGCTGAACTGTGAGAGGGTCAGTACTGAGAGAGTGTGCACTATCAGAGGGTCAGTACTGAGGAAGTGCTTCACTGTCAGAGAGTCAGCACTGTGGGAGTGCTGCACTGGCTGAGGATCATTATTGAGGGAATGCTGAACTGTCAGAGGGTCAATCCTGAGGGGGTGCCACACTGTCAGAGTGACACTATTGAGGGAGTGCTGCACTGTCAGTACTGAGGGAGTGCTGCACTGACAGAGGGGTCAGTATTGAGGGAGTGCTGCACTGTCAGAGAGTCAGTAATGAGGCAGTGCTGCAATGTCAGAGGCTCAGCACTGAGCGATTGCTGCAGTGTCAGAGGGTCAGTACTGAGGGAGTGCTGCACTGTCAGAGGGTCAGTACTGAGGGAGTGTCACACTGTCAGAGGGTCAGCACTGAGGGAGAGTCACACTGTCAGAGGGTCAGCACTGAGGGTATACTGCAATGTCAGAGAATCAGGACTGAGGGAGTGCTGCATTGTTCGAGGGTCAGTACTGAGGGAGTGCTGCACTGACAGAGGGGTCAGTATTGAGGGAGTGCTGCACTGTCAGAGAGTCAGTAATGAGGCAGTGCTGCAATGTCAGAGGGTCAGCACTGAGGAAGTGCTGCAATGTCAGAGGCTCAGCACTGAGCGATTGCTGCAGTGTCAGCGGGTCAGTACAGAGGCAGTGCTGCACTGTCAGAGGATCAGTACTGAGGGAGTGTCACACTGTCAGAGGGTCAGCACTGAGGGAGTGTCACACTGTCAGAGGTTCAGCACTGAGGGTGTACTGCAATGTCAGAGAATCAGGACTGAGGGAGTGCTGCATCGTTCGAGGGTCAAAACTGAGGGAGTGCTGCACTCTCAATGTCAGTACTGAGGGAGTGCCACTGTCAGATGTGTCAGTACTGAGGGAGTGCTGCAATGTCGGAGTGTCAGTATTGAGGGAGTGTCACACTAAATGAGGGTCAGCACTGAGGGAGTGCTGCACTGCCAAAGGGTCAGTACTGCGGGAGAGTCACACTCTCAGAGGGTCAGTACTGAGGGAGTGCTGCACTGTCAGAGGGTCAGTTCAGAGGGAGTGCTGCACTGTCAGAGGTTCAGCACTGAGAGAGTGTCACACTGTCAGAGGGTCAGCACTGAGGGAGTTTCACACTGTCAGAGGATTAGCACTGAGGGAGTGCTGCACTGTCAGAGGTTCAGCACTGAGGGAGTGTCACACTGTCAGAGGATCAGCACTGAGGGAGTGCTGCACTGTCAGAGGTTCAGCATTGAGGGATTGTCACACTATCAGAGGGTCAGCACTGAGGGAGTGCAGCACTGCCAAAGGGTCTGTACTGAGGGAGTGCGGCTCTGTCAGATTGTCAGTACTGAGGGAGTACTGCACTGTCAGATGGTCAGTACTGCGGGACTGTCACACTGTCAGAGGGTCAGTACGGAGGGAGTACTGCACTGTCAGATGGTCAGTACTGCGGGACTGTCACACTGTCAGAGGGTCAGTACTGAGTGGATGCTGCACTGTCAGGAAAGCTGGACTGAGGGACTGCTGCATTATCAGAGGGTCAGTACGGAGTCAGGTTCACACTGTCATGAATCGGTCATGAGAGATCACCGCACTGTTGGACAGTCAGTACTGAGGGCCTGCTTCATTGCCAGAGAGTCAGTATTGAGGCAGTGCAGCATTGTCAGAGGATCGGGATGGAGGGAGCGCTGAAATGTCAGAGGGTCAGGAATGAGGGAGCGCTGCAGTGTCAAAGGGTCTGTACTGAGAGAGTGCTGCAATGTCAGTGGGACAGGACAGAGGGAATGCTGCACTGTCAGAGTGTCAGTGCTGAGGGAGTGCTGCACTGTCAGAGGGCCAGTACTTAGGGATTCCTGCATTGCCTGAGAGTCAGGAGAGAGGGTTAGGCAGCATTGTCAGAGGGTCGGTACGTAGGAAGCGCTGAAATTCAGGGGATAATTAGTGAGAGAGAGCTGAACTGTGAGAGGGTCAGTACTGACAGAGAGTGCACTAATAGAGGGTCAGTACTGAGGAAGTGCTTCAATGTCTGAGACTCAGCACTGTGGGAGTGCTGCACTGGCTGAGGATCAGTATTGAGGGAATGCTGAACTGTCAGAGGGTAAATACTGAGGGGGTGTCACACTGTCAGAGTGACACTGTTGAGGGAGTGCTGCACTGTCAGTACGGAGGGAGTGCTGCATTGTCAGACGGTCAGTACTGAGCAAGTGCTGCACTGTCAGAGGGTCAGCCCTGAGGAAGTGCTGCAATGTCAGAGGGTCAGCACTGTGGGTGTGCCGCTCTGTCAGAGGGTCAGCACTAACGGATTGCTGCAGTGTCAGAGGGTCAGTACTGAGGGAGTGCTGCACTGTCAGAGAATCAGAACTGAGGGAGTGCCACACTGTAAGATGGGTCAGCGCTGAGGGAGTGCTGCACTGTCAGAGGATCAGCACTGAGGGAGTGTCACACTGTCAGAGGGTTCAGTTCTGAATGAGTGCTGCAATCTCAGAGAATCAGTACTGAGGGAGTGCTGCATTGTTCGAGGGTCAGTACTGAGGGAGTGCTGCCCTGCCAAAGGGTCAGTCTTGAGGGAGTGCTGCACTGTCAGAGGGTTAGTACTGAGGGAGTGCTGCAATGTCAGAGAATCAGTACTGAGTGAGTGCTGCATTGTTCGAGGGTCATTACTGAGGGAGTGCTGCACTCTCAATGTCAGCTCTGAGGGAGTGCCACTGTCAGATGTATCAGTACTGAAGGAGTGCTGCAATGTCGGAGTGTCAGTATTGAGAGAGTGTCACATTACCAGAGGGTCAGCACTGAGGGAGAGCTGCACAGCCAAAGGGTCAGTACTGAGGGAGTGCTGAACTGTCAGAGGGTCAGTTCTGAGGGAGTACTGCACTGTCAGAGTGTCAGTACGGAGGGATTCCTGCAATGTCCGAGTGTCAGTACTGAGGGAGTGCTGCACTGTCAGAGTGTCAGTAATGAGTGAGTGCTGCACTGTCAGAGTGTTAGTACTTAGGGATTCCTGCATTGCCTCAGAGTCAGTATAGAGGGTTATGCAGCATTGTCAGAGGTTCGGTACGTAGGAAGCGCTGAAATTCAGGATGTAATTAGTGAGAGAGAGCTGAACTGTGAGAGGGCCAGTACTGAGAGAGTGTGCATTATCAGAAAGTCAGTACTGAGGAAGTGCTTCACTGTCAGAGAGTCAGCACTGTGGGAGTACTGCACTGGCTGAGGGTCAGTTCAGAGGGAGTGCTGCACTGTCAGAGGTTCAGCACTGAGAGAGTGTCACACTGTCAGAGGGTCAGCACTGAGGGAGTTTCACACTGTCAGAGGATTAGCACTGAGGGAGTGCTGCACTGTCAGAGGTTCAGCACTGAGAGAGTGTCACACTGTCAGAGGGTCAGCACTGAGGGAGTTTCACACTGTCAGAGGATTAGCACTGAGGGAGTGCTGCACTGTCAGAGGTTCAGCACTGAGGGAGTGTCACACTGTCAGAGGATCAGCACTGAGGGAGTGCTGCACTGTCAGAGGTTCAGCATTGAGGGATTGTCACACTATCAGAGGGTCAGCACTGAGGGAGTGCAGCACTGCCAAAGGGTCTGTACTGAGGGAGTGCGGCTCTGTCAGATTGTCAGTACTGAGGGAGTACTGCACTGTCAGATGGTCAGTACTGCGGGACTGTCACACTGTCAGAGGGTCAGTACGGAGGGAGTACTGCACTGTCAGATGGTCAGTACTGCGGGACTGTCACACTGTCAGAGGGTCAGTACTGAGTGGATGCTGCACTGTCAGGAAAGCTGGACTGAGGGACTGCTGCATTATCAGAGGGTCAGTACGGAGTCAGGTTCACACTGTCATGAATCGGTCATGAGAGATCACCGCACTGTTGGACAGTCAGTACTGAGGGCCTGCTTCATTGCCAGAGAGTCAGTATTGAGGCAGTGCAGCATTGTCAGAGGATCGGGATGGAGGGAGCGCTGAAATGTCAGAGGGTCAGGAATGAGGGAGCGCTGCAGTGTCAAAGGGTCTGTACTGAGAGAGTGCTGCAATGTCAGTGGGACAGGACAGAGGGAATGCTGCACTGTCAGAGTGTCAGTGCTGAGGGAGTGCTGCACTGTCAGAGGGCCAGTACTTAGGGATTCCTGCATTGCCTGAGAGTCAGGAGAGAGGGTTAGGCAGCATTGTCAGAGGGTCGGTACGTAGGAAGCGCTGAAATTCAGGGGATAATTAGTGAGAGAGAGCTGAACTGTGAGAGGGTCAGTACTGACAGAGAGTGCACTAATAGAGGGTCAGTACTGAGGAAGTGCTTCAATGTCTGAGACTCAGCACTGTGGGAGTGCTGCACTGGCTGAGGATCAGTATTGAGGGAATGCTGAACTGTCAGAGGGTAAATACTGAGGGGGTGTCACACTGTCAGAGTGACACTGTTGAGGGAGTGCTGCACTGTCAGTACGGAGGGAGTGCTGCATTGTCAGACGGTCAGTACTGAGCAAGTGCTGCACTGTCAGAGGGTCAGCCCTGAGGAAGTGCTGCAATGTCAGAGGGTCAGCACTGTGGGTGTGCCGCTCTGTCAGAGGGTCAGCACTAACGGATTGCTGCAGTGTCAGAGGGTCAGTACTGAGGGAGTGCTGCACTGTCAGAGAATCAGAACTGAGGGAGTGCCACACTGTAAGATGGGTCAGCGCTGAGGGAGTGCTGCACTGTCAGAGGATCAGCACTGAGGGAGTGTCACACTGTCAGAGGGTTCAGTTCTGAATGAGTGCTGCAATCTCAGAGAATCAGTACTGAGGGAGTGCTGCATTGTTCGAGGGTCAGTACTGAGGGAGTGCTGCCCTGCCAAAGGGTCAGTCTTGAGGGAGTGCTGCACTGTCAGAGGGTTAGTACTGAGGGAGTGCTGCAATGTCAGAGAATCAGTACTGAGTGAGTGCTGCATTGTTCGAGGGTCATTACTGAGGGAGTGCTGCACTCTCAATGTCAGCTCTGAGGGAGTGCCACTGTCAGATGTATCAGTACTGAAGGAGTGCTGCAATGTCGGAGTGTCAGTATTGAGAGAGTGTCACATTACCAGAGGGTCAGCACTGAGGGAGAGCTGCACAGCCAAAGGGTCAGTACTGAGGGAGTGCTGAACTGTCAGAGGGTCAGTTCTGAGGGAGTACTGCACTGTCAGAGTGTCAGTACGGAGGGATTCCTGCAATGTCCGAGTGTCAGTACTGAGGGAGTGCTGCACTGTCAGAGTGTCAGTAATGAGTGAGTGCTGCACTGTCAGAGTGTTAGTACTTAGGGATTCCTGCATTGCCTCAGAGTCAGTATAGAGGGTTATGCAGCATTGTCAGAGGTTCGGTACGTAGGAAGCGCTGAAATTCAGGATGTAATTAGTGAGAGAGAGCTGAACTGTGAGAGGGCCAGTACTGAGAGAGTGTGCATTATCAGAAAGTCAGTACTGAGGAAGTGCTTCACTGTCAGAGAGTCAGCACTGTGGGAGTACTGCACTGGCTGAGGGTCATTATTGAGGGAATGCTGAACTGTCAGAGGGTCAATACTGAGGGGGTGCCACACTTCAGAGTGACACTATTGAGGGAGTGCTGCACTGACAGTACTGAGGGAGTGCTGCACTGACAGAGGGGTCAGTATTGAGGGAGTGCTGCACGGTCAGAGAGTCAGTAATGAGGCAGTGCTGCAATGTCAGAGGGTCAGCACTGAGGAAGTGCTGCAATATCAGAGGCTCAGCACTGAGCGATTGCTGCAGTGTCAGAGGGTCAGTACTGAGGGAGTGCTGCACTCTCAATGTCAGTACTGAGGGAGTGCCACTGTCAGATGGGTCAGTACTGAGGGAGTACTGCAATGTCAGAGAATCAGTTCTGAGGGAGTGCTGCATAGTTCGAGGGTCAGTACTGAGGGAATGCTGCACTCTCAATATCAGTACTGAGGGAGTGCCACTGTCAGATGGGTCAGTACTGAGGGAGTGCTGCAATGTCGGAGTGTCAGTATTGAGGGAGTGTCACTCTACCAGAGGGTCAGCACTGAGGGAGTGCTGCACTGCCAAATGGTCAGAACTGCGGGAGTGTCACACTCTCAGAGGGTCAGTACTGAGTGAGTGCTGCACTGTCAGAGGGTCAGTTCAGAGGGAGTGCTGCACTGTCAGAGGTTTAGCACTGAGAGAGTGTCACACTGTCAGAGGGTCAGCACTGAGGGTGGTTCACACTGTCAGAGGATCAGCACTGAGGGAGTGCTGCACTGTCAGAGGTTCAGCAGTGAGGGAGTGTCACACCATTAGAGGGTCGGCACTGAGGGAGTGCTGTACTGCCAAATGGTCTGTACTGAGTGAGTGCTGCACTGACAGATGGTCAGTACTGAGGGCGTACTGCACTGTCAGATGGTCAGTACTGCGGGAGTGTCACACTGTCAGAGGGTCAGTACTGAGGGAGTACTGCACTGTCAGATGGTCAGTACTGCGGGACTGTCACACTGTCAGAGGGTCAGTACGGAGGGAGTACTGCACTGTCAGATGGTCAGTACTGCGGGAGCGTCACACTGTCAGAGGGTCAGTACTGAGTGGATGCTGCTCTGTCAGGAAAGCTGGACTGAGGGACTGCTGCATTATCAGAGAGTCAGTTCGGTGTCAGGTTCACACTGTCATGAATCGGTCATGAGAGATCACCGCACTGTTGGACAGTCAGTACTGAGGGCCTGCTTCATTGCCAGAGAGTCAGTATTGAGGGAGTGCAGCATTGTCAGAGGATCGGGATGGAGGCAGCGCTGAAATGTTAGAGGGTCAGGAATGAGGGTTGCTGCAATGTCAGTGGGACAGGACAGAGGGAGTGCTGCACTGTCAGAGTGTCAGTACTGAGGGAGTGCCAAATTGTAAGATGGGTCAGTACAGAGGGCGTGCTGCACTGTCAGAGTGTCAGTACTGAGGGAGTGCCAAATTGTAAGATGGGTCAGTACAGAGGGAGTGCTGCACTGCCAAATGGTCAGTACTGCGGGAGTGTCACACTCTCAGAGGGTCAGTTCAGAGGGAGTGGTGCACTGTCAGAGGTTCAGCAATGAGAGAGTGTCACACTGTCAGAGGGTCAGCACTGAGGGAGTTTCACACTGTCAGAGGATCAGCACTAAGGGAGTGCTGCACTGTCAGAGGTTCAGCACTGAGGGAGTGTCACACCATCAGAGGGTCGGCACTGAGGGAGTGATGCACTGCCAAAGGGTCTGTACTGAGGGAGTGCTGCAATGTCAGATGGTCAGTACTGAGGGCGTGCTGCACTGTCAGATGGTCAGTACTGCGGGAGTATCACACTGTCAGAGGGTCAGTACGGAGGGAGTGCTGCACTGTCAGAGTGTCACTTCTGAGGGAGTGCTGCACTGTCACAGGGCCACCACTGAGGGAGTGATACTCTGCCAAAGGGTCAGTACTGAGGGAGTGCTGCACTGTCAGAGTGTCAGTACTGAGGGATTTCTGCACTGTCAGAGTGTCAGTACTGAGGGAGTGCTGCATTGTCAGAGTGTCAGTACGGTGGGATTCCTGCACTGTCTGAGTGTCAGTACTGAGGGAGTGCTGCACTGTCAGTGTGTCAGTAATGAGGGAGTGTTGCACTGTCAGAGTGTCAGTACTGAGGGAGTGCTGCACTGTCAGAATGTCAGTACTGAGGTATTCCTGCATTTCCTGAGAGTCAGTATAGAGTGTTATGCAGCTTTGTCAGATGGTTGGTACGTAGGAAGCGCTGGAATTCAAGGGTTAATTCGTGAGAGAGATAGCTGAACTGTGAGATGGTCAGTACTGAGAGGGTGTGCACTATCAGAGAGTCAGTACTGAGGAAGTGCTTCAATTTCTGAGAGTCTGCACAGTGGGAGTGATGCACTGGCTGAGGATCAGTATTGAACAGTCAGAGGGTAAATACTGAGGGGGTGTCACACTGTCAGAGTGACACTATTGAGGGAGTGCTACACTGTCAGTACTGAGGAAGTGCTGCACTTTCAGAGGGGTCAGTAATGAGGGAGTAGTGCAATGTCAGAGGGTCAGTACTGAGAAATTGCTGCACTGTCAGAGGGTCAGCACTGAGGGAGTGCTGCAATGACAGAAGGTCAGCACTGAGCAAGTGCTGCAATGTCAGAGGGACAGTACAGAGGGAGTGCCGCACTGTCAGAGGGGTCAGTATTGAGGGATTTCTGCAGTGTCAGAGGGTCAGGACTGAGGGAGTGCTGCACTGTCAGAGAGTCAGAACTGAGGGAGTGCCACACTGTAAGATGGGTAAGCGCTGAAGGTGTGCTGCACTGTCAGAGGATCAGCACTGAGGGAGTGTCACACTGTCAGAGGGTCAGCACTGAGAGAGTGTCATACTGTCAGAGGGTTCAGTTCTGAATGAGTGCTGCAATGTCTGAGAATCAGTACTGAGGGAGTGCTGCATTGTTCGAGGGTCAGTACTGAGGGAGTGCTGCACTCTCAGTGTCAGTACTGAGGGAGTGCCACTGTCAGATGGGTCAGTACTGAGGGAGTGCTGCAATGTCGGAGTGTCAGTATTGAGGGAGTGTCACACTACCAGAGGGTCAGCACTGAGGGAGTGTTGCCCTGCCAAAGGGTCAGTATTGAGGAGTGCAGCACCGTCAGAGGGTTAGTACTGAGGGAGTGCTGCACTGTCAGTGTGTCAGTACTGAGGGAGTGCCACTGTCAGATGGGTCAGTACTGAGGGAGTGCTGCACTGTCAGAGTGTAAGTACTGAGGGAGTGCTGCACTGTCAGTGTGTCAGTACGGAGGGATTCCTGCAATGTCCGTGTGTCAGTCCTGAGGGATTCCTGCACTGTCAGAGAGTCAGTAATGAGGGAGTGCTGCACTGTCAGAGTGTCAGTACTGAGGGAGTGCTGCACTGTCAGAGTGTCAGTACTGAGGGATTCCTGCATTGCCTGAGAGTCAGTATAGAGGGTAATGCAGCATTGTCAGAGGGTCGGTACGGAGGAAGCGCTGAAATTCAGGGTGTAATTAGTGAGAGAGCTGAACTGTGAGAGGGTCAGTCGTGAGAGAGTGTGCACTACCAGAGGGTCAGTACTGAGGAAGTGCTTCACTGTCAGAGAGTCAGAACTGGCTGTGGATCAGTATTGAGGGAATGCTGAACTGTCAGAGGGTCAGTACTGAGGGGGAGACACACTTCAGAGTGACACTATTGAGGGAGTGCTGCACTGACAGTACTGAGGGAGTGCTGCAATGTCAAAGGGGTCAGTATTGAGGGAGTGCTGCACTGTCAGAGAGTTAGTAATGAGGGAGTGCTGCAATGTCAGAGGGTCAGTACAGAGGGAGCGCTGCACTGTCAAAGGAACAGCACTGAGGGAGTGTCACACTGTCAGAGGGTCAGCACTGAGGGAGTGTCACTGCCAGAGGGTCAGCACTGAGGGAGTACTGCAATGTCAGGGAATCAGTTCTGAGGGAGTGCTTCATAGTTCGAGGGTCAGTACTGAGGAATGCTGCACTCTCAATGTCAGTACTGAGGGAGTGCCACTGTCAGATGGGTCAGTACTGAGGGAGTGCTGCCATGCCAAAGGGTCAGTACTGAGGGAGTGCTGCACTGTCAGAGTGTCAGTACTGAGTTAGTACTTCACTGTCAGATGATCAATACTGCGGGAGTATCACACTGTCAGAGGGCCAGTACTGAGGGAGTGCTGCACTGTCAGAGTTTCAGCACTGAGAGAGTGTCACACTGTCAGAGGGTCAGCACTGACGGAGCGTCACACTGTCAGAGGATCAGCACTGAGTGAGTGCTGCAAGGCCAAAGGGTCTGTACTGAGGGAGTGCTGCACTGTCAGATGGTCAGTACTGAGGGAGTACTGTACTGTCAGATGGTCAGTACTGCGGGAGTGTCACACTGTCAGAGGGTCAGTACTGAGGGATTGCTGCACTGTCAGAGGGTCAGTACAGAGGGAGTGTCACACTGTCAGAGGGACACGACGGAGGGAGTACTGCACTGTCAGATGGTCAGTACTGCGGGACTGTCACACTGCCAGAGGGTCAGTACTGAGTGGATGCTGCACTGTCAGGAAAGCTGGACTGAGGGACTGCTGCATTTTCAGAAGGTCAGTACGGAGTCAGGTTCACACTCTCATGAATCGGTCATGAGAGATCACCGCACTGTTGGACAGTCAGTACTGAGGGCCTGCTTCATTGCCAGAGATTCAGTATTGAGGGAGTGCAGCATTGTCAGAGGATCGGGATGGAGGGAGCGCTGAAATGTCAGAGGGTCAGGAATGAGGGAGTGCTGCACTGTCAGAGTGTCAGTACTGAGGGAGTGCTGCACTGTCAGAGGGCTCAGTACTGAGGGTGTGCGGCACTGTCAGAGGGGTCAGTACTAAAGTATTGCCACACTGTCAGAATCTCAGAGCTGAGGGAGGTCTACCCTGCCAAAGAGTCCGTGCTGAGGGCGGGTTACACTCCCAAAGGGTCAGTACTGAGGGATTGCTGCACTGTCAGAGGGTGTGTACTGAGGGAGTGCTGCGCTGTCAGAGGGTCAGTACTGAGGGAGTGCTGCACTGTCAGAGAGTCAGCACTGAGGGAGTGCTGCGCTGTCAGAGGGTCCGTACTGAGGGATTGCTGCACTGTCAGAGAGTCAGTACTGAGGGATTTCTGCATAGCCAGAGAGTCAGTATAGAGGGAGTGCAGCATTGTCAGAGGGTCGGGACGCAGGAAACAACGAAATGTCAGAGGATTATTTCTGAGAGAGTGTTGAACTGTGAGAGGGTCAGTACTGAGAGAGTGTGCGATGTCAGAGGGTCAGTACTGAGGGAGTGCCTCATTGTCAGAGGGTCAGTACTGAAGGAGTACTGCACTGTCACAGGGTCAATACTGAGGGAATGTCACACTGTCAGAAGGTCAGTACTGACGATGTGCTGCAATGTCAGACGGTCAGCACAGAGAGAGAGCTGCACTGTCAGTGTGTCAGTACCGAGGGAGTGTCAAACTGTCAGAGGGTCAGTACTGAGGGAGTGCTGCACTGTCAGTGTGTCTGTACTGAGGGAGTGCTGCACGGTCAGAGGATCATATTGAGGGAGTGCCACACTGTCAGACGGTCTGTAAAGAGGGAGTGCTGCACTGCCAGAGTGTCAGGAGAGTGGGAGTGCTGCACTGTCAGAGGGTCAGTACAGAGGGAGTATTGCACTGTCACTGGGTCAGTACTGAGGGAATGTCACACTGTCAGAGGGTCAGTACTGAGGGATTACCACACTGTCAGTGGGTCAGTACTGAGGGAGTGCCACACTGTCAGAGGGTCAGTACTGAGGGAGTGCTGCACTGTCAGAGGGACAGTACTGAGGGAGCGCTGCACTGTCAGAGTGTCATTACTGAGGGAGTGCCACACTGTCAGAGGGTTAGTACTGAGGGAGTGCTGCACTGTAAGAGTGGCAGTACTGAGGGAGTGCTGCACAGTCAGGGGGTCAGTACTGAGGGAGCGCTGCACTGTCAGAGTGTCATGACTGAGGGAGTGCTGCACTGTCAGGGGGTCAGTACTGAGGGAGTGCTGGAATGTTAGAAGGTTAGTACTGAGGGAGTGCCACATTCTCAGAAAGTCCTTACTATGAGAGCGCTGCACTGTCTGAGTGTCCTAACTGAGTGAGCGCGGCACTGTCAGAGGGGTCAGTACTAAGGTAGTGCCACACTGTCAGAATCTCAGAGCTGAGGGAGGTCTACCCTGCCAAAGAGTCCATGCTGAGGGAGGGTTACACTCCCAAAGGGTCAGTACTGAGGGAGTGCCACACTGTCAGAGGGTTAGTACTGAGGGAGTGCTGCACTGTAAGAGTGGCAGTACTGAGGGAGTGCTGCACAGTCAGGGGGTCAGTACTGAGGGAGCGCTGCACTGTCAGAGTGTCATTACTGAGGGAGTGCTGCACTGTCAGGGGGTCAGTACTGAGGGAGTGCTGGAATGTTAGAAGGTTAGTACTCAGGGCGTGCCACATTCTCAGAAAGTCCTTACTATGAGAGCGCTGCACTGTCTGAGTGTCCTTACTGAGTGAGCGCGGCACTGTCAGAGGGGTCAGTACTGAGGGTGTGCGGCACTGTCAGAGGGGTCTGTACGAAGGTAGTGCCACACTGTCAGAATCTCAGAGCTGAGGGAGGTCTACCCTGCCAAAGAGTCCAAGCTGAGGGAGGGTTACACTCCCATAGGGTCAGTACTGAGGGATTGCTGCACTGTCAGAGAGTTAGTACGGAGGGAGTACCAAACTGTCAGTTGGTCAGTACTGAGGGAGTGCTGCACTGCCAGTGTGTTAGTACTGAGGGAGTGCTGCACGGCCAGTGTGTCAGTACTGAGGGTGTGCTGCACTGTCAGAGGGTCACTACTGAGGGAGTGCAGCGCTGTCAGAGGGTCAGTACAGTGGGAGTGCTGTACTGTCAGAGGGTCAGTACAGAGGTAATACTGCACTGTCACAGGGACAGTACTGAGGGATGACCACACTGTCAGTGGGTCAGTACTGAGGGAGTGCCACATTGTCAGACGGTCTGTACTGAGGGATTGCTGCACTGTTAGAAGTGTCAGTACGGAGGGAGTGCCACACTGTGAGAGTGTCAGTACTGACGGAGTGCTGCACTATCAGAGTGAAAGTACTGAGGGAGTGCCACACTCTCAGAGGGTCAGTACTGAGGGAGTGCTGCACTGTCAGTGTGTCAGTACTGAGGGAGTGCTGCACTGTCAGAGGATCATATTGAGGGAGTGCCACACTGTCAGACGGTCTGTACTGAGGGAGTGCTGCACAGTCAGAGGGTCAGTACTGAGGGATTTCTGCATAGCCAGAGAGTCAGTATAGAGGGACTGCAGCATTGTCAGAGGGTCGGGACGCAGGAAGCGCTGAAATGTCAGAGGGTAATTAGTGTGAGAGAGCTGAACTGTGAGAGGGTCAGTACTGAGAGTGTGTGCACTGTCAGAGGGTCAGTACTGAGGGAGTGCTGCACTGTCAGATAGTTAGTACTGAGGGAGTGCTGCTCTGTCAGACAGTCAGCACTGAGGGAGTGCTGCGCTGTCAGAGGGTCAGTACTGAGGTATTACCACACTGTCAGTGGGTCAGCACTGATGGGAGTGCTGCACTGTCAGAGAGTCAGCACTGAGGGAGTGTCACACTGTCAGAGGGTCAGCACTTAGGGAGTGTCACACTGTCAGAGGGTTCAGTTCTGAATGAGTGCTGCAATGTCCAAAAATCAGTACTGAGGGAGTGCTGCATTGTTCGAGGGTCAGTACTGAGGGAGTGCTGCACTCTCAGTGTCAGTACTGAGGGAGTGCCACTGTCTGATGGGTCAGCACTGAGGGAGTGCTGCACTGCCAAAGGGTCAGTACTGAGGGAGTACTGCAATGTCAGACAATCAGTACAGAGGAAGTGCTGCATTTTTCGAGGGTCAGTACTGAGGGAGTGCTGCACTCTCAGTGTCAGTATTGAGGGAGTGCCACTGTCAGATGGGTCAGTACTGAGGGAGTGCTGCAATGTTGGAGTGTCAGTATTGAGGGAGTGTCACACTACCAGAGGGTCAGCACTGAGGGAGTGCTGCACTGCCAAAGGGTCAGTACTGAGGGAGTGATGCACTATCAGAGGGTCAGTACGGAGGGAGTGTCACACTGTCTGGGGGTCAGCACAGTGGGAGTGCCACACTGCCGAAGTGTTAGTACTGAAGGAGTGCTGCACTGTCAGATGGGTCAGTACTGAGGGAGTGCTGCAATGTCGGAGTGTCAGTATTGAGGGAGTGTCACACTACCAGAGAGTCAGTAATGAGGGAGTGCTGCACTGTCAGAGGGTCAGCACTGAGAGAGTGCAGCACTGTCAGCGGTTCAGTTCTGAGGGAGTGCTGCACTGTCAGAGTGTCAGTTCTGAGGGAGTGCCACACTGTCAAAGGGTCAATACTGAGGGCGTGCCACACTGTCATAGTCACAGGATTGTGTGAGTGCTATACTGTGAGAGAGTCAGTACTGAGGGTGTTCTGCACTGTCAGAGTGTCAGTACTGAGGGAGTCCTGCACTATCGGAGGGTCAGTACTGAGTGAGTGCCTCACTGTGAGAGTGTCAGTACTGATGGAGTGCCACATTGTCTGAGGGACAATACTGAGGGTGTGCTGCGCTGTCAGAGGGACAGCACTGAGGGAGTGCTGCAGTCTCAATGTCAGTACCGAGGGAGTGCCACTGTCAGATGGGTCAGTACTGAGGGATTGCTGCAATGTCGAAGTGTCAGTATTGAGGGAGTGTCACACTACCAGAGGGTCAGCACTGAGGGAGTGCTGCACTGCCAAAGGGTCAGTACTGAGGGAGTGCTGCACTGTCAGAGTGTCAGTACTGAGGGAGTGCTGCACTGTCAGAGTGTCAGTAATGAGGGAGTGGTGCACTGTCAGAGTGTCAGTACTGAGGGAGTGCTGCATTGCCTGAGAGTCAGTATAGAGGGTAATGCAGCATTGTCAGAGGGTCGGTACGAAGGAAGCGCTGAAATTCAGGGGGTAATTAGTGAGAGAGAGCTGAACTGTGAGAGGGTCAGTACTGAGAGAGTGTGCACTATCAGACTATCAATACTGAGGGGGTGCCACACTGTCAGAGGGGTCAGTATTGAGGGAGTGCTGCAATATCAGAGGGTCAGTTCTGAGGAAGTGCTGCACTGTCAGAGGGTCAGCACTGAGTGGGTGCTGCAATGACAGAGGGTCAGCACTGAGGAAGTGCTGCAATGTCAGAGGGTCAGCACTGAGGGATTGCTGCAGTGTCAGAGGGTCAGTACTGAGGGACTGCTGCAGTGTCAGAGGGTCAGAACTGAGGGAGTGACACACTGTAAGATGGGTCAGCGCTGAGGTAGTGCTGCACTGTCAGAGGATCAGCACTGAGGGAGTGTCACACTGTCAGGGGTCAGCACTGAGGGAGTGCCACACTGTCAGAGGATCAGCACTGAGGGAGTGTCACACTGTCAGAGGGTTCAGTTCTGAATGAGTGCTGCAATGTCAGAGAATCAGTACTGAGGGAGTGCTGCATTGTTCAAGGGTCAGTACTGAGGGAGTGCTGCACTCTCAGTGTCAGTATTGAGGGAGTGCCACTGTCAGATGGGTCAGTACTGAGGGAGTGCTGCAATGTCGGAGTGTCAGTATTGAGAGAGTGTCACACTACCAGAGGGTCAGCACTGAGGGAGTGCTGCACTGCCAAAGGGTCAGTATTGAGGGTGTGCTGCACTGTCAGAGGGTCAGTACTGAGGGAGTATTGCAATGTCAGAGAATCAGTACTGAGGGAGTGCTGTATTGTTCGAGGGTCAGTACTGAGGGAGTGCTGCACTCTCAATGTCAGTACTGAGGGAGTGACACTATCAGATGGGCCAGTACTGACTGAGTGCTGCAATGTCGGAGTGTCAGTATTGAGAGAGTGTCACACTACCAGAGGGTGAAAACTGAGGGAGTGCTGCACTGCCAAACGGTCAGTACTGAGGGAGTGCTGCACTGACAGAGGGTCAATACTGAGGGAGTACTGCACTGTCAGATGGTCAGTACTTCGGGAGAGTCACACTGTCAGAGGGTCAGTACTGAGGGAGTGCTGCACTGTCAGAGGGTCAGTACAGAGGGAGTGCTGCACTGTCAGAGGTTCAGCACTGAGGGACTGTCACACTGTCATAGGTTCAACACTGCGGGAGTGTCACACTGTCAGAGGATAAGCACTGAGGGAGTGCTGCACTGCCAAAGGGTCTGTACTGAGGGAGTGCTGCACTGTCAGATGGTGAGAACTGAGGGAGTACTGCACTGTCAGATGGTCAGTACTGCGGGAGTGTCACACTGTCAGAGGGTCAGTACGGAGGGAGTACTGCACTGTCAGATGGTTAGAACTGCGGGAGTGTCAAACTGTCAGAGGGTCAGTACTGAGTGGATGCTGCACTTTCGGGAAAGCTGGACTGAGGGACTGCTGCATTGTCAGATGGTCAGTACGGAGTCAGGTTCACACTGTCATGAATCGGTCATGAGAGATCACCGCACTGTTGGACAGTCAGTACTGAGGGCCTGCTTCATTGCCAGAGAGTCAGTATTGAGGGAGTGCAGCATTGTCAGAGGATCGGGATGGAGGGAGCGCTGAAATGTCAGTCGGACAGTAATGAGGGTTGCTGCACTGTCAGAGGGCCAGTACTGAGGGAGCGCTGCACTGTCACAGGGTCAGTACTGAGGGAGTGATACACTGCCAAATGGTCAGTACTGAGAGAGTGCTGCATTGTCAGAGTGACAGTACTGAGGGATTCCTGTACTGTCAGAGTGTCAGGACTGAGGGAGTGCTGCACTGTCAGAGTGTCAGTACGGAGGGATTCCTGCAATGTCCGAGTGTCAGTACTGAGGGAGTGCTGCACTGTCAGAGGGGTCAGGACTGAGGGAGTGCTGCACTGTCAGATAGTCAGTAATGAGGGAGTGCTGCAATGTCAGAGGGTCAGTACTGCGGAAGTGCTGCACTGTCAGATGGTCAGCACTGAGGGAGTGCTGCAGTGTCAGAGGGTCAGTGCTGAGGGAGTGCCGCACTGTCAGAGGGTCTTCACTGAGGGATTGCTGCAGTGTAAGAGGGTCAGTACTGAGGGAGTGCTGCACTGTCAGAGGGTCAGAACTGAGGGAGTGCCACACTGTAAGAGGGGTCAGCGCTGAGGGAGTGCTGCACTCTCAGAGGATCAGCACTGAGGGAGTGTCACACTGTCAGAGGGTCAGCACTGATGGAGTGTCACACTGTCAGAGGGTTCAGTTCTGAATAAGTGCCTCAATGTCAGAGAATCAGTACTGAGGGAGTGCTGCATTGTTCGAGGGTCAGTACTGAGGGAGTGCTGCACTCTCAGTGTCAGTACTGAGGCAGTGCCACTGTCAGATTGTTCAGTACTGTGGGAGTGCTGCAATGTCGGTGTATCAGTATTGAGAGAGTGTCACACAACCACAGGGTCAGCACTGAGGGAGTGCTGCACTGCCAAAGGGTCAGTATTGATGGAGTGCTGCACTGTCAGAGGGTCAGTACTGAGGGAGTACTGCAATGTCAGAGAATCAGAACTGTGGGAATGCTGCATTGTTCGAGGGTCATTACTGAGGGAGTGCTGCACTCTCAATGTCAGTACTGAGGCAGTGCCACTGTCCGATGAGTCAGTACTGAGGGAGTGCTGCAATGTCGGAGTGTCAGTACTGAGGGAGTGCTGCACTGTCAGAGTGTCAGTAATGAGGGAGTGCTGCACTGTCAGAGTGTCAGTACTGATGGAGTGCTGCACTGTCAGAGTGTCAGGACTGAGGGATTCCTGCATTGCCTGAGAGTCAGTATAGAGGGGAATGCAGCATTGTCAGAGGGTCGGTACGTAGGAAGCGCTGAAATTCAGGGGGTAATTAGTGAGAGAGAGCTAAACTGTGAGAGGGTCAGTACTGAGAGAGTGTGCACTTTCAGAGGGTCAGTACTGAGGAAGTGCTTCACTGTCAGAGAGTCAGAACTGTGGGAGTGCTGCACTGGCTGAGGATCAGTATTTAGGGAATGCTGAACTGTCAGAGGGTCAATACTGAGGGGGTGCCACACTGTCAGAGTGACACTATTGAGGGAGTGCTGCACTGTCAGTCCTGAGGGAGTGCTGCACTGTCAGAGTGGTCAGTATTGAGGTAGATCTGCACTGTCAGATAGTCAGTAATGAGGGAGTGCTGCAATGTCAGAGGGTCAGTACTGAGGGAGTGCTGCACTGTCAGAGGGTCAGTACAGAGGGAGTGCTGCACTGTCAGAGGTTCAGCACTGAGGGACTGTCACACTGTCAGAGGGTCAACACTGCGGGAGTGTCACACTGTCAGAGGATAAGCACTGAGGGAGTGCTGCACTGTCAGAGATTCAGCACTGATAGAGTGTCACACTATCATAGGGTCAGCACTGAGGGAGTGCAGCACTGCCAAAGAGTCTGTACTGAGGGAGTGCTGCACTGTCAGATGGTCAGATCTGAGGGAGTACTGCACTGTCAGATGGTCAGTACTGCGGGAGTGTCACACTGTCAGAGGGTCAGTACGGAGGGAGTACTGCACTGTCAGATGGTCAGTACTGCGGGAGTGTCACACTGTCAGAAGGTCAGTACTGAGTGGATGCTGCACTGTCAGGAAAGCTGGACTGAGGGACTGCTGCATTGTCAGATGGTCAGTACGGAGTCAGGTTCACACTGTCATGAATCGGTCATGAGAGATCACCGCACTGTTGGACAGTCAGTACTGAGGGCCTGCTTCATTGCCAGAGAGTCAGTATTGAGGGAGTGCAGCATTGTCAGTGGATCGGGATGGAGGGAGCGCTGAAATTTCAGTGGGACAGTAATGAGGTTTGCTGCACTGTCAGAGTGTCAGTACTGAGGGAGTGCTGCACTGTCAGAGTGTCAGTACTGAGGGAGTGCTGCACTGTCAGAGTGTCAGTACTGAAGGAGCGCTGCACTGTCACAGGGTCACTACTGAGGGAGTGATACACTGCCAAAGGGTCAGTACTGAGAGAGTGCTGCATTGTCAGAGTGACAGTACTGAGGGATTCCTGCACTGTCAGAGTGTCAGGACTGAGGGAGTGCTGCACTGTCAGAGAGTCAGTACTGAGGGAGTACTGCAATGTCAGAGAATCAGTACTGTGGGAATGCTGCATTGTTCGAGGGTCATTACTGAGGGAGTGCTGCACTCTCAATGTCAGTACTGAGGCAGTGCCACTGTCCGATGAGTCAGTACTGAGGGAGTGCTGCAATGTCGGAGTGTCAGTACTGAGGGAGTGCTGCACTGTCAGAGTGTCAGTAATGAGGGAGTGCTGCACTGTCAGAGTGTCAGTACTGATGGAGTGCTGCACTGTCAGAGTGTCAGGACTGAGGGATTCCTGCATTGCCTGAGAGTCAGTATAGAGGGGAATGCAGCATTGTCAGAGGGTCGGTACGTAGGAAGCGCTGAAATTCAGGGGGTAATTAGTGAGAGAGAGCTAAACTGTGAGAGGGTCAGTACTGAGTGAGTGTGCACTTTCAGAGGGTCAGTACTGAGGAAGTGCTTCACTGTCAGAGAGTCAGAACTGTGGGAGTGCTGCACTGGCTGAGGATCAGTATTGAGGGAATGCTGAACTGTCAGAGGGTCAATACTGAGGGGGTGCCACACTGTCAGAGTGACACTATTGAGGGAGTGCTGCACTGTCAGTCCTGAGGGAGTGCTGCACTGTCAGAGTGGTCAGTATTGAGGTAGATCTGCACTGTCAGATAGTCAGTAATGAGGGAGTGCTGCAATGTCAGAGGGTCAGTACTGTGGGAGTGCTGCACTGTCAGAGGGTCAGTACAGAGGGAGTGCTGCACTGTCAGAGGTTCAGCACTGAGGGACTGTCACACTGTCAGAGGGTCAACACTGCGGGAGTGTCACACTGTCAGAGGATAAGCACTGAGGGAGTGCTGCACTGTCAGAGATTCAGCACTGATAGAGTGTCACACTATCATAGGGTCAGCACTGAGGGAGTGCAGCACTGCCAAAGAGCCTGTACTGAGGGAGTGCTGCACTGTCAGATGGTCAGATCTGAGGGAGTACTGCACTGTCAGATGGTCAGTACTGCGGGAGTGTCACACTGTCAGAGGGTCAGTACGGAGGGAGTACTGCACTGTCAGATGGTCAGTACTGCGGGAGTGTCACACTGTCAGAGGGTCAGTACTGAGTGGATGCTGCACTGTCAGGAAAGCTGGACATAGGGACTGCTGCATTGTCAGATGGTCAGTACGGAGTCAGGTTCACACTGTCATGAATCGGTCATGAGAGATCACCGCACTGTTGGACAGTCAGTACTGAGGGCCTGCTTCATTGCCAGAGAGTCAGTATTGAGGGAGTGCAGCATTGTCAGTGGATCGGGATGGACGGAGCGCTGAAATTTCAGTGGGACAGTAATGAGGTTTGCTGCACTGTCAGAGTGTCAGTACTGAGGGAGTGCTGCACTGTCAGAGTGTCAGTACTGAGGGAGTGCTGCACTGTCAGAGTGTCAGTACTGAAGGAGCGCTGCACTGTCACAGGGTCACTACTGAGGGAGTGATACACTGCCAAAGGGTCAGTACTGAGAGAGTGCTGCATTGTCAGAGTGACAGTACTGAGGGATTCCTGCACTGTCAGAGTGTCAGGACTGAGGGAGTGCTGCACTGTCAGAGAGTCAGTACTGAGGGAGTGCTGCACTGTCAGAGTGTCAGTACTGAGGGATTCTTGCATTGCCTGAGGGTCAGTATAGAGGGTTTTGCAGCATTGTCAGAGGGTCGGTACGTTGGAAGCGCTGAAATTTAGGGGGTAAATATTGAGAGAGAGCTCAACTGTGAGAGGGTCAGTACTGAGAGAGTGTGCACTATCAGAGAGTCAGTACTGAGGAAGTGCTTTACTGTCAGAGAGTCAGAACTGTGGGAGTGCTGCATTGGCTGAGGATCAGTATTGAGGTGATGCTGAACTGTCAGAGGGTCAATACTGAGGGGGTGCCACACTTTCAGAGTGACACTATTGAGGGAGTGCTGCACTGTCAGTACTGAGGGAGTGCTGCACTGTCAGAGTGGTCAGTATTGAGGTAGATCTGCACTGTCAGATAGTCAGTAATGAGGGAGTGTCACACTGTCAGAGGGTCAGTACTGAGGGAGTGCTGCACTGTCAGAGGGTCAGTACGGAGGGATTCCTGCACTGTCAGAGTGTCAGGACTGAGGGATTCCTGCATTGCCTGAGAGTCAGTCGAGAGGGTAATGCAGCATTGTCAGAGGGTCGGTACGTAGGAAGCGCTGAAATTCAGGGGGTGATTAGTGAGAGAGAGCTGAACTGTGAGAGGGTCAGTACTGAGAGAGTGTGCACTTTCAGAGGGTCAATACTGAGGAAGTGCTTCACTGTCAGAGAGTCAGAACTGTGGGAGTGCTGCACTGGCTGAGGATCAGTATTGAGGGAATGCTGAACTGTCAGAGGGTCAATACTGAGGGGGTGCCACGCTGTCAGAGTGACACTATTGAGGGAGTGCGGCACTGTCAGTCCTGAGGGAGTGCTGCACAGTTAAAGGGTCAATACTGAGGGAGTACTGCACTGTCAGATGGTCAGTACTGCGGGAGTGTCACACTGTCAGAGGGTCAGTACTGAGGGAGTGCTGCACTGTCAGAGGGTCAGTACAGAGGGAGTGCTGAACTGTCAGAGGTTCAGCACTGAGGGACTGTCACACTGTCAGAGGGTCAACACTGCGGGAGTGTCACACTGTCAGAGGATAAGCACTGAGGGAGTGCTGAACTGTCAGAGATTCAGCACTGATAGAGTGTGACACTATCATAGGGTCAGCACTGAGGGAGTGCAGCACTGCCAAAGGGTCTGTACTGAGGGAGTGCTGGACTGTCAGATGGTCAGAACTGAGGGAGTACTGCACTGTCAGAGAGTCAGCACTGAGGAAGTGCTGCAATGACAGAGGGTCAGCACTGAGGAAGTTTCTGCAATGTCAGAGGGTCGGTAATGAGGGAGTGCTGCACTGTCAGAGGGTCAGCACTGAGGGAGTGTCACTGTCAGAGGGTCAGCACTGAGGGAGTACTGCAATGTCAGGGAATCAGTACTGAGAGAGTGCTGCATTGTTCGTGGGTCAGTACTGAGGGAGTGCTGCATTCTCAATATCAGTACTGAGGGAGTGCCACTGTCGGATGGGTCAGTACAGAGGGAGTGCTGCAATGTCGGAGTGTCAGTATTGAGGGAGTGTCACACTACCAGAGGGTAAGCACTGAGGGAGTGCTGCAAAGCCAAAGGGTCAGTACTGAGGAAGTGCTGCACTGTCAGAGGTTCAGTACTGAGGGAGTGCTGCACTGTCAGATGATCAGTACTGCGGTGGTGTCACACTATCAGAGAGTCAGTACTGAGGGAGTGCTGCACTGTCAGAGGGTCAGTACAGAGGGAGTGCTGCACTGTCAGAGGTTCAGCACAGAGAGAGTGTCACACTGTCAGAGGGTCAGCACTGAGGGAGTGTCACACTGTCAGTGGATCAGCAATGCGGGAGTGCTGCACTGTCAGAGGTTCAGGATTGAGGGAGTGTCGCACCATCAGAGGGTCGGCACTGAGGGAGTGCTGCACTGCCAAAGGGTCTGTACTGAGGGAGTGCTGCACTGTCAGATGGTCAGGACTGAGGGATTACTGTACTGTCAGATGGTCAATACTGCGGGAGTGTCACACTGTCAGAGGGTCAGTACGGAGGGAGTACTGCACTGTAAGAGGGTCAGTACAGAGGGAGTGTTGCACTGTCAGATGGTAAGTACTGAGGGAGGACTGCACTGTCAGATGGTCAGTACTGCGGGAGTGTCACACTGTCAGAGGGTCAGTACTAAGGGAGTACTGCACTGTCAGATGGTCAGTACTGCGGGACTGTCACACTGTCAGAGGGTCAGTACTGAGTGGATGCTGCACTGTCAGGAAAGCTGGACTGAGGGACTGCTGCATTATCAGAGGGTCAATACGGAGTCAGGTTCACACTGTCATGAATCGGTCATGAGAGATCACCGCACTGTTGGACAGTCAGTACTGAGGGCCTGCTTCATTGCCAGAGAGTCAGTATTGAGGGAGTGCAGCATTGTCAGAGGATCGGGATGGAGGGAGCGCTGAAATGTCAGAGGGTCGGGAATGAGGGAGCGCTGCAGTCTCAGAGGGTATGGACTGAGAGAGTGCTGCAATGTCAGTGGGACAGTATTGAGGGAGTGCTGCACTGTCATATTGTCAGTACTGAGGGTGTGCTGCACTGTCAGTGTGTCAGTACTGAGGGAGTGCTGCACTGTCAGAGGGCCAGTAATGAGGGAGCGCTGCACTGTCACAGGGTCACTACTGAGGGAGTGATACACTGCCAAAGGGTCAGTACTGAGGGAGTGCAGCATTGTCAGAGTGTCAGTACTGAGGGATTCCTGCACTGTCAGAGTGTCAGTACTGAGGGAGTGCTGCACTGTCAGAGTGTCAGTACGGAGGGATTCCAGCACTGTCAGAGTGTCAGTACTGAGGGAATGCTGCACTTTCAGAGTGTCAGTACTGAGGGAGTGCTGCACCGTCAGAGTGTCAGTACTGAGGGAGTGCTGCACTGTTAGAGTGTCAGTACTGAGGGAGTGCTGCACTGTCAGAGTGTCAGTACTGAGGGATTCCTGCTTTGCCTGAGAGTCAGTACAGAGGGTTATGCAGCATTGTCAGAGGGTCTGTACGTAGGAAGCGTGAAATTCAGGGGGTAATTAGTGAGAGAGAGTTGAACTGTGAGTGGGTAATTACTTAGAGAGTGTCACACTGTCAGAGGGTCAGTACGGAGGGAGTGCTGCAATGTCAGAGGGTCAGTACTGCGGAAGTGCTGCACTGTCAGAGGGTCAGCACTGAGGGAGTGCTGCAGTGTCAGAGGGTCAGTACTGAGGGAGTGCCGCACTGTCAGAGGGTCTTCACTGAGGGATTGCTGCAGTGTAAGAGGGTCAGTACTGAGGGTGTGCTGCACTGTCAGAGAGTCAGCACTGAGGGAGTGCTGCGTTGTCAGAGGGTCCGTACTGAGGGAGTGTTGCACTGTCAGAGGGTCCGTACTGAGGGATTTCTGCATAGCCAGAGAGTCAGTATAGAGGGAGTGCAGCATTGTCAGAGGGTCGGGACGCACGAAACAATGAAATGTCAGAAGATTATTACTGAGAGAGTGTTGAACGGTGAGAGGGTCAGTACTGAGAGAGTGTGCAATGTCAGAGGGTCAGTACTGAGGGAGTGCCACACTGTCAGAGGGTCAGTACTGAGGGAGTGCTGCACTGTCACAAGATTAGTACTGAGGGAATGTCACACTGTCAAAAGGTCAGTACTGAGGGATTACCACACTGTCAGTGGGTCAGTACTGAGGGAATGCCTCATTGTCAGAGGGTCAGTACTGAGGGAGTACTGCACTGTCACAGGTTCAGTACTGAGGGAATGTCACACTGTCAGAAGGTCCGTACTGACGATGTGCTGCAATATCAGACGGTCAGCACAGAGAGAGAGCTGCACTGTCCGTGTGGCAGTACTGAGGGAGTGTCAAACTGTCAGAGGGTCAGTACTGAGGGAGTGCTGCACTGTCAGTGTGTCAGTACTGAGGGAGTGCTGCACTGTCAGAGGATCACATTGAGGGAGTGCCACACTGTCAGACGGTCTGTACTGAGGGAGTGCTGCACTGTCAGAGTGTCAGTATAGTGGGAGTGCTGCACTGTCAGAGGGTCAGTACTGAGGGAGTGCTGCACAGTCACAGGGTCAGTACTGAGGGAATGTCACACTGTCAGAGGGTGAGTACTGAGGGATTACCACTCTGTCAGTGCGTCAGTACTGAGGGAATGCCAAACTGTCCGAGGGTCAGTACTGAGGGAGTGCTGCACTGTCAGAGGGACAGTACTGAGGGAGCGTTGCACTGTCAGAGTGGCATTACTGAGGGAGTGCCAGTCTGTCACAGGGTCAGTACTGAGGGAATGTCACACTGTCAGAGGGTCAGTACTAAGGGGTGACCACACTGTCAGTGGGTCAGTACTGAGGGAGTGCCACACTGTCAGACGGTCTGTACTGAAGGATTGCTGCACTGTTAGAAGTGTCAGTACGGAGGGAATGCCACACTGTGAGAGTGTCAGTACTGACGGAGTGCTGCACTATCAGAGTGAAAGTACTGAGGGAGTGCCACACTGTCAGAGGGGCAGTACTGAGGAAGTGCTGCAATTTCAGAAAATCAGTTCAGAGAGAGTGCTGCACTGTCAGTGTGTCAGTACTGAGGGAGTGCTGCACTGTCAGATGATCATATTGAGGGATTTCTGCATAGCCAGAGAGTCAGTATTGAGGGACTGCAGCATTGTCAGAGGGTCGGGACGCAGGACACACTGAAATGTCTGAGGATTATTACTGAGAGAGAGTTGAACTGTGAGAGGGTCAGAACTGAGGGAGTGCTGTACTGTCAGAGAGTCAGTACTGAGGGTGTGCTGATCTGTCAGAGAGTCAGTAATGAGGGAGTGTTGCACTGTCAGAGTGTCAGTACTGAGGGAGAGCTGCACTGTCAGAGTGTCAGTACTGAGGGATTCCTGCATTGCCTGAGAGTCAGTATAGAGGTTTATGCAGCTTTGTCAGAGGGTCGGTACGTAGGAAGCGCTGAAATTCAAGGGGTAATTAGTGAGAGAGAGAGCTGAACTGTGAGAGGGTCAGTACTGAGAGGGTGTGCACTATCAGAGAGTCAGTACTGAGGAAGTGCTTCAATTTCTGAGCGTCTGCACAGTGGGAGTGATGCACTGGCTGAGGATCAGTATTGAGGGAATGCTGAACTGTCAGAGGGTCAATACTGAGGGGGTGTCACACTGTCAGAGTGACACTATTGAGGGAGTGCTGCACTGTCAGTACTGAGGGAGTGCTGCACTTTCAGAGGGGTCAGTAATGAGGGAGTAGTGCAATGTCAGAGGGTCAGTACTGAGAAATTGCTGCACTGTCAGAGGTTCAGCACTGAGGGAGTGCTGCAATGACAGAAGGTCAGCACTGAGCAAGTGCTGCAATGTCAGAGGGACAGTACAGAGGGAGTGCCGCACTGTCAGAGGGGTCAGTATTGAGGGATTGCTGCAGTGTCAGAGGGTCAGGACTGAGGGAGTGCTGCACTGTCAGAGAGTCAGAACTGAGGGAGTGCCATACTGTAAGATAGGTAAGCGCTGAAGGAGTGCTGCACTGTCAGAGGATCAGCACTGAGGGAGTGTCACACTGTCAGAGGGTCAGCACTGAGGGAGTGTCACACTGTCAGAGGGTTCAGTCCTGACTGAGTGCTGCAATGTCCAAGAATCAGTACTGAGGTAGTGCTGCATTGTTCGAGGGTCAGTACTGAGGGAGTGCTGCACTCTCAGTGTCAGTACTGAGGGAGTGCCACTGTCAGATGGGTCAGTTCTGACGGAGTGCTGCAATGTCGGAGTGTCAGTATTGAGGGAGTGTCACACTACCAGAGGGTCAGCACTGAGGGAGTGTTGCACTGACAAAGGGTCAGTATTGAGGAGTTCTGCACTGTCAGAGGGTTAGTACTGAGGGAGTACTGCAATGTCAGAGAATCAGTACTGAGGGAGTGCTGCATTGTTCGAGGGTCATTACTGAGGGAGTGCTGCACTCTCAATGTCAGTACTGAGGGAGTGCCACTGTCAGATGGGTCATTACTGAGGGAGTGCTGCACTCTCAATGTCAGTACTGAGGGAGTGCCACTGTCAGATGGGTCAGTACTGAGGGAGTGTCACACTACCAGAGGGTAAGCACTGAGGGAGTGCTGCACAGCCAAAGGGTCAGTACTGAGGGAGTGCTGCACTGTCAGAGTGTAAGTACTGAGGGAGTGGTGCACTGTCAGTGTGTCAGTACGGAGGGATTCCTGCAATGTCCGTGTGTCAGTCCTGAGGGAGTGCTGCACTATCAGAGAGTCAGTAATGAAGGAGTACTGCACTGTCAGAGAGTCAGTACTGAGGGAGTGCTGCACTGTCAGACTATCAGTACTGAGGGATTCCTGCATTGCCTGAGAGTCAGTATAGAGGGTAATGCAGCATTGTCAGAGAATCGGTACGCAGGAAGCGCTGAAATTCAGGGTGTAATTAGTGAGTGAGCTGACCTGTGAGAGGGTCAGTCGTGAGAGAGTGTGCACTATCAGAGGGTCAGTACTGAGGAAGTGCTTCACTGTCAGAGAGTCAGAACTGTGGGAGTGGTGCACTGGCTGAGGATCAGTATTGAGGGAATGCTGAACTGTCAGAGGGTCAGTACTGAGGGGGAGCCACACTTCAGAGTGACACTATTGAGGGAGTGCTGCACTGACAGTACTGAGGGAGTGCTGCAATGTCAAAGGGGTCAGTATTGAGGGAGTGCTGCACTGTCAGAGAGTTAGTAATGAGGGAGTGCTGCAATGTCAGAGGGTCAGTACAGAGGGAGCGCTGCACTGTCAGAGGGTCAGCACTGAGGGAGTGCTGCAATGACAGAGGGTTAGCACTGAGGAAGTGCTGCAATGTCAGAGGGTCAGCACTGAGGGAGTACTGCAATATCAGAGAATCAGTACTGAGGGAGTGCTGCATTTTTCGAGGGTCAGTACTGAGGGAGTGCTGCGCTCTCAATGTCAGTACTGAGGGAGTGCCACTGTCAGATGGGTCAGTACTGAGGGAGTACTGCAATGTCAGAGAATCAGTTCTGAGGGAGTGCTGCACAGTTCGAGGGTCAGTACTGAGGGAGTGCTGCACTCTCAATGTCGGTACTGAGGGAGTGCCACTGTCAGATGGGTCAGTACTGAGTGAGTGCTGCACTGCCAAAGGGTCAGTACTGAGAGAGTGTCACACTGTCAGAGGGTCAGTACTGAGTTAGTACTGCACTGTCAGATGATCAGTACTGCGGGAGTAACACACTGTCAGAGGGTCAGTACTGAGGGAGTTCTGCACTGTCAGAGTGTCAGTACAGAGGGAGTGCTGCACTGTCAGAGGTTCAGCACTAAGAGAGTGTCACACTGTCAGAGGGTCAGCACTGAGTGAGTGCTGCACTGCCAAAGGGTCTGTACTGAGGGAGTACTGCACTGTCAGGTGGTCAGTACTGCGGGAGTGTCACACTGTCAGAGGGTCAGTACTGAGGGATTGCTGCACTGTCAGAGGGTCAGTACAGAGGGAGGACTGCACTGTCAGATGGTCAGTACTGCGGGACTGTCACACTGTCAGAGGGTCAGTACTGAGTGGATGCTGCACTGTCAGGAAAGCTGGACTGAGGGACTGCTGCATTATCAGAGGGTCAGTACGGAGTCAGGTTCACAGTGTCATGAATCGGTCATGAGAGATCACCGCACTGTTGGACAGTCAGTACTGAGGGTCTGCTTCATTCCCAGAGTGTCAGTATTGAGGGAGTGCAGCATTGTCAGAGGATCGGGATGGAGGGAGCGCTGAAATGTCAGAGGGTCAGGAATGAGGGAGCGCTGCAGTCTCAGAGGGTCTCTACTGAGAGAGTGCTGCAATGTCAGTGGGACAGGACAGAGGGAGTGCTGCACTGTCAGAGTGTCAGTACTGAGGGAGTGCTGCACTGTCAGAGGGTCAGGAATGAGAGAGCCCTGCAGTGTCAGAGGGCCTGTATTGAGAGAATGCTGCATTGTCAGTGGGACAGTTCTGAGGGAGTGCTGCACTGTCAGAGTGCCAGTACTGAGGGATTCCTGCACTGTCAGAGTGTCAGTACTGAGGGAGTGCTGCACTGTCAGAGTGTCAGTTCTGAGGGAGTGCTGCACTGTCAGAGTGTCAGTACTGATGGAGTGCTGCACTGTCAGAGTGTCAGTACTGAGGGATTCCTGCATTGCCCGGGAGTCAGTATAGAGCGTTATGCAGCATTGGCAGAGGGTCGGTACGTAGGAAGCGCTGAATTTCAGGGGGTAATTAGTGAGAGAGAGTTGAACTGTGAGAGGGTCATTACTGAGAGAGTGTGCACTGTCAGAGGGTCAGTACTGAGGGAGTGCTGCAATGTCAGACGGTCAGTACTGAGGGAGTGCCGCACTGTCAGAGGGTCAGCACTGAGGGATTGCTGCAGTGTCAGAGGGTCAGGACTGAGGGAGTGCTTCACTGTCAGAGTGTCAGTACTGAGGGAGTGATTCACTGCCAAAGGGTCAGTACTGAGGGAGTGCTGCACTCTCCGAGTGCCAGTACTTAGTGAGTGCCGCACTGTCAGAGGGTCAGTACTGAGGGAGTGCCACATTGTCAGAGGGTCAGTACTGATGGAGTGCTGCATTGTCAGACTGTCAGTACTGAGGGATTCCTTCACTGTCAGAGTGTCAGTACTGAGGGAGTGCTGCACTGTCAGAGTGTCAGTTCTGAGGGAGTGCTGCACTGTCAGAGTGTCAGTACTGATGGAGTGCTGCACTGTCAGAGTGTCAGTACTGAGGGATTCCTGCATTGCCCGGGAGTCAGTATAGAGCGTTATGCAGCATTGGCAGAGGGTCGGTACGTAGGAAGCGCTGAAATTCAGGGGGTAATTAGTGAGAGAGAGTTGAACTGTGAGAGGGTCATTACTGAGAGAGTGTGCACTGTCAGAGGGTCAGTACTGAGGGAGTGCCGCACTGTCAGAGGGTCAGCAGTGAGGGATTGCTGCAGTGTCAGAACGTCAGTACTGAGGGAGTGCTTCACTGTCAGAGTGTCAGTACTGAGGGAGTGATTCACTGCCAAAGGGTCAGTACTGAGGGAGTGCTGCACTCTCCGAGTGCCAGTAATTAGTGAGTGCCGCACTGTCAGAGGGTCAGTACTGAGGGAGTGCCACACTGTCAGAGGGTCAGTACTGAGGGAGTGCTGCACTGTCAGAGCTGTCAGTACTGAGGGTGTGCTGCACTGGAAGAGTGGCAGTACTGAGGGAGTGCTGCACTGTCAGAGTGTCATTACTGAGGGAGTGCCACACTCTCAGCGGGTCAGTACTGAGGGAGTGCTGTACTGGTAGAGTGGCAGTACTGAGGGAGTGCTGCACTGTCAGAGGGACAGTACTGAGGGAGCGCTGCACTGTCAGAGTGTCATTACTGAGGGAGTGCTGCACAGTCATGGGGTCAGTACTGAGGGAGTGCTGCAATGTTAGAAGGTTAGTACTGAGGGAGTGCCACATTCTCAGAAAGTCCTTACTGAGTGAGCGCTGCACTGTCAGAGGGTCTGTACTGAGGGAGTGCTGCGCTGTCAGAGGGTCAGTACTGAGGGAGTGCTGCACTGTCAGAGAGTCAGCACTGAGGGAGTGCTGCGCTGTCAGAGGGTCCGTACTGAGGGATTGCTGCACTGTCAGAGGGTCAGTACTGAGGGATTTCTGCATAGCCAGAGAGTCAGTATAGAGGGAGTGCTGCACTGTCAGAGGGTCAGTGCAGAGGGAGTATTGCACTGTCACTGGGTCAGTACGGAGGGAATGTCACACTGTCAGAGGGTCAGTACTGAGGGATTACCACACTGTCAGTGGGTCAGTACTGAGGGAGTGCCACACTGTCAGAGGGTCAGTACTGAGGGAGTGATGCACTGTCAGAGGGACAGTACTGAGGGAGCGTTGCACTGTCAGAGTGTCATTACTGAGGGAGTGCCACACTGTCCGAGGGTCAGTACTGAGGGAGTGCTGCACTGTAACAGTGGCAGTATCGAGGGAGTGCTGCTCAGTCAGGGGGTCAGTACTGAGGGAGCGCTGCACTGTCAGAGTGTCATTACTGAGGGAGTGCTGCGCTGTCAGGGGGTCAGTACTGAGGGAGTGCTGGAATGTTAGAAGGTTAGTACTCAGGGAGTGCCACATTCTCAGAAAGTCCTTACTATGAGAGCGCTGCACTGTCTGAGTGTCCTTTCTGAGTGAGCGCGGCACTGTCAGAGGGGTCAGTACTGAGGGTGTGCGGCACTGTCAGAGGGGTCTGTACTAAGGTAGTGCCACACTGTCAGAATCTCAGAACTGAGGGAGGTCTACCCTGCCAAAGAGTCCATGCTGAGGGAGGGGAACACTCCCAAAGGGTCAGTACTGAGGGATTGCTGCACTGTCAGATTGCAAGTCCTGAGGGAGTGCTGCAATGCCAGTGTGTCAGTACTGAGGGAGTGCTGCACTGTCAGAGGGTCACTACTGAGGGAGTGCTGCACAGTCAGAGGTTCAGTCCTGAGGGATTGCTGCACTGTCAGAGAGTCAGTACAGTGGGAGTGCTGCACTGTCAGAGGGTCAGTACAGAGGGATTACTGCACTGTCACAGGGACAGTACTGAGGGAATGTCACACTGTCAGAGGGTCAGTACTGAGGGATGACCACACTGTCAGTGGGTCAGTACGGAGGGAGTGCCACACTGTGAGAGTGTCAGTACTGACGGAGTGCTGCACTATCAGAGTGAAAGTACTGAGGGAGTGACACAATCTCAGAGGGTCAGTACTGAGGAAGTGCTGCAATTTCAGACGGTCAGCACAGAGAGAGTGCTGCACTGTCAGTGTGTCAGTACTGAGGGAGAGTCAAACTGTCAGAGGGTCAGTTCTAAGGGAGTGCTGCACTGTCAGTGTGTCAGTACTGAGGGAGTGCTGCACTGTCAGAGGATCATATTGAGGGAGTGCCACACTGTCAGACGGTCTGTACTGAGGGAGTGCTGCATAGCCAGAGAGTCAGTATAGAGGGACTGCAGCATTGTCAGAGGGTCGGGACGCAGGAAGCGCTGAAATGTCAGAGGGTAATTAGTGTGAGAGAGCTGAACTGTGAGGGGCTCAGTACTGAGAGAGTGTGCACTGTCAGAGGGTCAGTACTGAGGGAGTGCTGCACTGTCAGTGAGTCAGTACTGAGGGAGTGCTGCTCTGTCAGAGAATCAGCACTGAGGGAGTGCTGCGCTGTCAGAGGGTCAGTACTGAGGTATTACAGCACTGTCAGTGGGTCAGCACTGATGGGAGTGCTGCACTGTCAGAGAGTCAGCACTGAGGGAGTGGGGCGCTGTCAGAGGGTCCGTACTGAGGGAGTGTTGCACTGTCAGAGGGTCTACTGAGGGATTTCTGCATAGCCAGAGAGTCAGTATAGAGGGAGTGCAGCATTGTCAGAGGGTCGGGGCGCAGGAAACACTGAAATGTCAGAGGATTATTACTGAGAGAGAGTTGAACTGTGAGAGGGTCAGTACTGAGAGAGAGTGCACTGTCAGAGGGTCAGTACTGAGGGTGTGCTGCAATTTCAGAGGGTCAGTACTGAGGGAGTGCCTCATTGTCAGAGGGTAAGTAATGAGGGAGAGCTGCAATGTCAGAGGGTCAGTACTGAGGGAGTGCCTCATTGTCAGAGGGTCAGTACTGAGTGAGTGCCTCACTGTCAGAGGGTCATTACTGATGGAGTGCCTCACTGTCAGAGGGTCAGTACTGAGGGAGTACTGCACTGTCACAGGGTGAGTACTGAGGGAATGTCACACTGTCAGAGGGTCAGTACTGAGGGATTACCTCACTGTCAGTTGGTCAGTACTGAGGGAGTGCCACACTCTCAGAGGGTCAGTACTGAGAGAGTGCTGCACTGTCAGAGGATCATATTGAGGGAGTGCCACACTGTCAGACGGTCTGTACTGAGGGAGTGCTGCACTTTTAGATGTGTCAGTATTGAGGGAGTGCCACACTGTGAGAGTGTCAGTACTGACGGAGTGCTGCACGATCAGAGAGTCAGCACTGAGGGAGTGCTGCGCTGTCAGAGGGTCAGTACTGAGGGACTACCACGCTGTCAGTTGGTCAGCACTGATAGGAGTGCCTCGCTGTCAGAAGGTCAGTACTGAGTGAGTGCTGCACTGTCAGAGAGTCAGCACTGAGGGAGTGCTGCGCTGTCAGAGGGTCTGCACTGAGGGAGTGTTGCACTGTCAGAGGGTCAGTACTGATGGATTTCTGCATAGCCAGAGAGTCAGTATAGAGGGAGTGCAGCATTGTCAGAGGGTCGGGGCGCAGGAAACACTGAAATGTCAGAGGATTATTACTGAGAGAGAGTTGAACTGTGAGAGGGTCAGTACTGACAGAGAGTGCACTGTCAGAGGGTCAGTACTGAGGGAGTGCTGCAATTTCAGAGGGTCAGTACTGAGGGAGTGCCTCACTGTGAGAGGGTCAGTACTGAGTGAGTGCCTAATTGTCAGATGGTAAGTAATGAGGAAGAGCTGCAATGTCAGAGGGTCAGTACTGAGGGAGTGCCTCATTGTCAGAGGGTCAGTACTGAGTGAGTGCCTCACTGTCAGACGGTCATTACTGAAGGAGTGCCTCAGTGTCAGCGGGTCAGTACTGAGGGAGTACTGCACTGTCACAGGGTCAGTACTGAGGGAATGACACACTGTCAGAGGGTCAGTACTGAGGGATTACCTCACTATCAGTTGGTCAGTACTGAGGGAGTGCCACACTCTCAGAGGGTCAGTACTGAGAGAGTGCTGCACTGTCAGAGGATCATATTGAGGGAGTGCCACACTGTAAGACGGTCTGTACTGAGGGAGTGCTGCACTGTTAGAAGTGTCAGTACTGAGGGAGTGCCACACTGTGAGAGTGTCAGTACTGACGGAGTGCTGCACGATCAGAGAGTCAGCACTGAGGGAGTGCTGCGCTGTCAGAGGGTCAGTACTGAGGGATTACCACACTGTTAGTTGGTCAGCACTGATAGGAGTGCTGCGCTGTCAGAAGGTCAGTACTGAGTGAGTGCTGCACTGTCAGAGAGTCAGCACTGAGGGAGTGCTACGCTGTCAGAGGGTCTGCACTGAGGGAGTGTTGCACTGTCAGAGGGTCAGTACTGATGGATTTCTGCATAGCCAGAGAGTCAGTATAGAGGGAGTGCAGCATTGTCAGAGAGTCGGGACGCAGGAAACACTGAAATGTCAGACGATTATTACTGAGAGAGAGTTGAACTGTGAGAGGGTCAGTACTGAGAGAGTGTGCACTGTCAGAGGGTCAGTACTGCGGGAGTGCTGCAATGTCAGAGGGTCAGTTCTGAGGGATTGCCTCACTGTCAGAGGGTCAGGTCTGAGGGATTGCCTCACTGTCAGAGGGTCAGTACTGAGGGAGTGCTGCAATGTCAGAGGGTCAGTTCTGATGGAGTGCCTCACTTTCAGAGGGTCAGTACTGAGGGATTGCTGCACAGTCAGAGGGTCAGTACAGAAGGAGTGTCACACTGTCAGAGGTTCAGGACGGAGGGAGTACTGCACTGTCAGATGGTCAGTACTGCGGGACTGTCACACTGTCAGAGGGTCAGTACTGAGTGGATGCTGCACTGTCAGAAAAGCTGGACTGAGGGACTGCTGCATTATCAGAGGGTCAGTACGGAGTCAGGTTCACACTGTCATGAATCGGTCATGAGAGATCACCGCACTGTTGGACAGTCAGTACTGAGGGCCTGCTTCATTGCCAGTGAGTCAGTATTGAGGGAGTGCAGCATTGTCAGAGGATCGGGATGGAGGGAGCGCTGAAATGTCAGAGGGTCAGGAATGAGGGAGCGCTGCAGTCTCAGAGGGTCTGTACTGAGAGAGTGCTGCAATATCCGACGGTCAGTACTGAGGGAGTGCCGCACTGTCAGAGGGTCAGCACTGAGGGATTGCTGCAGTGTCAGAGGGTCAGTACTGAGGGAGTGCTTCACTGTCAGAGTGTCAGAACTGAGGGAGTGATACACTGCCAAAGGGTCAGTACTGAGGGAGTGCTGCACTCTCCGAGTGCCAGTAATTAGTGAGTGCCACACTGTCAGAGGGTCAGTACTGAGGGAGTGCCACACTGTCTGAGGGTTAGCACTGAGGGAGTGCTGCACTGTCAGAGCTGTCAGTACTGAGGGTGTGCTGCACTGGAAGAGTGGCAGTACTGAGGGAGTGCTGCACTGTCAGAGGGACAGTACTGAGGGAGCGCTGCACTGTCAGAGTGTCATTACTGAGGGAGTGCCACACTCTCAGAGGGTCAGTACTGAGGGAGTGCTGTACTGTAAGAATGGCAGTACTGAGGGAGTGCTGCACAGTCAGAGGGTCAGTACTGAGGGAGCGCTGCACTGTCAGTGTGTCATTACTGAGGGAGTGCTGCACAGTCAGGGGGTCAGTACTGAGGGAGTGCCAGACTGTCAGAGGGTCAGTACTGAGGGAGTGCTGGAATGTTAGAAGGTTAGTACTGAGGGAGTGCCACATTCTCAGAAAGTCCTTACTATGAGAGCGCTGCACTGTCAGAGTGTCCTTACTGAGTGAGCGCTGCACTGTCAGAGGGGTCAGTAATGAGGGTGTGCGGCACTGTCAGAGGGTTCTGTACTAATGTCGTGCCACACTGTCAGAATCTCAGAGCTGAGGGAGGTCTACCCTGCCAAAGGGTCCATGCTGAGGGAGGGTTACACGCCCAAAGGGTAAGTACTGAGGGATTGCTGCACTGTCAGATTGCTCGTCCTGAGGGAGTGCTACACTTACAGACAGGTAGTACGGAGGGAGTACCACACTGTCAGTTGGTCAGTACTGAGGGAGTGCTGCACTGCCTGTGTGTCAGTACTGAGGGAGTGCTGCACTGTCAGAGGGTCACTACAGAGAGAGTGCTGCACAGTCAGATGTTCAGTCCTGAGGGATTGCTGCACTGTCAGAGGGTGAGTACAGTGGGAGTGCTGCACTGTCAGAGGGTCAGTACAGAGGGAGTACTGCGCTGTCACAGGGTCAGTGTTGAGGGAATGTCACACTGTCAGAGGGTCAGTACAGTGGGAGTGCCACACTGTCAGAGGGTCAGTACTGAGGGAGTGCTGCACTGTCAGAGGATAATATTGAGGGAGTGCCACACTGTCAGACGGTCTGTATTGAGGGAGTGCTGCACTGTTAGAAGTGTCAGTACGGAGGGAGTGCCACACTGTGAGAGTGTCAGTACTGACGGAGTGCTGCACTATCAGAGTGAAAGTACTGAGGGAGTGCCACAATCTCAGAGGGTCAGTACTAAGGAAGTGCTGCAATGTCAGACGGTCAGTACAGACAGAGTGCTGCACTGTCAGTGTGTCAGTACTGAGGGAGTGTCAAACTGTCAGAGGGTCAGTACTGAGGGAGTGCTGCACTGTCAATGTGTCAGTACTGAGGGAGTGCTGCACTGTCAGAGGATCATATTGAGGAAGTGCCACACTGTCAGACGGTCTGTACTGAGGGAGTGCTGCACAGTCAGAGGGTCAGTACTAAGAGAGTGTGCACTGTCAGAGAGTCAGTACTGAGGGAGTGCTGCAATGTCAGAGGGTCAGTACTGAGGGAGTGCCTCACTGTCAGAGGGTCAGTACTGAGGGAGTGCCTCATTGTCAGATGGTCAGTACTGAGGGAGTGCTGCAATGTCAGAGGGTCAGTACTGAGGGAGTGCCTCACTGTCACAGGGTCAGTACTGTGGGAGCGCTACACTTCCAAACAGTCAGTGCTGAGTGAGTGCTACACAGCAAAAGAGTCAGTACAGAGAGAGTGCTGCACTGTCAGCGGTTCAGTACTGAAGGAGTGTCACACTGTCAGGGGGTCAACACTGAGGGAATGCCACACTGGCAGTGGGTCAGTACTGAGGGAGTGCTACACTGCCAAAGGGTCAGTACAGAGGGAGTACAGCACTGTCAGTGGTTCATAATGAGGGATTGCTGCAATGTCAGAGGGTCAGTACTGAGGGTGTGTTACACTGTCTGGGGGTCAGCACAGAGGATTGCCACACTGCCGGAGTGTCAATACTGAAGGAGTGCTGCACTGTCAGAGGGTCAGTACTGAGGGAGTGCCACACTGTAAGATGGGTCAGCGCTGAGGGAGTGCTGCACTGTCAGACGATCAGCACTGAGTGAGTGTCACACTGTCAGAGGGTTCTGTTCTGAATGAGTGCTGCAATGTCAGAGAATCAGTACTGAGGGAGTGCTGCATTGTTCGAGGGTCAGTACTGAGTGAGTGCCACTGTCAGATGGGTCAGCACTGAGGGAGTGCTGCACTGCCAAAGGGTCGGTACTGAGGGAGTGCTGCACTGTCAGCGGGTCAGTCCGGAGGGAGTGTCACACTGTCTGGAGGTCAGCACAGTGGGAGTGCCACACTGCCGAAGTGTCAGTACTGAAGGAGTGCTGCACTGTCAGAGGGTCAGTACTGAGGGAGTGCTGCACTGTCAGATGGGTCAGTACTGAGGGAGTGCTGCAATGTCGGAGTGTCAGTATTGAGGGTGTGTCACACTACCAGAGAGTCAGTAATGAGGGAGTGCTGCAATGTCAGAGGGCCAGTACTGAGGGAGTGCTGCACTGTCAGAGGGTCAGCACTGAGGGCGTGCTGCACTGTCAGCGGTTCAGTTCTGAGGGAGTGCTGCACTTTTAGAAGTGTCAGTATTGAGGGAGTGCCACACTGTCAGAGGGTCAATACTGAGGGCGTGCCACACTATCATAGTCACAGGACTGTGGGAGTGCTATACTGTGAGAGATTCAGTACTGAGGGTGTTCTGCACTGTCAGAGTGTCAGCACTGAGGGAGTCCTGCACTATCAGAGGGTCAGTCCTGAGGGAGTGCCTCACTGTCAGAGGGTCAGTACTGAGGGATGCCACACTCTCAGACTGTCAGTACTGATGGAGTGCCACACTGTCTGAGGGACAATACTGTGGGTGTGCTGCACTCTCAGAGGGTCACCACTGAGGGAGTGCTGCACTGTCTGAGGGTCAGTACTGAGGGTGTGCTGCAATGTCAGAGGGTCAGCACTGAGGAAGTGCTGCAATGTCAGAGGGTCAGTGCTGCGGGATTGTCACACTGCCAGACGGTCAATTCTGAGGGAGTGCTGCACTGTGAGTCGGTCAGCACTGATGGAGTGCTGCACTGTCAGAGGGTCAGTACTGAGGAAGTGCTACACTGTCAGATGGGTCAGTACTGAGAGTGTTCTGCAATATAAAAGGTTAAGTACTGTAGGAATGCTGCAATGCTAAACGGTCTGTACTGAGGGAGTACTGCAATGTCACAGGGTCAGCACTGTTGGAGTGCCACACTATCAGAGGGTCAGTACTGCGATAGTATTGCTCTGTCAGAGGGGTCATTACTGAGCGAGTGCCACACTGTCAGAGTATCAGCACTGGAGGAGTGTCACACTGTGAGAGGGTCAACATTGAGGTAGTGCTGCACTGTCGGAGGGTCACATTGAGGGAGTGCTGCACTGTCAGAGGGTCAGTACTGAGGGAGTGCTGCAATGTTAGAGGGTCAGTATTTAGGGAGTGTCACACTCTCAGAGGGTCAGCACTGAGGGCGTGTCACACTGTCAGCGGGTCAGTGCTGAGGGAGTGCTACACTGCCAAAGGGTCAATACAGAGGGAGTGCGACAGTGTCAGAGGGTCAGTTCTTGAGGAAGTGCTGCACTGTCAGAGGGTCAGCACTGAGGGAGTGCTGCAATGTCAGAGGGTCAGCACTGAGGGAGTGCTGCAATGTTAGAGGGTCAGTACTAATGGAGTGCCACACTGTCAGATAGTCAATAAAGAGGGAGTGCTGCAATGTCAGAGGGTCAATACTTAGGGAATGTCACACTATCAGAGGGTCAGCACTGAGGGAGTGTCACACTGTCAGCGGGTCAGTGCTGAGGGAGTGCTACACTGCAAAAGGGTCAGTAGAGAGGGAGTGCAACACTGTCAGAGGGTCAGTACTGAGGGAGTGCTGCACTGTCAGATGGTCAGTACAGACGGAGTGCTGCAATTTCAGGGGGTCAATACTGAGGGAGTGTCACACTATCAGAGGGTCAGTACAGAGGGAGTGCAACACTGTCAGAGGGTCAGTGCTGAGGGAGTGCTGCACTGTCAGAGGGTCAGTACTGAGGGAGTGCTGCACTGTCAAATGGTCATTACTGAGGGAGGCCTGCACTGTCAGGGGGTTACTACTGAGGGAGTGCTGCACTGTCAGAGGGTCAGTACTGAAGGAGTGCTGCACTGTCAGGGGGTCAGTACTGAGGGAGTGCTGCGCTGTCAGGGGGTCAGTAATGAAGGATTCCTGCAATGTCAGAGGGTCCATATGGGTGCAGCGTTGCACTGTCAGAGTGTCATTACTGAGGGAGCGCTACACTGTCAGCGCATCAGTCTGGGGGATACCTGCATTGTTAGAGAGTCAGTACTGAGTGAGTGCCACACTATCAGATGGGCTGAATGGCCTAGTTTCTGCTCCCATGTCTTGTGGTCTAAGAGGAATATCTGAAATCGTTCAGTATATTTCTGCCTCTGCTTCCTACATACCCTGCTCAGCAATGATTCCCACGTCAAGATTCCAGAGACTATGTTCAAACAGACCATCTTTAATTGGTTATTGAACCTGAAGAGGTACCACCCTCTTTTCCCAGGGATCGAGTTTTTGTTTTATTCCTCAGCTTCCATGTGCTCATCGCAAATGACTCCCACTGCTCCACACTCAGCACAATCGTGTGTTCCTTATTTCTGAGCTTCCCAATGCTAATCCACATCCAGAATGACATCCCACACTCCTCCAAATTGTATCGCAGGCTAATTATCTGGGAGAGAGGAATGCTAAGAGGGGAAAAAAGAATTCTGAATGTACCTTACAGTGACATTAAGGGTGAATTGCTAATGAGAGAAACACAGTGAGAATTGGTGCATGGACCCAGAGGCTACAGTGAATGAATGCATTTTGTCAATGCTTATTGGGACAGGGTTGATATGAAATCGTGAAGATGCTCTGTGATACAATTAAATGAATTAGCATATATATAGAGAGAGATGGTTCTGAGTGGTCTGGCCTTCTTAGAACCCAATAAATCTCCAAAGACGGTGGAAATGTATCTCAGTTTACCGAATGAGGTGATGGAGGAAGTAGCAGGTACACTTGAAAACATTTTCAAATCCCCTCTGACCACAGGAGAGGTGTCGTCGGACTGACCATGTGGTACTGTTATTCAAGAAGGAGCATGAGATATACCTGGCAGCTACAGGCCAGTCAGGCTAATATCGTGGGTGGGACGTCTGTTGGAAGCTATTTTGGGAGAGAGAATTAATCAGCATTTAAAGAGACTGGAGTTCATGAAGACCAGTCAGAATGGTTGTGTTCAGGGGAGCTCGGGTCTGACCAATGGGATTGCACTTTTTAAGGAGGTGACCCCGTGTGTAAATAAGGCCAATACTTTCCTGTCGCCTGCTTGGAGGTCAGTAAGGCTTTTATCAGGACCCATATTGGAAACTGATTGTGAACATAACCACTCAAGATCCAAGGAATTTGGTGCAGAATGCTGAGTGGCAGGAAGCAGACAGTGATGGCCCAATTAGACATCTCTGTCTGTTCATGTCTCACTGTTGGGGCCTTGCTGATGTGGTTGATAAAAAAGATTTCGATTTGAATGGTGGATGGTTAATCATTGGGTTTATGAATGACATGAAGATTGGTTGGGTGATAAATACTGAAGAGGATAGCCTTAGATTACAGAAGGATGGAGATGGCCTTGTCAGATGGACCGATCAGTGGCAACGGGTGAGGTGCCTGAAGATTGGAGGGTGATTAATGATGGGCCATTATTGATGTAAGGCTGCAAGGAACAGCCATTGAACTATGGAGCTGTGAGACTGATGGCAGTAGTGGGTAAGCTGTTGGAGGGCATTCTGAGAGACAACTTACATGCATTTGGAAAAGCAAGAATTGATTAGGGATAGTCAGCTTGGCTTTGTTTGTGGAAATGATGTGTCCAAGTTGATAGAGCTTTTGAAGGGATGATCACGGAGACAGATGAGAAGCTTTCACATGGGAGGTTGCTTAGTAAAAGGTTAGATGACATGGCATCCAAGGAGAGAGGACAGCACAGTGTCTCAGTGGTTTGATTCTAACTCCCGGTGACTGTCTGTGTGGAGTTTACACATTCTCTCTGTATCTGTGCGGGTTCCCTCCAGGTGATCCAATTTCCTCCCACCGCCCAAAGATGCCATGGGAAATGCAGCATTACAGGGATAGAGTAGAGGATGTGAGTCTGGGTGGGATGCTGTTCAGACAGTAAGTGTGGAGCCAATGGACGGAATGGCTTGCTTCTACACTGTAGGAATTCTAAAATGAATCCAGAGAGACAAGTAATGTTCTGGGGACCTGGGCTCTAATCTTGGACAGGGGTGGATGTGGGTCCTTCCAGTCTGAAGGGGTTTGAACACAATCTGAAGGGGGAGCTGGGCTGAGCCCTGAAGTGTTGAGGATGTGAATCTTTTGTGGAGCTACTGTCTAAGGGGCTTTGGGGGTTAAACACAACAAAGTGATGCTTTCTTCGGTATTGAGGGAGCACTTTCTGAGGTACCGAGGGAGCACTTTCCGAGGTATTTAGGGAGTACTATCTGAGGTACTGAGGGAGCACTATCTGAGGTATTGAGGGAGCACTTTCTGGGTTTTGAGGGAGCAATATTTGAGATATTGAGGGAGCACTTTCTGAGGTACTGAGGAAGCACTTTCAGAGGTACTGAGGGAGCACCTTCTGAGGAATTGAGGGAGCAATATCTGAGGTACTGAGGGAGAACTATCTGAGGTATTGAGGGAGTACTATCTGAGGTATTGAGGGAGCACTATCTGAGGTACTGAGAGAGAACTATGTGAGGTACTGAGGGAGCACTTTCTGAGGTATTGAGGGAGCACCATCTGTGGTACTGAGGGAGAACTATCTGAGGTATTGAGGGAGCATTTTCTGAGGTATTGAGGGAGCACTATCTGAGGTACCGAGGGAAAACCATCTGAGGTATTGAGCGAGTACTATCTGAGGTACAGAGGGAGAACTATCTGAGGTATTGAGGGAGCACTTTCTGAGGTATTGAGGGAGAACTATCTTAGATATTGGGGGATAACTGTCTGAGGTACTGAGGGAGCACTTTCTGAGGTACTGAGGACCACTATCTGAGGTACTGAGGGAGCACTATCTGACGTATTGAGGGAGAACTATCTGGGGTATTCAGGGAGAACTATCTGAGGTATTGAGGGAGCACTGTCTGAGGTACTGAAGGAGCACTATCTCGTGGTACAGAGTGCAGAGGATAGAAAGGAACAGATGCAATTCCCTGATCATTTCCTCAGGGTCCCCGAGGCACTCTGGTGTCGTTATTTGAAATGGAAGCCACTCCCCATTTCAGAAGATTCAGATCATATTAAACAATCAGTGAAATATAACAGCAGCATGTGTCTGAAACATGGTTTGGGGGAAAACGCTTCATCAATCTATTGCCAATTGTTACTTGGAGACGTTTCAGAAAAGCAGGCACCCAAACAGACTAACGCTGTCGATGCAAGAGGTGGTGGACAGGAAGATCCAACAAGTCATCTGTAGCTACTGTCTGTCTCCCTGGAGCAGTCATCATGTGAGATCAGGGTTCAGTCCTCGGAGAAATCATTTCTCCAGCAATAGCTCAACCATGCCTTTACAGCTGTGTGTGTGTGTGTATGTGTGTGTGTGTGTGTGTGTGTGTGTGTGTGTGTGTGTGTGTGTGTGTGTGTGTGTGTGTGTGTGTAATGCGAGTGAGGGTGTGTGTGAGAGAGTGTGTATGTGTGTGAGAGAGTGTGTGTCTGTGTGTGGGAGAGAATGTGTCTGTATGTCTATGTGTGTGTGTGTCTGTGTGTCTATGTGTCTGTGTGTCTTATGTGAGAAATAGTGTGAATGTGTGTGTGAGAGAGTGTGTGTCTGTGTGCATGTGTGTGTGTCAGTGTGTGTGAGAGGGAGAGTGTGTGTCCATGTGTGTATGTGAGAGAAAGAGTGTCTGTGTGTGTTTGAGGGAGCGTGTGTCTGCGTGGGTATGTGTGTGAGAGAGAGAGTAACTGTGTATTTATGTGTGAGTGTGAGAGAGTGTGTCTGTGTGTCTGTCTGTGTGTATGTGTGCGAGAGAGAATGTCTATCTGTTTGAGAGACAGAGTGTGTGTGTGTGAGAGAGAGAGAGTGTGTAAAAGAGAGAGAGTTTGTCTGTGTGAGAGAGAGTGTATGTCTGTGTGTGCGTGAGAGAGAGAGTTCTGTGTGTGTGAGAGAGACTGTGTCTGTGTGAGAGAGATTGTGTGTCTGTGCGTGCGTGAGAGAGTGTGTCTCTCTGTGTGTGTATGTGTGTGTGAGAGAGAGTGTGTGTCCGTGTGTGTATTTGAGGGAGCGTATGTCTTTGTGTGTATGTGTGTGAGAGTTATAGTGTGTGCTTGTGTGTGTATGTGTGTGAGAGAGTTGTGCCTGTGTGGATGTGCGTGTGAGAGTGTATCTGTGTTTGTGTTTGAGGGAGCGTGTGTGTGAGAGAGCCTGTGTGTGGTGGGGTCCTTTGTGTATGTGTGTGTGAGTGTATCTGTGTGTGTTTGAGGGAGTGTGTGTGTGTGTGTGTGTGTGTGTGTGTGTGTGAGTGCGTCTGTGTTTGTGCTTGAGGGAGTGTGTGTGTGACTGTGTTTGTGTTTGAGGGAGCGTGTGTCTGTGTGTGAGAGAGCCTGTGTGTGGCGGGGTCCTTTGTGTATGTGTGCGTGACAGTGTGTCTTTAAGGGAGTGTGTGTGTGTGAGTGTGTCTGTGTTTGTGTTTGAGGGTGTGTGTGTGTGTGTGTCATTGTGTCTGTGTGTGTTTGAGGGTGTGTGTATGTGTGTGTGTGTGTAAATTAGCCAATCTTATTGGGTGCTCATGAATATAAAATCCAGCTGCTGTTTCGGGTGAATTGGTCCTTGTGTCTCCAAAGACACAAAGGCTGCAAGAGTGAATTAACTGGGGGAAAGAGAGTGATGTTCATTCCAGTGGGGATTCAACCAGTAAACCTTCCCCACACACTAACATCCCTCTGGCAATGCAGTGACTAGTCCTGCAAACTGAGCTCTAGGTACAAACCAATGTAATGTCACCATAGTCTAACCAGAGCAAGGGACAGCTCCCCATTACAGAGCGGTGTCTGGTCCGGATTTAATCAGAGGGTCACCAGGGCCCAGCTGAGGGGAGAGGTTGGGAAGGAGAGTCCTTCAGGGTAACCCCAGCTGATGTGGGAATTGAACACACGCTATTGGTTTTACTCTGCATTATAAACCAACTGTCCAGCCAACTGAGCTAACTGACTTCACTCCAGGGGCATGCCCTGTATAACCCAATCATAGCCAGCCTGCACCTCAATAGGATACAGGAGCAAGGCCATTCGGCCCCCACCCTAACCCAGAAGGGAGAGCACGGGAAGCTGATGAAGGAAACAAGCCCCTCCCATGTGACCTTCTGAAATGGAGCTGGAGGACATGGCGGACCTGGCCTGCTGTTTGCTTCCCCGAGACTGGCCTGCTCCACCTTACAGTGAGAGACTGAGGGGAATCTCGAGGAGATTTCACTTCACACTGAGAGGCTGCAACTCCAATCTAAATCAGGCTGGTTCCCTCCGAGACTCACTGAAGAGTGCAGCACTCTACAGATCAGGGCCTTGTGGAGTCATAACCTCCAGTGTGGGGACCAAGAGCTGGGAGGTAGTGTTAAGAACATAAGACCATCCGAAATAGGAACAGGAGGAGACCATTCAGCCCCTCGAGCCTGCTCTACTATTCAATAGGATCGTGGATGATTCAACATTTGATTTGGGATTGAAACCCGGACAGTACAGAGACAGAGAATCAAATTATTCTGCTATAAGGAATCATCAGACAGAAGCTGGAACCAGGGAGAGTGAACACACACACACACACACACACACACACACACAGACACAGACACAGACACACATACACACACACACACATTGTGGGATTCAGGCTGTCTGTGGGAATTTTACCACAAGGGGCGAGCTCTACACTGAGGAGAGGCAATGGTGCAAAATGCTAGAGAGGGGGCAGCTGCACAGTCTGATCCCACCGATCTCTGATCCCACTGCTTCCCACTCCCATGAGAGCTCTCGTATTTATCTGTGTTCCCAGCTGTCTCTCCCACATTTTTCCTTCAATCCCTATCTCACAACATCCTTCATATCTCTGCCCTGTTGACATTTCCCTGCAGATTCCCTTCCTCCAACACTCTGCCCCTTTGACACTCCATCATGTTTTTCAGGAATGTTTAATCATTCAATCTTCCACAAAACCAACACCTTGCTCATCTCTCTCTGGATCTTTCTCTCAGCTCTGTGGGATCTTGTCTTTCTTGTCTGGAAATCATTCTCACTGCATCGCAGCAGACCCCCGGCGCGCCTCCCCCCCCCCCCACTCCACACTCTCAGCTCTATGCTGCTGCTGCAACTCCTCTCTCTCTCTCTCTCTGTCCTATATCTCTCCCTGGGTTTTCTCTCTTTTGCTGTCTATCTGACCTTCACTCCCTGTCTTTGCCTCCCCTTTCCCCCTTGTATCTGTCTGACATTGTATTTCTCTTCCTGGGGTTTTACTCTCTCCCTATCTCGCCCTTTCTCTCTCTGCCTCTCTCCTGCTCTTTTTCAGTTCTTCTCACTTTATCTCCCACCCTCTGCCTGCCCGTCTTTCTATTATTCTCTCCCTCCCTCGCACTGTCTGTCTATCCGTCTCTCTGTCTCTCTTGTAGTTTTTCTCCCTCTGTCTCCCTAGATCCCTGTCCCAGTGACTGGGGAAGAGACATGGGAAGAGCTTGTCTCCGTGTCGCTGGATGCTGTACAGTTAATGCGGGGGATCAACCTTTTCCTGGTCTCTCCCGAATGTTACCCCGACTGTGGGGAGGGGGTCAGTGTCAGGGACATAAAAGTACTTTTCTCATTGAGTCTGAAATGAAGAAAAAGAGAAGGGGAGGGTGACAAAAAGAGAAAGAGAGACATGGAGAGAGTGTGGATGGAGAAATTAAGGAGAAAGAGAGATGGGCAGTGAGAAACAGGGAGAGGAAGAAGGACACATATGGAGGGAGAAGGACAGTGTGTGCGGCTGGGGAAAGGTTGTAGAGTGGGATCTTTCTGTGCATGACAGCAGTCAGTCAAAAGGTGTGTTCGTCTCTGCACCATGTCCTCCAGCCCAGGTCTACATGTGAAGGGGGAGATTGGGAGACAAGGGGGGGAGTGGGACAGCCAGAGACGGGGGACTGTTTGATAGGGTTTTGGGGTTGGTGGAGAAAGGTGGGGCTGCTGTGAGAGACAGAGAGATTGAGGGAGGGACAGCATGAGACGCAAAGTCTGAGACAGGATGGAGAAGAGGTGTTCAAAGTTTGTGAGAGAATTTGTAGCTCAGGTGCTCGTTGTTATGGTTCTGTTCACCGAGCTGGGATTTTGTGTTATAGACGTTTCGTCCCCTGTCTAGGTGACATCCTCAGTGCTTGGGAGCCTCCTGTGAAGCACTTCTGTGATCTTTCCTCCGGAATTTATAGTGATTTGTCTCTGCCGCTTCTGGTTGTCAGTTCCAGCTGTTCGCTGCAGTGGCCAGAATATTGGGTCCAGGTTGGTGTGTTTAACAAACACATCGACCTAGACGCAATATACCGGCCACTGCAGCGGACAGCTGGAACTGACAACTGGAAGAAGTAGAGACAAACCACGATAAATGTTGGAGGGACCAACACAGAAGTGCTTCACAGGAGGCTCCCAAGCACTGAGGATGTCACCTAGACAGGGTCGAAACGTCTGTAACACAAATTCCCAGCTCGGCGAACAGAACCATAACACGGAGAAGAGGTCTCCGCAGAAACGATAATCAGTGAGGCCATCCAGGGGACAATCCTGAGGATCCTGAACAGGACCAAGATCATTTAATGGGGCAGGGGGGAATGGGCAGAAAAGACTCCATCTGTGGTACAAGCCTTCTATAATTCTGGGACTGGGATATTGCTGTGCATTAAAACAGCCACAGGCCAGTCAGTCAACTCAGACTCATTTACCTGCGTAGGAAAGTGAGGACTGCAAATGTTGGAGAGTCAGAGTTACAAAGTGAGGAGCTGGGGAAGCACAGCAGGTCAGCCAGGAGAGTTCTGGCATGACCTGCTGTGCTTTTCCAACTCCACACTTTTCCACTCATTTCCCTCTGCCCCAGGGAGTGGGGCTCACAGCAATGTTGGGGGCAGCAAAACATTTGAGGGGGGCTAATTTGGTGAGGCAATTATTTGGGAGGGAAGATATTTGGGAAAGGGGATAAATTTGGGAGGACAATGAAAATGAAGGGCATAGTATTTTTGAAGGGGTACAAAATTGGGTGAGATCTTTCAGGTCTGAAATAGCGAAAAACAGAAAGGGAGAGTGAGAAAAAGAGACAGAGATGGAGAGAGTGGGGATAGGGAAGGGGGATGGGAGAAAGATGGGCAGAGGGAGATCGGGAGAGGGAGAGATGTGAGAAAGAGTGTGTGTGAGAGAGAGACAGACAGGAGGACAGAGAGAGGGGGGACAGAGAGAGGGAAAGAAGGGGAAGTCAGACTAAGACTGAGGAGTTAAAACATGGACAGACTGAAGGGGTGACACTCGTTATTCCAGTTGGTTCCAACTCTCTCTCTCAATGAATTTTCACATTCCCTCTCTCCCCTGCCCCTGGGTTTTGCTTCAGCCTCTCTCTCTCTCTCTCTCGCTCTCTCTCTCTCTCTCTCTGGTTCTGCAAAACTGTTTTCTCTCACCCTCTCTCTCTCTGGATGGTCAGATGGTCTCTGTCTCTTGCCATGCTGGTCTCCTCAGAAGGCCTCCAGAGATTCAGGCAATCAGTCTGCAGATCAACCCTGTTTTTGTTCATTTCTGGATGGTTTGCAGGAACTTTCTATCGTTGTGGCCAATTAGGAGAATCCATTAATAGTTTGAAGCATTGCCAATCATTTGGATGGTTTGTTACTGTTAGTTTCTTTGTGTAGCAGGACCTGGTGCCTTCCTGTCTGGGCCCTCATTTGTTTGGTAGATACGTCTGTCCAGAATAACTGTTGCCTTTTACATGATGCTGTGTTTGCGCTGTGTCTGGTGTGTGGGTTTTGTGATTTGGGAGATTTCCTTGGCCAATAAACCTTGGCTGTCAATCTGTGTTTTAGCCAGGTGGTTGTGACATCTCCCCCAACTCATCCACTTGAATGGAAAGGAAAGAAGCTTATGCAATAAATTACAAACCTAATTTTAAAAGCTGGTTATGCTTGTTGTCAGAGTAGCCAGCTGTCTGTGCAATGGCCATTGTGTACGTTTTCCAAACCGATGGTCTTGTAGCTTCACTTAGAGATCGCCACTGATGATGCTACCCAGCCAGGTAACGAAACGTCTGGATATCAAACCTATCACCGAGCAAACCTACACCCTAAGTCTTATAGCTGATTATTGATATCATACAATGTTGATAGAACGGACTCAGACCGTTCGGCCCATTGAGTCCACAATGACCCTCTGAAGAGAATCCAACTCAGACCCACTCCCCCGATGATATCCCTGAAACCCTGCATTTCCTATGGCTATTACAGCTAGCCCGAATATCCCTTGACACAATGGGCAATTTAATATGGCCAATCTGTCGTAATGGCAACTATGGGCAGGCAATCAATACTGACCCAGCCAAGAACACTCAAACACTACAAATGAATGAAACTGGGATGATCACCCGGCGAGTTCCATCTACCTTCCAGTCCCTGGGCGTGTGTCCAGGCATTATTCACCATGATCGTACCCATCTGCTGCAGCCTGCAATCCTAAGCACCGGTATCCCGAGATATATCAAGGTGAGTGCGGTTAGGACCACAGCCGATGTGAGAGGATCCGAATTCTTGGATAACAGGCTATGAGAATGTCATGGTATGACATGTTCCTTCCCATTTACATGCGTATGGTCCCTGTCAATGTTCCCTCTATCTCCACAGTAAGTGGGGGGTAATCATGGTAGCCCATTCAAGTACCTTTATTATACAACTCCGATAAATTGGACTTCATCCTAACTTTGGTCACTTGGGTTAAGTGGAATCCCTCACACCAAGCCCAGGTGTCCCACCTAGAGTGTCCTTACAGCTGTTATTAACCCAGCCCTTGGTGAGCTGCTGTCATTGACAGTGAGAGACATGGTGTGGGTGTTCTCCTGGAACAAATATTTATGCTGTTTGTCACTAACCCGGGATGGGACTTTCCCTTGGCTGACCTGCCTGACCTCCTCCCTCAGCTGTTCCATCATCCCGTTACTGCACAGGGTGTGGTTTTACTGCTCACCATAATCTCTGATTGGGCCGTGGATGATCTGGTTAATCGTGTTGGCGTGACCTCTAGTTTGGTCACTAAGTGTTGGTTCGCCTGATTTTCCACGAGTTGTCCCATGGTCTCCTCTTGGTTTTCTGTATTCAGTATTTCTCAGGCTCATTAGAGAGTTGTTGGGTCAGGATCCTGAGTTTATTCTCCAAATTAGCCAAGTCAGCCTACTGACTGTTAACCCTCCTGCCCTGGGGGTGGACTCATATACTGTGGCTAAATCATTAAGGAGTTCCCTTTTCCTTTGTCTGTTAATTACTTTTCTGGTTCTGTGTTTTCCCTCAAATTGCACTGTCCTTTGTCCCATTATCCTGTGGGTCAGTTGGCAACATGATTATTTTAATGGGGAAGGACCCCACTCTGATTATTGTATCCCTGATACATTCATTATGATTAGTGTCAGTTTGTGATAAATGTCCGTGAACAAGGAATTTCCTGTGAGTTTAATAACTAGTCTACTGTGAGAGCCTGGTATGTGTGGGACATGCTGGGGGAGGAGCCTTCCCTCCTGGTCACAGCCCATTTTTAATTTTGTTTCTGAGGAATTCTCCCTGGTGGGCTTCCTGGAATATCGCTATGCGAAAATGACCCCTAGTCCAGGCAGGGTGCTTGGTTTCCTACTACCATGCACCCATTCTCGGGGAAAGTCTACCAATCGCTTCTGATCCCTGAGCTCCTGTAACACAATGTGGAAATCCCTAAAGTCTATTTCATATTCAGCAATTAATTAGCAGAGGGCCCAAGCCTCATTACGGGCGCGATTGAGGGGTCGAATCGCAGGTGTCCCTCCTCCTTTCTGAGACATGGGAGACAAAGGGTCGGGCCCTGTTTCTCATCGCTAAGAGAGGTGCAGGTCATAGCCCCAAAAATCCAGACAAATTGGACCCAGAGTCTCCTTCTTGAAGCTGATGGGTGAAGGGGAGGGGCATTTACCTGGTTGTTGTTCTGCAGTTATGTAGCGCCTCTGCAGGATATGCCTTATCCTGCCCTCGAGCAGTGAGGATCGCTTCCTTCCTCTCATCAGGATGCCCCTCCCTAGCTGTTGGCCCTCAGGGAGGGCTGAATGGCCTGCTGGACTAAGGCACATGGCGGTTCATTTGGTTTGCTCCTCAACATCCACTCTGTGTATGACAGACTGTCAGTCGATCTCATCCAAACATGTATCTGGGCTAGAGACGAGACCTTGTTGGTGCTGCCCACCAGCTGGGTGCCTGGAATGGCTGTTGTGTACGGAGTGAGACCATAGGCTGCTTTACACTGGGTAAGCACATGATTCATGGAATCTGAGTTCGACTCAGGCTCAGGCCTGGGGGCAAAAGGTGCAGTTACCTGGGAGCAAGGCAGTGGGAGTCCCCATCTGTGAGCGGGTGTGGATGTGTCAGTGTGGGGCCTGTCCTTATCTCCCTGAGGAGGTAGAACACCAAAGGCACACATTCCGGGAGGAGTCCTAGTTCCCTAGGGATTGTATATGCTCCTGGCACCTCCTACTAGAGCCTGATGTGTGTTGCTCCATGTTGCAGTTGTAGATGACACATGCAGCTGCTTGGAGCTCATACACTGTCCTTCCAGATTGTCAATGTAACCTGAGGCTGCCTCCCCATCCCCAGAGACCCTCCTTTCACTGGATTGGGCTCTTCCCAATTGTAACTGGAGTAGTCCCATGTGGGTGAGATTTTCCTGCAAAGTTCTGTCCTGCTCATTGAGTCAGAGACCTAGCTCGGTCACAGCCTGTAGTTTTCCCTGGGGTGACCAGATCCCAGCTGCTTTATCCCAGCCGGGGGTCCTCTAGGCTATCGGCAGTGGAGTGAGCTTTCCAGCTTCCTTCCCCAGTTGTCTATGGGCATCTCTCCACAGCTCCTGTACCAGGAATCCTTCGCTGAAAGGCCAGGCTGGCTTGCTGCCAAATTCTGCAGGGCTGTTTCACCTTTGTACCGGCTCGTTTTCCTATTGCTTTGGCCGCTTCTGGATGATGGGACATCTGGGTATGTTCATAGAATCATAGAGTTCTACAGCATGGAGAAAGTCTCTTTGGCCCAAACTGGTCCATCCACACTAACCCCGTTTCCCTGCACTTGGCCCATATCCTTCCAATACGTTCCTCTCCATGTATTTGTCCAAGTGAATTTTAAATGTTCTGAAATGTATCCTCCTCGACCACTTGCACTGGTAGTTCATTCCGTATGTGTACCACCCTCTGGGTAAAAGCATTGTACCTCAGGTTGCCTTTTAATCTTTCCCCTTTCACCCTAAACTGATGCCCTTTCATCCTTGATTCCCCAAGCCTTGGATAAAGACTGAGTGCATTAACCCTATCCATGCCTCCCATGATCTTATACACCTCTATGAGGAAACACCTATATAAGGACACCCCTCAGTCTCCTACACACGAAAGAAAATGTCCTTGCTTGTCCAACCTCTCTCTATATCTGTCCAGTTGAGTTCTGGAAACATCCTTGTAAGTTTCTTCTGTACTCTTTCCAGTTTAATAACATCCTTTGTATAGCAAAGTGGGCAAAACTGAACACAATATTCCAAGTGCGGCCTCACTAACATCCTGCACAACTACAACAGAACTTCCCAACTTCGATATTCCATGCCCTGACTGGTGAAGGGCCCAGTGTGCCAAAAGCCTTCTTCACTGCCCTGTCTCCCTGAGTTCAGAGAGCCGTGTTCCTTGAATCCAAGGTCCCTCTGTTCCACTACACTCCTTCAGGCCTTCCCATTCACCATGAAACCCCTGTCTTGATGTGACTTTCCAAAATGCAAGATCTCGCCCTTGTCTGTATTAAACTCCATTTGCCATTTCTCAGCCCAATTCCCCAGCTGATCAAGGCCATGTTGCAATTGCTGAGAACCTTCCTCACTTATTTTAGTGTAAACTGCAAACATAATAATCATGCCTAAAACATTTTCATCTAAATAATTGATCAAGATAACAAACAGCAATGGGCCTAGCACTGACCAGCTCAGTGGCACAGTGGCTCAGTGGTTAGCAGCACTGCAGCACTGTGGATCCGAGTTCAATCCAACCTCACAGTATGGTCTGTGTGGGTTAGATCCTGTTAGGGTTCGATTTCCTACAGTATGGAAACAGGCCATTTGGCCCAACAAGTCCACACAGACTTGCCGAAGAGTAACCCACCCAGAACCATTTACACTGGACGAATGCACCTAGCACTATGGACAATTTTGTATGGCCAATTCACCTGACCTGTACATTTTTGGATTGTGGGAGGAAACCGGAGCACCCGGAGGAAACCCACGCAGACACAGGGAGAATGTGCAAACTCCACACAGACAGTCACCGGGGGCTGGGGTAGAACCCGGGTCCCTGGCACTGTGAGGCAGTCGTGCCAACCACTGAGCCACTATGCCACCCCAATTGAGTTTGTACGTTCTCCCCATATCTGCGTGTGTTCCTCTGGGTGCTCCAGTTTCCTCCCACTGTCCAAAGATATGCAGGTCAGGTAAATTGACAATGCTCAATTGCCTATAGTGTTCATGGATGTGTAAGCAAGTTGCATTAGTCAGGGGTAAATGTAGAATAACAGAGTAGGCGAATGGGTTTGAGCAGAATAATCTTCAGAGGGCCTGTAGACGTTTTGGGCCTAATGGCCAGTGTCCACAGAGGATGGATTCTATGATTCTATGACCGCTGAGGTACGCCACTATTCACAGGCCTTAAGTATGACAATTACCCTTTGCTTCCTACCATCAAGTCAATTGTGTAACCAATTTGCCAAAGATGTCTGGATTCCATGCTATCTAACCTTCCGGGGGGGGGAGGGGGGCGGGGGGGAGTGGTGTGTGCAGAGTTGTGTAGGTATCACTGAGGAAGTGGGGGATTACAGTGTTGGGTATGTATCAGTCAGGGAGGGGGAGATTATCGTGTTGGGTCGGGATTAGTCAGGGAGGTGGAGGTTGCAGTGTTGGGTAGGGATCAGTCACGGAGGGGGAGATTCCAATGTTGGGTAGGGATTAGTCAGGTAGGGGGAGGATGCAGTGTTGGGTAGGGATCAGTCTGGGAGGGGGAGATTGCAGTGTTGGGGACGGATCAGTCAAGGAGGGGGTGAGTGCAGTATTGGGTAGGGTTCAATCAGGGAGAGGTGAGTGCAGTGTGGGATAGGGATTAGTCAGGGAGGGGGAGTTTGTAGTGATGTGTAGGGATCAGTCAGGGAGGGGTGAGTGCAGTGTTGTGTAGGGATTAGTCAGGGAGAGGGAGATTGTAGTGATGTGTAGGGATCAGTGAGGCAGAGGAGATTACAGTGTTGTGTAGGGATTAGTCAGGGAGGGGGAGGTTGCTGTGTTGTGTATGGATCAGTCAGGGAGGGGGAGATCGTCGTGTAGTGTAGGGATTAGTCAGGGAGGGGGAGGTTGCAGTGTGTGGAGGGATCAGTCACGGAGGGGGAGATGACAGTGTTGGGTAGGGATTTGTCAGGTAAGGGAGGTTACAATGTTGTGTAGCGATCAGTCAGCGAGGGGGAGATTACAGTGTTGGGTAGGGATCTGTCAGGGAGGGGTAGTTTGCCGTGTTGGGTAGGGATCAATCAAGAGAGGGGGAGATTGCAGTGTTGGGTAGGGATCTGTCATGGAGGGGGAGATTGCAGTGTTAGGTAGGGAACAGCCAGGGAAGGGGTGAGTGCAGAGTTGGATAATGATCAGTCAAGGAGGAGGACATTGCAGTGTTGGGTAGGGATCAGTCGGGGAGGTGGAGATTACAGTGTCAGGTAGGGATTAGTCAGGGCGGGGGAGTTTGCACTTTTGTGTAAGGATCATTCAGGGAGGGGGAGATTGCAGTGCTGGGTTGGGATCAGTCAGTGAGGGGGTGAGTGCAGTGTTGGGTAGGGATCAGTGAGGGAGGGGTAGGTTGCAGTGTTGGGTAGGGATCAATCAAGGAATGAGGACATTGCAGTGTTGTGTAGGGATCAGTCGGGGAGGTGGAGATTACAGTGTTGAGTAGGGGTGAGTCAGGGTGGAGGTGACTGCAGTGTTGTGTCGGGATCAGTCAGGGAGGGGGAGAGTGCAGTGTTGAGTAGGGATTAGTCAGGGAGGGGGAGGTTGCAGTGTTGGGTAGGGATCAGTCAGGGAGTTGTTGAGTGCAGTGTGGTGTAGGGATCAGTCAGGGAGGGGGCGATTGCAGTGTTGGGTAGTGATCTGTCAGGGTAGATTGCAGTTTTGGGTCGTGATCAGTCAGGAAGGGGGAGATTGCAGTGTTGGTTCGGGATTCGTCAGGGAGGGGGAGATTGCAGTGTTGGGTAGGCATCAGTCAGGGAGGGGTGATTGCAATGTTGGGTAGGAATCAGTCAGGGAGTGGAGATTGCAGTGTTGTGTAGGGTTCAGTCAGTGAGGGGGTGAGTGCAGTGTTGAGTAGGGATCAGAGGGGGGGAGGTTACAATGTTGTGTAGTGATTAGTCAGGGAGGGGGAGATTGCAGTGTTGTGTAGGGATCAGTCAGGGATGGGGAGATTGCAGTGTTGGGTAGGGATCAGGCAGGGAGGGGGTGAGTGCAATGTTGGGTAGGGATCAGTCAGGGAGGGAAGATTACAGTGTTGGGTAGGGATAAGTCAGTGAGGGGGAGATTGCAGTGTTGGGTAAGATTCTTTCAGGGAAGGGGTGAGCGCAGTAATGCATCGGGATCAGTCAGGGAGGGGATGATTGCAGTGTTGGGTTGGAATCAGTCAGGGAGTGCAGATTGCAGTGTTGGGTAGAGATCAGTCGAGGAGTGGGAGATTGCAGTGTTTGGTTGGGATCAGTCAGCGAGGGACAGATTGCAGTGTTGGGTACGAATCAATAAGGGAAGAGGTGAGTGCAGTGATGGGTAGGGATCAGTCACGGAGGGGGTGAGTCCAGTGTTGTGTGGAGATCAGTCAGGGAGTGGGAGATTACAGTGTTGGTTAGCGATTAGTTAGGGAGGGGGATTTTGCGGTGTTATGTAGGGATCAGTCGGGGAGGGGCAGATTACAGTGTTGTGTAGGGATAAGTCAGGGAAGGGGAATTTGCAGTGATGGGTAGGGATCAGTCCGGGAGGGGAGATGGCAGTGTTGGGTAGGGATCAGTCAGGGAGGGGTGATTGCAGTGTTGTGTCGGGATCGTTCTGGGAGGGTGTGAGTGCAATGTTGCATAGGTATTACTCAGGGAGGAGGAGATTACAGTGTTGCGTCGGGATTTGTCAGGGAGGGGAGATTGCAGTGTTGGGTATACATCAGTCAGGGAGGGGGTGAGTGCAATGTTGCATAGGATTCAGTCAGGGAGGGGGAGGTTGCAGTGTAGGGGAGGGATCTGTCAGGGAGGGGGATACTTCAGTTTTGGGTTGGGATCAGTCAGGGAGGGGGAGATTGCAGTGTTGGGTTGGGATCAGTCAGGGATGGGGGAGATTGCAGTGCTTGTATACATCAGTCAGGGAGGGGGTGAGTGCAATGTTGCATAGGTATCAGTGAGGGGGGGTGGTTACAGTGTAGGGGAGGGATCAGTCAGGGAGGGGGAGACTTCATTTTGGATAGGGAGCAGTCAGGGAGGGGGAGATTGCAGTGTTGGGAAGGGATCAGTCAGGGAGGGGGTGAGTGCAGTGTTGGGTAGGGTTCAATCAGGGAGAGGTGAGTGCAGTGTGGGATAAGGATTAGTTAGGGAGGGGGAGTTTGTAGTGATGTGTAGGGATCAGTCAGGGAGGGGGTGATTGTCGTGTTGTGTCAGGATTAGTCAGGGAGGGGGAGGTTGCAGTTTGTGGAGGGATCAGTCACGGAGGGGGAGATGACAGTTTTGGGTAGGAATTTGTCAGGTAAGGGAGGTTACAATGTTGTGTAGCGATCAGTCAGCGAGGGGGAGATTACAGTGTTGGGTAGGGATCTGTCAGGGAGGGGTAGTTTGCCGTGTTGGGTAGGGATCAATCAAGAGAGGGGGAGATTGCAGTGTTGGGTAGGGATCAGTCATGGAGGGGGAGATTGCAGTGTTAGGTAGGGAACAGCCAGGGAGGGGGTGAGTGCAGAGTTGGATAATGATCAGTCAAGGAGGAGGACATTGCAGTGTTGGGTAGGGATCAGTCGTGGAGGTGGAGATTACAGTGTCGGGTAGGGATTAGTCAGGGAGTGGGAGATTGCACTATTGTGTAGGGATCATTCAGGGAGGGGGAGGTTGCAGTGTTGGGTAGGGATCAGTCGGGGAGGTGGAGATTACAGTGTCGGGTAGGGATTAGTCAGGGAGGGGGAGATTGCACTGTTGTGTAGGGATCATTCAGGGAAGGGGAGATGGCAGTGTTGGGTAGGGATCAGTCGGTGAGGGAGTGAGTGCAGTGTTGGGTAGGGATCAGTCAGGGAGGGGTAGGTTGCAGTGTTGGGTCGGGATCAATCAAGGGAGGAGGACATTGCAGTGTTGGGTAGGGATCAGTCGTGGAGGTGGTGATTACAGTGTCGGGTAAGGATGAGTCAGGGAGGGGGAGATTGCACTGTTGTGTAGGGATCATTCAGGGAGGGGGAGATTGCAGTTTGGGTAGGGATCAGTCAGTGAGGGGGTGAGTGCAGTGTTGGGTTGGGATCAGTCAGGGAGGGGGAGATTGCAGTGTTGGGTAGGGATCAGTCAGGGAGGGGAAGAATGCAGAGTTGGGTAGGGATCAGTCAGGGATGGGGAGATTGCAGTGTTGGGTAGGGATCAGTCAGGGAGGGGGAGATTGCAGTGTTGTGTATGGATCAGTCAGGGATGGGGAGATTGCAGTGTTGGGTAGGGATCAGTCAGGGAGAGGGTGAGTGCAGTGATGCATAGGGATTAGTCAGGGAGGGGGTGATTGCAGTGTTGGGTAGGAATCAGTCAGGGAGTGGAGATTGCAGTGTTGGGTAGGGATCTGTCTGGGAGTGGGAGATTGCAGTGTTCGGTTGGGTTCTGTCAGCGAGGGGGAGATTGCAGTGTTGGGTACGAATCAGTCAGTGAAGGGTTGAGTGAATTGATGGGTAGGGATCAGTCAGGGAGGGGGAGATTGCATTGTTGGGTAGTAATCAATCCGGGAGAGGGTGAGTGCCGTGTTGGGTAGGGATCAGTCACGGAGGAGGTGATTGCAGTGTTGTGTGGAGATCAGTCAGGTCGGGAGAGATTACAGTGTTGGTTCGCGATTAGTTAGGGAGGGGGATTTTGCGGTGTTATGTAGGGATCAGTCAGGGAGGGGTAGATTACAGTGTTGTGTAGGGATAAGTCAGGGAAGGGGAGTTTGCAGTGATGGGTAGGGATCAGTCCGGGAGGGGAGATGGCAGTGTTGGGTAGGGATCAGTCAGGGAGTGGGTGAGTACAGTGTTGTGTCGGGATCAGTATGGGAGGGTGTGAGTGCAATGTTGCGTAGGTATTACTAAGGGAGGGGGAGATTACAGTGTTGTGTAGGGATTTGTCAGGGAGGGGGTGAGTGCAGTGTTGTGTAGGGATCAGTCAGGGAGGGAGATTGCAGTGTTGGGTAGGAAACAGTCAGGGAGGGGGAGATTGCAGTGTTGGGTTGGGATCAGTCAGGGAGGGGAGATTGCAGTGTTGGGTTGGGATCAGTCAGGGAGGGGAGATTGCAGTGCTGTGTGGAGATCAGTCAGGGAGCGGTAGATTGCTGTGTTGTGTAGGCATTAGTCAGGAGTGTGAGGTGGCAATGTTGGGTAGCCATCAGTCAGGGAGGGTGTGTGTGCAGTGTTGCGTAGGTATCAGAGAGGGAGGAGGAAGATTGCAGTGTTTGGTAGGGGTCAGTCAGGGATGGGAGATGGCAGTGTTGCGTAGGGATCAGACAGGGAGGTGTATGAGTGCAGTGTTGTGTCGGGATCAGTCAGGGTGTGGGAGATGGCAGTGTTGGTTAGGGATCAGTCAAAGATGAGAGTTTGCAGTGTTGGGTAGGGATCTATCAGGGATGGGAGATTGCAGTGTTGTGTCAGGATCAGTCAGGGAGGGTGTGATTGCTGTGTTGTGTAGGAAACAGGCAGGGAGGGGGTGATTGCAGTGTTGGGGAGTGATCAGTCGGGGATGGGGAGATTACAGTGTAGGGTAGGGATTAGTGAAGGAGTGGGAGGTTGCACTGTTGCGTATGGATCAGTCAGGGGGGTGATTGCAGTGTTGGGTAGGCATCAGTCAGTGAGTGGATGCATGCAATGTTGCGTCGGTATCAGAGAGGGAGGGGGAGATTGCAGTGTTGGGTCGGCATCAGTCAGGGAGGGTGTGAGTGCAATGTTGCGTAGGTATCAGTCAGGGAGGGAGAGAGTACAGTGTTGTGTGGAGATCAGTCAGGGAGGGTAAGATTACAGTGTTGGTTAGGGATTACTCATGGATGGGGAGTTTGCAGTGTTATGTAGGGATCAGTCAGGGAGAGGTAGATTGCTGTGTTTTGTAGGCATTAGTCAAGGAGTGGGAGGTTGCAGTGTTGGTTACGGATCAGTCAGGGAGGGGGTGAGTGCAGTGTTGTGTTGGGATCACTCAGGGAGGGGAGATGGCAGTGTTGGGTACGGAACTGCCAGGGAGGGGGTGATTGCAGTGTTGCGTCGTTATCACTCAGGGAGGGGGTGAGTGTAGTGTTGGGTCGGGATTAGTCATGGAGGGAGAGGTTCCAGTGTTGGGTCGGGATCAGTCACGGAGGGGGTGAGGGAAACGTTGCGTAGGTATCAGTCAGGGAGGGAGAAATTACAGTGTTGCGTAGAGATCAGTCAGGGAGCGGGAGATTACAGTGTTGGGTAGGGTTTAGTCAGGGAGCGGGGGAGGTTGTAGTGATGTGTAGCGATCAGTCAGGGAAGGGGATATTACAGTGTTGTGGAGGGATCAGTCAGGGAGTGGGAGGTTGCAGTGTTGGGTAGGCATCAGGCAGGGTGGGGGTGAGTGCAATGTTGCATAGGTATCAGTCAGGGAGGGTGAAAAAACAGTGTTGTGTAGAGATCAGTCAGGGAGGGGGAGATTACAGTTTTGTGCAGGGATTATTCAGGGAGGGGCGGTTGCCGTGTTGGGAAGGGATCAGTCAGGGAGGGGTGTTTACAGTGTTGGGTACAGATTAGTCATTGAGTGGGAGGTTGCAGTGGTGTTTAGGGATTAGTCAGGAAGGGGGCTGACTGCTGCGTTGGGTAGGGATTAGTTAGGGAGGGGGAGGTTGCAGTGTTGGTTAGGGATCAGTCAGGGAGGGGGTGAGTGCAATGTTGCATAAGTATCAGTGAGGGAGGGGGATATTGCAGTGTTGCGTTGGGATTAGTCAGGGAGGGAAGAAGGCAGTGTTGTGTCTAGATCAGTCAGGGAGGGGGAGATTACAGTGTTGGTTAGGGATTAGTCAGGGAGGGGGAGGTTGCCTTGTTGGGAAGGGATCAGTAAGGGCGGGGGAGGTTGCAGTGTTGTGTAGAGATCGGTCAGGGAGGTGGGAGATTGCTGCGTTGGGTGTGGATTAGTCAGGGAGGGTGTGTGTGCAATGTTGCATAGGTATCAGTGAGGGAGGGGGAGGTTGCAGTGTTGGGTAGGGATCAGTCAGGGAGGGGAGCTGGCAGTGTTGGGTAGGGAACAGAAATGGAGGGGGTGATGGCAGTGTTGGTTCAGTATCAGTCAGGGAGGGGGTGAGTGCAATGTTGCGTAGGTATCAGACAGTGAGGGAGAAATTAGAGTGTTGTCTGGAGATCAGTCAGTGAGTGGAGATTACAGTGTTGGGTAGGGATTAGTCAGGGAGCGGGGGAGGTTGCAGTGATGTGTAGTGATCAGTCTGGGAGGGGGAGGTTGCCGTGTTGGGTAGGGATCAGTCAGGGAGGGGGAGATTATAGTATTGGATAGGGATTAGTCTGTGAGCGGGAGGTTGTAGTGTTGTGGAGGGATCAGTCAGGGGCGAGGAGATTGCAGTGTTGTGTGGGGAGTATTCAGGGAGGGGGTGAGTGCAGTGTTGGGTAGGTTTTAGTGAGGGAGGGGGAGATCGCATTGTAGGGTAGTGATCAGTCAGGGAGGGGGTGAATGCAGTAATGTGTAGGTATCTTACAGGGATGGGGTGAGTGCAGTGTTGGGAAGGGATCTGGCAGGGAAGGGGGATTGCAGTGTTGTTTAGGGATCAGTCAGGGAGGGGGAGATTACAGCGTTGGGTAGGGATCAGTCAGGGAATGGGGTGAGTGCAGCGATGTGTCTGGATCAGTCAGGGAGGGGCTGAGTGCAGTGTTGTGTAGGGATTAGTCAGTCAAGGGTGTGAGTGCAGTGTTGTGTAGTGATCAGTCAGGGAGGGGGAGATTGCAGTGTTGTGTAGGGTTAAATCATGGAGGGGGAGATGACAGTGTTGGGTAGGGATTAGTCAGTGAGGGGGAGTTTGCAGTGTTGGGTAGCGATCAGTCAGGGAGGGGGGAGATTGTAGTGTTGGGTAGGCTTCAGTCAGGGAGTGGGTGAGTGCAATGTTGCATAGGTATCAGTCAGGGAGGGAAAGATTACAGTGTTGAACCAAAACTGCAATCTCCATATCCCTGATTGATACCTTCCCAAATCTACATTCACCCCCTCCTTGACTGATCCCTCACCAACACTGCAATCTCCCTCCCGACAGATCCCTACACAACAGTGCAATATCCCCTCCCTGACTGATCCCTACCCAACACTGAACTCACCCCCTCCCTGACTGATCCCTACCCAACTCTGCAATCTCCCCTCCCTGACTGATCCCGACCCAACCCTGCCATCTCCCCTCACTGACTGAATCCTACACAGCACTGCACTCACCTCCTCCCTGACTGATCCCTACCCAACACTGCAATCTCCCCCGCCCTGACCGATCCCTACCCAACACTGCAACCTCCCCATCCCTCACTGATACCTATGCAACATTGCACTCACCCCTCCCTGAATGATGCATACCCAACACTGCAACCTCCCCCTCCCTGACTTATCCCTACCCAACACTACAAACTCCCCCTCCATGACTGATCCCTACCCAACACCTTAATCTCCCCCTCCCGGACTGATCACTACACAGCACTGCAACTTCCCCCTCCATGACTAATCCCTCCCCATCACTGTAATCTACCCCTCCCTGACTGATCCCTAAACAAACCTCCCCCTCCCTGTCTAATCCCTATGCAACACTGCAATGTCCCCCCTCCCTGGCTGATCCCTTCAAAACACATCAACCTCCCCCTCCCTGACTAATCCCTACCCAACACTGTAATCTCCCCCTCCCTGTCTAATCCCTACCCAACATTGTAATCTACCCCTCGTTCACTGATACCTACACAACACTGCAACCTCCACCTCCCTGACTAACCCCTACCCAACACTATAATCTCCCCCTCCGAGACTGATCTCTCCCCAACACTGCAACCTCCGCCCTGACTAATCCCTACACAACACTGTAATCTCGCCCTCCCTGAGCGATCCCTACACAACAATGCAAACTCCCCCTCCCTCACTGATACCTACGCGAATTTGCACGAACCCCCTCCATGACTGATGCCTACCCAACACTGTAATCTCACCCTCCCTGACTGATCCCGAACCAACACTGCAACCTCCCCCTCCCTGACTAATCCCTAACCAGCACAGCAATCTCCCCCTCCCAGACTAATCCCTACCCAACACTGTAATCTCCCCCTCCCTGACTGATCACTACGGAACACTTTAATCTTCCCCTACCTGACTGATTCCTACACAACAATGCCACCTCCGCCTCCCTGACTGATCTCTACACAGCACTGTAGTTTCTCCCTGTCTGACTGATACGTACGCAACATTGCACTCACACCCTCCCTGACTGATGCCTACCCCACACTGCAACCTCCCCCTCCCTGACTAATCTCAACACAACACTGTGATCTCCCCCTCACTGACTGATCGCTACACATCACTGCAACCTCCCCGGCTCCCTGACTAATCCTGAACCAACATTGCACTCACCCCCTCCCTGACTGATGCATACCCAACACTGCAATCTCCTCCCTGACTGATCCCTACCAAACAATGCCACCACTCCCTCCCTGACTGATCTCGACCCAACACTGTAATTTCTCCCTCCCTGACTGATATCTATGCAACATTGCACTCACACTCTCCCTGAATGATACCTACGCAACACTGCACTCATCCCCCCCGACTGATACCTGCCCAACACTGCACTCACCCCCCTCCCTGACTGATCCCTCCCCAACACTGCAATCTCCACTTCCCTGTCTGATTCCTACCCAACACTTCAATCTCCTCTCCCTGACCGATCCCTCCACAACAATGCAATCTCCCCCTCCCTGACTGATCTCTACCCAACATTGCAATCTCCCATCCCTGACTGATCCCTACCCAACACTGCAATCCCCCCTCACAGATTGATCCCTAACCAACACTGCAACTTACCCCTCCCTCACTGATACCTACGCAAAATTGCACACACCCCCTCCCTGACTGATCCCTACCCAACACGGCAACCTCCCCCTCCCTGACTAATCCCCACCCAACGCAGCAATCTACCAGTGTTGGGTATGGATCAGTCAGGGAGGGGGAAATTGCAGGGTTGGGTAGGCATCAGTCAGGACGGGGTGAGTGCAATGTTGCGTAGGTATTAGTGAGGTAGGGGGAGGTTGCAGTGATGGGTAGGGATCAGTCAGGGAGGGGTATGAGTGCAGTGTTGGGGAGGGATCAGTCAAGGAAGGGATATTGAAGTGCTGGGTAGGGATCGGTCACGGAGGGGGAGTTGGCAATGTCGGTTAGGGATCAGTCAGGGAGGGTAGACATTACAGTGCTGGGTAGGGAGTAGTCAGGGAGGGGACGGTTGCAGTGTGGTGTAGGGATCAGTCAGGGAGGGGGAGTTTACAGTGGTAGGTAGGGAGAAGTCAGGGAGGGGGAGGTTGAAGTGTTTGGTAGGGATCAATCAGGGAGGGGAGATTGCAGTGTTGGGCAGGGATTAGTAAGGAGGGGGAGGTTACAGTGTTGGATAGGGATTATTCAGGGAGGGGGAGGTTTCAGTGTTGTGTAGGAATCAGTCAGGGAGGGGGAGATTACAGTGTTTGGTAGCGATCAGTCAGGGAGGGGGAGATTGCAGTGTTGGGTAGGGATCAGTCAGGGAGGGGGTGAGTGCAATGTTGCGTAGGTATCAGCGAGGGAGGGTAGGTTGCAGTGTTGGGTAGGGATCAGTCAGGGAGGTTAATCTTGCAGTGTTGGGCAGGGATCAGTAAGGAAGAGGGAGATTACAGTGTTGGTTAGGGGTTAGTCAGGGAGGGGGTGGTTGCAGTGTTGCATAGGTATCAGTGTGGGAGTGAGACATTACAGTGTTGGGTAGGGATTAGTCAGGGAGAGGGAGGTTGAAGTGTTGTGTAGGGATCAGTCAGGGAGGGGTAGATTACAGTGTTGGGTAGGGATTAGTCAGGGAGGGGGAGGTTGCAGTGCTGTGTAGGGATGATTCAGGGAGGGGGAGATTATAGTGTTGGGTAGGGATCAGTCAGGGAGGGGGAGATTGCAGTATTGGGTAGGCATCAGTCAGTGAGGGGTGAGTGCAATGTTGGGTAGGAATTTGTCAGGCAGGGCGAGTTTGCAGTGTTGGGCAGGGATCAGTCAGTAGTAGAGATTGCAGTGTTGGGTAGGCATCAGTCAGGGTGGGGTGAGTGCACTGTGGCGTATGAATCAGTGAGGGAAGGGGAGGTTGCTGTGTTGAGTACGGTCAGTCAGGGAGGGGGAGATTGTAGTGTTGTGTAGTGAACAGTCAGGAATGGAAGAGTGCAGTGTTGGGTCGGGATCAGTCAGGGAGGGTGTGATTGCAGTGTTGGGTAGGGATCAGTCAGGGAGGGAGGAGATTGCAGTGTTCGGTAGGGATCAGTCAGGGAGGAGGGAGATTGCAGTGTTGGGTCGGGATAAGTCAGGGAGGGGGAGATTGCAGTGTTGGGTAGGGATCAGTCACGGAGGGGGAGATTACACTGTTGTGTCGGGATTATTCAGGGAGGCGTTGTATTCAGTGTTGTGTAGGGATTAATCAGGGAGGGTAGAGATTAATGTGTTGTGTAGGGATGAGTCAGGGAGGGGGAGTTTGCAATGTTGTGCAGGGATCAGTCAGGGAGGGGGAGATTACAGTGTTCGTTAGTGATCAGTCAGGGGGGGAATTACAGTGTTGGGTATGGATTAGTCAGGGAGGGGGACGTTGCAGTGTTGGGTAGGGATTATTCAGTGATGGGAAGGTTGCAGTGTTGGGTAGGGATCAGTCTGGGCGTTGGGAAATTGCAGTGTTGGTTAGGCATCAGTCAGCGAGGCGGTGAGTGCAATGTTGCGTACGTATCAGTGAGGGAGGGGGAGGTTGCAGTGTTGGGTAGGGATCAGTCAGGGAGGGGGAGATTACAGTGTTGTGTAGGGATTAGTCGGGGGTAGGTTGCAGTATTGGGTATGTATCAATCAGGGAGGGGGAGGTTGCAGTTTTGTGGATGGATCAGTGAGGGAGGGGAGATTACAGTGTTGGGTAGAGATTAGTCAGGGAGCGGGAGGTAGCAGTGTTGTGTAGGGATCAATCAGGGAAGGGGTGATTAGAGTGTTGTGTAGGGATCAATCAGGGAGGGGAGGTTGCAGTGTTGTGGAGGGATCAATGACGGAGGGGAGATTACAGTGTTCGGTAGGGATTAGTCAGGGAGGGGGAGATTGCAGTGTTGTGAAGGGATCTGTCAGGGAGGGTTAGTGCACTGTTGGATCGGGATCAGTCAGGGAGGGCGAGATTGCATTGTTATGTAGGGATCAGTCAGGGAGGGGGTGAGTGCAGTGTTGTGTTAGGATTCGTCAGGGAGGGGGAGGTTATCAGGAGGGCAAAAAGGTGACATGAGATTGCTTTGGTAAATTGTTTTAATGAGATTCCAAAATGTTGCTACAAATCCATAAAGGACAAAAGGGTCACTGGGAGAGTGTCGGGCCCACAAAGAACAAGACAGCCTGCACGTGGGCCTGCAGGAGATGGGGGAGATACCGAACAAGTATTTCCTGTAAAGAAGGACATGGAAGATGTAGAATTGAATGATGGTTTGGGAAATAGATGATGTCATCTTGCAAAATGTCCACATGACAGAGGAGGAGGTGCTGGATGTCTTGAAATGGTTAAAGGTGGATAAATCCCCAGGACCATATCAGATGTACTCTCGATCTCTGTGGGAAGCTGGAGAAGTGATTGCTGTGCCCCGTGGTGAAATATTTGTATCATCGATAGACACAGGTGAGGTACCAGAAGACTGGAGGTTGGGCTAACGTAGTGCCACTGTTTAAGACGGGTGGTAAGGACAAACCAGGGAACTACAGACTGGTTCGCCTGACATCAGTCGTGGGCACATTGAGAGACGGATAAATGAGGGACAGGAATTACATACATTTAGAAAGGCAATGTCTAATTGGGGATAGTCAGCATTGCTTTGTACGTGGGAAATCATGGCTCAAGATGTTGAGTTTTTTGAAGAAGTAGCAAAAGGATTGATGAGGGTAGCGGGGGTGATGTGAGCGACATGGACTTCAGTAAGGTGTTCGAAATGTTTCCACGTGAGAGATTGGAGAGCAAGGATAGATCTCACGGAATACAGGGAAAACCAGCCATTTGGATACAGAACTGGCACGAAGGTAGAAGACAGAGGGTGGTTTTGGAGTATTGATTTTTCAGCCTGGAGACCTGTGACCAGTGGAGTGCCACAAGGATCGGTGCTGCGTCCACTACTTTCCATTAATGATATAAATGATTTGAATGTGAACACAGCAGGGATAGTTAGTAAGTTTGCAGATGACACCAAACTTGGAGGTGTGGTGGACAGCGACGGATGTTACTTCACATTACAACGGGATGGTGAACTGATGGGCCAATGGTCTGAGGAGTGGCAGATGGAGCTTCATTTAGATAAATGGGAGGTGCTACATTTTGGAAAAGCAACTCTTCGCAGGACTGATACACTTAATGTTAAGGTCCCAAGGAGTGTTTCTGAACAAAGAGACCTTGGAGTGTAGGTTCATTGTTCCTTGAAAGGAGAATTGTGGATCGATAGGATAGTGAAGAAGGAGTTTGGTATGCTTGTGTTTACTGTGCATTGAGGAGAGGAGTTAGGAGGTCATATTGTGGCAATACAGGACATTGGATAAGCCAGTTTTGGAATATTGCGTGCAATTCTTGTCTCCTCCCTATCGGAATGATGCTGTGTAAATTGAAAAGGTTCAGAAAAGATTTGCAAAGATGCTGACAGGATTAGAGGATTTGAGCTAAAGGGAGAGATTAAATGGGCTGTGGATGTTTTCCCTGGAATGTCTGAGGCTGAGGGGTAACCCATATGGAGGTTTATAAAGCCATGAGAGACATGATTAGTTTTAACAGACAAGGTCTTTTCACTGGGGTGCGGTAGTCCAGAACTGGAAGGCCTCGGTTCTGGATGAGTGGGGAAAGATATAAAAGGAACGTGAGGGACAACATTTTGATGTGGAGGGTATTGCGTGTATGGAATGACCTGCCAGATGAAGTGGTGGAGACTGGTACAATTACTGCATTTAAAAGGCATATGGATGGGTATATGAACAAGAAGAGTTGAGAGGGATTTGGGCCAAGTGCTGGCAAATGTGATGAGATTATGTTAGGATATGTGGGTGGCGTGGATGAGTTGGACCGAAGGCCCTGTTTCTGTGCTGTACATCTCTATGACTGTAAATGTTTTGTGCTGTCCATTTCCAGCCATACACTTCACTGTTTCCCCTGTTTACCTTGGTCAGTTCTCCTCTCAAACACATGTCAATGCCTTTGGTTGTGATTGTTGGGTGTGCTTTATGGTCACTTTAACAATCCATCATCTCGCTGAATTCCACTACACTACAATTTCCCAGAGGATATCTCAGTGGGACATTACTCCTTCCCTCAGCGTCATCACCCAACAGTCGATCTGAGATAGCCACCTCCCTGGCCGTTTGCACAACGTCTTATTCAAAGAAACACTGACAGAAACATTCAAAGAGAGTTTGGAGAACATCACTTTTGCCGATGTGACTGTCCCAGATTATACAAAAACAGAATTCTCCCAAAATGATCACAGTGCCTTTGCAGTACACAGGAATTCATTGGAATGTGTAACAGGGTTGAGCAATGAAATGCTGTTAGGCAGCCTCTGATTTGTTCTCCTGCTTGTGTTTTTGACACGTGTTACCCAGAATCTGCATTCAGGCTGATTCAGCTTCATCATCTGGGGCAATTGTTTTCTCTGCACTGCCTTTGTTCCCCATTACTGTCAGGGCTACCCATCCTGCACTCCCTGAGACACCTCAAGGAGGTGTAAAATAGAATATTCATGTTCCACCTTTTGTTCACCGTGTCACCACCAAATCTCATTTATCTCTGTACCACAGTCCGTCCACCTTATTGCAGAGACGTTATCCAGTCCAAAAAAAGAACATGCTTTTTCCACAATTTCTTGTCGCAGTCCAATTCACTGATGTAGTTTCAGATAAACTCCATCTCCTCTTGTTCCTTTCTGCTTGTCTTCAGCTACATTGCCATTTCTCTTTGGATTTGGAAAGCTCCTTTCACCTGAACCCTGGCCCTGCATCCTCTCTGTCAGTTTAAATTCCTTTCCATAAGCCTACCGACATGATTGGCCAGGACACTGCTCCCAGCAGTGTTGTGTTTAATTCACTCATGGGATGTTGCTGTCTCTGGCTGGCCAGCATCGCATACTCACCCCGAGCTGCCCTTGAGCTGAGTGCCTTGCTGGATGATTACAGAGAGCAGTTTAGAGTCAACCCCATCGCTCTGGGTCTGGATCATATGTCGGCCACACCCACTGTCTATAATAGGTTTCCTTCCTAAAAGGATATTAAGCAATTAGATGGGTTATACTGGACACCGGCATTAACATCTGGATGAACAGTCGGGTGAGAATAGCACGAGGCCATCACCTGTCCCACTCGTAGCTCACCTGTCACTGAGTACTGATCCCCGTGCACCATGAATCATAACCCTTTCATCATGACCATTCTGTGATCCTGATACCTTCCTGCACTCTGGTGATATCACTCAGTCTCTCTCCATGTGGTATCCCTCACTGTGTGGGTCTAATTGCTGCCTCTGTCAGCGCCTCTCACTCTTGCAGCTACTCCAGATCCTGAGCCAACAGAATACTCCACTCCAGAGAGACGCAGCAGAACAGGCCAGGGATGGAGACTGGGATTTTCCAGGACTTTGTGGGATTCAGTGCCATTCTTCATGTGTAACCCTGACTGCATCAGTCCAATTTCCCATTCTGTCTGTTTCTCTGTCTCCTGTAGGGACTCAGGATGTTCCTGTCTCAGCCGAATTCCTAATTCCTGTCTCGTCCATAACCGCATCAAAGACGGTTGGTCAGTCACAGAGAGATGGGGAGAGAAATGTGGACCCTTCAGTAAATCCTGCAGCCGGTATGATCACTCACAGTAAACAGCACAGGGAGGGGTTAGTGACCTTCTGTATTCAGACCTGGAAGACAGGACATCGACACAGAGCTGGGTAAGGAACAGGAACATTCTAGGCTTCATTCACATCATCTTGTGTGGGTCCTGCTTTCACCTCTGCTTTACTGGTCCTCCCTGAGACATCTCTCTCTCTCTCCCTCGCTCTCACCCCCTCACTCGTATTCTCTCTTTCTCACCCTCTCTTTCTCTCTCACCGCCTCACTCACTCTCCACCCAAACCCTCTCTCTCACCCGACTCTCTCTCTCCCTCGTGTCCCTCTCTCCCTCATCCCTCTGTCTCTGGCTTGCCCTCTATCTCTCCCTATCACGCTCTGCCCCCTCTCTATCAATCTTTCTCTTTCACTCGCTCTCTCTCTCTCTCGTCCCCTTCTCGCGTGCTCTTTCACTGTCTCAGACTCTCTCTCTCATTTCCATCCCCTCCATCCCGCTCACTTGCACCTCTCTCTCCCTTGCCCCCCCCTCTCACTCGCCCCCTCAATCGCCACACTCTATTTCTCACCCCTCTCTACCCAACTCTCTCACCCCTCTCTCTCACCTCCTCACAATCTCACCCCCTCTCGCTCACACCCCCTCTCAATCTCAACCCATCCCTCTCTCATCCTCTCTCCCCCGCCCCTCTCTCTCTCATCCCCTCTCTCTCTGCCCCTCTTGTGCTCTGTACTCCTCTCTCACTCCACCTTTCTCACTCCCCCCTCTCTCCCCCTCTCTCCCCCTCTCTCTCCTCCCACTCTCTCCCCCACTCTTCCCTCTCTCTCTCACCCCTCTCTCTCGCCCAAAAATCTCCCCCCACCACTCTCCCCGTCCCCCTCTCTCCCCCTCCCCCCTCCCCCCTCTCTATCCCTTCTCTCTCACCCCTTTGTCTCACCCCTCTCTTTCACCCCTCGCTCACACCCCCTCTCACTCTCAACCCATCTCTCTCTCTCTCTCACCCTCTCTCCCCGCACCTCTCTCTCTCTTTCCCCTTTCTCTTCCTCTCTCTCTCTGCCCCTCTTGTGCTCTCTACTCCTCTCAATCCACCTCTCTCACTCCCCCCTCTCACACCCCTCTCTCCCGCTCTCTCTCCTCCCCCTCTCTCCCCCCACTCTCCCCCTCTCTCTCACCCCTCTCTCTCGCCGACCAATCTCCCCCCACCACTCTCTACCTCCCCCTCTCTCCCCCTCCCCCTCTCTCTCCTCCCTCTCTCTCTCCCCTCTCTCTCACCCCTTTCTCTCACCTTTCTCTCTCACGCCATTCTCTCAACCCTCTCTTTCACGCCTCGCTCACACCCCCTCTCACTCTCAACCTATCTCTCTCTCACCCTTGCTCTCTCCCGGCCTCTCTGTCTCTCTCTTCCCCCTCTCTCTTCCCCTCTTGTGCACTCTTCCCACTCTCTCACTCCACCTCTCTCACTTCCCCCTCTCTCCCCCTCTCTCCACCCTCACCCCTCTCTCCCGTCTCTCCCCTCCCTCAACCTCTGTCCACTCCCTCTCTCTCAACCCTCTCTCTTACCCGCGACTCTCCCCCTCCCCCTCTCTCACCCCTCTCTCACACCACTCTCTCACCCCTCACACTACCCCATCTCTCTCGCCCACCTCACTCCCCTTCTCCCCTCTCTCTCTCTCACCGCCTCTCTCTCTCGCTCTCACCCCTCTCTCTCTCTCACACCCCCTTCGCTCTCACCCCTCTCTCTCACCCCTCTCCCCCAACCTCTCCCTCTTTCACCCTCTCTCTCACACACTCCCTCTCTCTCGCCCCCTCCCTCTCATCCCCCCCGCTCTCTCAGCCTATCTCTCTCTCACCCCTCTCTCACCTCTCTCTCTCACCCTCTCTCTTGAAACCCCCCCACACACTCCCTCTCTCTCGCCCCGTCTCACTCACCCCTCTCTCTCACCCAATGCTCTCGCTCACCACTCTCTCTCTCACCCCTCTCTCACCATCTCTCTCTTTCACCCCGTCTCTCACACACTCTCTCTCTCTCTCGCCCCCGTCTCTTTCGCCCCCTCTCTCTCTCGCCTCCTCTCTCTCTCTCTCGCCCCTCTCTCTCCCCCCTCACGCTCTCCACCCTCTCTCTCTCTCCCCTCTCTCTCCCCCCTCCCCCTCAGCGTTCTCTCTCTGTCACCTCTCTCTCTCCCATCTGCTCTCTACCCCTCTCTCTCATCACTTTCTTAACCTCTCTCTCTTACACTCCTCCCTCTCTCTCACCCCTCTCTCAGTCCGCTCATATTCTCACCCCTCTCTCTTTTACACCGCTCGCTCTCCCCGCTCTCTCATCCCAATCTCTCACTGCTCTCTCTTACTCCCCTCTCTATTTTTCTCACCCTCTCTCATCCCCTCTCTTTCTCTCACCCTTCTCTCTCTCACCCCTCTCTCTCACCGCTCTCTCTGTCTCACCCCCTCTCTAACACCCTCACTTTCTCACCCCTGTCTCACACCCTCTCTCTCTCTCGGCCCCTCTCTCTCTCACCCCTTCTCTCTCACCCCTCTCGCTCTCTCACCCCATGCTCTCGCTCACCCCTCTCTCTCACACTCTCTCTCTTACACCTTATCTCCCCCTTTCATCCCCTCTCTCTCTTTCACCCTCCTCTGACACACACCCCTCTCTCTCACCCCTGTCTCTCTCTCCCCCTCTCTCGACCCCCCCATCTCGCCCCTGACTCTCATGTCCTCCTCTCCCACCCCCTCTCTCTTAACACCTCTCTCTCACCCCCTATCTGTCTCACCTCCTCTCTCTCTCACCCCCTCTCTCACACCTCTATCTCGCCCTTTCTCTCAACCGTCTCTCTCTCTGCCCTCTCTCTCTCACCTACTGTCTCTCACTCACTCTCTCTCACGCTCTTAGTCACTCACAGCGTCTCTCTCTCTCACCCTCTCTCTCACCCCCACTCTCAGAACCTCTCCCTGTCACACCCCTCTCTCTCACCGCCTCTCTTCCTTACTCCTTCCGTCTCTTGCTCACTCTCTCTCTCTCGCCCAAACTCACTCTCTCGCCCACACTCTCTCTTACCCCTCTCTCTCGATCTCAAGCCCCTCTCTCTCACCCCTCTCTCATCACTCTCTCTCACCCACTCTCTCTCAGCCCTCTCTCTCTCAGCCCCCTCTCTCTCTCACGCCCCTTCTGTCTCACGCATCTCCCTCTCAAGACTCTCTCTCACCCCTGTCTCTCTCCCCCCTCTCTCTCTCACCACTCTCTCTCTTTCATCCCCCTCACCCGCTCCCTCTCTTTCGCACCCCCCCTCTCTCACAGCCCTCTCTCTCTCTCCACCACTCTCTCTCTCCCCATGCTCTCGCTCACCCCTCTCTCTCACCTTCTCCCTCACCCTCTCTCTCGTTCACCCCGTCTCTCACACACACTCTCTCTCGCCCGTGAGTCTCTCGGCACCTCTCTCTTGCACCCTCTCTCTCTCTCTCGCCTCTCTCCCCCTCTCTCACCCCTTCCTCCCCCTCTGCCCCCTATCTCGCCCCTCTATCATTCCTCTCTTTTACCCATCCCTTCCCCTTTCTCTCCCCCTCTCTCCCCACACTCTCTCGCTCTCATCTCTATCCCCTCCTCACCCCTCCCTCTCTCCCTGTCTCTCTGCCCCCCGCTCTCGCCCTCTGTATCCCCCTCTTCCGCTCTCCCTCTCCCTCTCTCTCCTCCTCTCTCACCCGCACCCTTCCCCTCTCTCCCCCTCTCTTTCCCCCTCTCTCTCCACCCATCTCACCCCATTTCTCTCACACTCCTCTCTCCCCCTTGTCTCTCCCCCTCTCTCACTCCTCTCTCTCTCACCGCTCTTTCACCCCACTCTCTCATCCCTCTCTCTCACCCCTCTCTCCCCCTTCTCTCCCCTCTCCCTCATCCCATCCACCCTCTCTCTCTCCCGCTCTCTCTCACCCCTCTCAACCCCTCTCTCTCCCCCTCTCTTTCCTACCTCTCTCTCACCCCCCTCTCTCACCCCCACTATCAGAACCTCTCCGTGTCACACCCCTCTCTCTCTCACCCCCTCTCTTCCTCATCCCCTCCGTCTCTTGCCCGCTCTCTCTGTCGCCCACGTTCTCTCTCACTCTCTCTCTCACCCACTCTCTCTCAGCCCTCTCTCACTCCCTTCTCTCTCTCTCAGCCCCTTCTCTCTCACCCATCTCCCTCTCACGTCTCTCTCACCCCTCTCTCTCTCTCGCTCACACCCAACTCTCTCTTACCTCTCTCTCTCACCCTCTCTCTCACCCCCTCTCTCTCACCCCGTGTCTGTCTCAACTCTCTCTCAACCCCCTCTCACTCTCACCACCTCTCTCTCAACACCCTGTTTCACTCGACCGTTCTCTCTCTCTCCCCCTCTCTCTCCCCCTCTATCTCTCCCCATTCTCTCAAACCCCCTCTCTCTAACCCCTCACTCACCCCGTCACTCTCTCTCCCTCCTCTCTCTCTCACCGCCTCTCTCTCTCGCTCTCACCCCTCTCTCTCTCTCTCACCACCTTCGCTCTCACGCCTCTGTCTCACCCCTCTCCCTCGCAACCTCTCCCTCTTTCACCCCCTCTCTCACACACTCCCTCTCTCTCGCCCCCTCTCTCTCATCCCCCTCTATCTCTCAGCCTCTCTCTCTCTCACCCCTCTCTCTCGCCCCGACTCTCTTACCCCTCTCTCTCACCCAATGCTCTCGCTAACCACTCTCTCTCTCACCCCTCTCTCACCCTCTCTCTCTTTCACCCCGTCTCTCACACACTCTCTCTCTCTCGCCCCCTGTCTCTGTCGCCCCCTTTCTCTCTCGCCTCCTCTCTCTCTCTCGCCCCTCTCTCTCCCCCCTCACGCTCACCACCCTCTCTCTCCCCCCTCTCTCTCCCCCCTCCCCCTCAGCGTTCTCTCTCTCTCACCTCTCTCTTTCCCATCTGCTCTCTACCCCTCTCTCTCATCCCTTTCTTAACCTCTCTCTCTTACACTCCTCCCTCTCACCCCTCTCTCAGCCCTCTCATATTCTCACCCCTCTCTCTTTTACACCGCTCGCTCTCCCCGCTCTCTCATCCCACTCTCTCACTGCTCTCTCGTACTCCCCTCTCTATTTTTCTCACCCTCTCTCAGCCCCTCTCTTTCTCTCACCCTTCTCTCTCTCACCTCTCTCTCACCGCTCTCTCTGTCTCACCCCCTCTCTCACCCCCTCACTTTCTCACCTCTGTCTCACACCCTCTCTCTCTCGGCCCCTCTCACTCTCACCCCTTCTCTCTCACCCCTTCTCTCTCACCCCTCTCGCTCTCTCACCCCCATGCTCTCGCTCACCACTCTCTCTTACACTCTCTCTCTTACACCTCCTTCTCCTCCCTCTCTCGCCCTCTCTCTCTTTCACCCTCCTCTGACACACACTTCCTCTCCATCACCCCTGTCTCTCTCGCCCCCTCTCTCGACTCACCCTCTATATCGCCCCTGTCTCTCACGTCCTCTCTCTCCCACCCCCTCTTTCTTAACCCCTCTCTCTCACCCCCCTATCTGTCTCACCTCCTCTCTATCTCACCCCTCTCTCTCACACCTCTATCTCGCCCTTTCTCTCAACCGTCTCTCTCTCTGCCCTCTCTCTCTCACCCACTAACTCTCACTCACTCTGTCTTACGCCCTTAGTCTCTCACAGCGTCTCTCTCTCTCACCCCTCTCTCTCTCCCCCACTCTCAGAACCTCTCCCTGTCACACCCCTCTCTCTCTCACCCCCCTCTTCCTTACTCTCTCCGTCTCTTGCCCACTTTCTCTCTCTCGCCCAATCTCTCCCTCTCGCCCACACTCTCTCTCACCCCTCTCTCTCGGTCTCACACCCCTCTCTCTCACCCACTCTCTCTCAGCCCTCTCTCTCTCAGCCACCCCCTCTCTCACACCCCTTCTCTCTCACCCATCTCCCTCTCACCCCTCTCTCTCACCCCTGTCTCTCTCACCACTCTCTCTCTTTCACCCCCCTCACACGCTCCCTCTCTTTCGCACCTCCGTCTCTCACAGCCCTCTCTCTCTCTCCCACCACTCTCTCTCCCTCTCACCCATCCCTCTCTTAACCAGTCTCTTTCTTACACTCCTTCCTCTCTGTCTTACCACTCTCTCAGCCCTCTTATAATCTCGCCCCTCTCTCTCTTAAACCACTCTCTCTCTCCCCTCTCTCTCTACCCTCTCTGTCAACCAACTCTCTCAACTCTCTCTCTTACACACCTATCTCTCACCCCTCTCTCAACCCCCTCTCTTACTCACATCTCTCTCTCTCGATCTCACCCCTCTCTCTCACCCCCCTCGCTCTCACCCCACTCTCTCTAGCCTCTCTCTATGCCATCTCTCACTCTCACCCCGCTCTCTCACCCTCTCTCTCACCCATATCTCTCTCAGCCTTCTCTCCACCCTGTCTCTCACCTCTCTCTCTCTTACCTCTCTCTCTCGCCACTCTCTCACCCTCTCTCTCACCCCCTCTCTCTCACCCCGTGTCTGTCTCACCTCCTCTCTCCCAACCCCTCTCTCTCTCACCGCCTCTCTCAACACCCTCTCTCACTCAACCCAACCCTCTCTCTCACCCACTGTCTGTCTCAACTCCTCTCTCTCTCTCACCCTCTCTCTCTCACACCCCCTCCCTCTCTCAACCGTCTCTCTCACCCCTCTCTCTCACCCCTCTTTCTCTTTCACCCCTTTCTCACACGCTCCCTCTCCCCCCCCCCTCACCCTGTCTCTCTCTCTCTCTCTCTCTCTCTCTCTCTCTCCCCCCCTCTCTCTCAGCCCTCTCTCTCTCTCTCACCACTCTCTGTCTCCGGCTCTCTCTCTCATCTCACTCATCCCTCTCTTAACCACTCTCTTTCTTTCACTCCTCCCTCTCTCTCACAACTCTCTCAGTCCTCTCTATCTATCTCACCCCTCTCTCAACCCCCTCTCTCTCTCTCACAGCTCTCTCTCTCTCGCTCTCACCCCTCTATCTCACCCCTCTCTCTCTTGCCCCGTGCTCTCTTACTCTCTCTCTCTGACCTCTCTCTCTCTCACCCTCTCTCTCACCCCCCTCTCTCACCCCCGGTCTGTCTCACGTCCTCTCTCTTCCAATCCCCCCTCTCACCCCCTCTCTCTCACCCTCTCTCTCTCTCACCACCTCTCTCTCAACACCCTCTCTCGCTCATCCCCTCTCTCTCACACCTCTCTCTCTCACCCCTCACTCTCTCTTACCACATGCTCTCGCTCACCCCTCTCTCATACCTTCTACCTCACCCTCTATCTCGTTCACCCCGTCTCTCACACACACTCTCTCTCGCCCGTGTCTCTCTCGGCACCTCTCTCTCGCACCCTCTCTCTCTCGCCTCTCTCCCCCTCTCTCAGCCCCCTCAGTCTCTCACCCCGTCACTCTCTCTCTCTCTCACACCGCCTCTCTCTCACCACGCTCTTTCTCACACCACCTCTCTCATAGCCTCACTCGCCATCTCTCTCTTTCATCTCATCCCTCACACTCTCTCTCTCTCTCTCTCGCCCCCTGTCTCTCTCGCTGCCTCTCTCTCGCCCCTCTCTCTCTCGCCACTCTCTCTCCCCCTCACTCTCTCCCCCTTTCTCTCCCCCTCACTCTCTCCCCCTCTATCTCTGTCCCTGTCTCTCAACCCCTCTCTCTCACACCCTTGCTCTCTCACCCCGTCACACTCTCTCCCCCTCTCTCTATCTCACCACCTCTCTCTCTCTCGCTCTCACCCCTCTCTCTTACCTCTCTCTCACCCCTCCTCTCTCACCCTCTCTCTCTCACCCTTCTCTCTCACCACTCTCTCTCTCACCCCCTCTCTCACCCACTCACTCTCTCTCCCCCCTCTCACACCCTCTCTCTCTCAGCCCCTCTCTCTCACCCCCTCACTATCTCACCATGTCACTGTCTCTCCCCCTCTCAATACCCTCTCTCACTCATCCTCCTCTCCCTCACCCGCTCTCTCTCACCACCTGTCTGTCTCACATCCTCTCTCTCTCACCCCTCTCTATCTCTCACCCCCTCTCTCTCAACCCCATCTTTCTCACCTCCTCACTCTCTCATACCCCTCTCTCTCACCGCCTGTCTCGCAACACCCTCTCTCACTCAACCCCTCTCTCTCTAACCCTCCCTCTCTCTCACACCTCTCTCTCTCACCCGTTCTCTCTATCTCACTTCACTATCTTACTCACCCCTCTCTCTCTCAACCCTCCCCCTCATCCCCATCTCTCCCTCTCACCCTCTCTCTCTCTAACCCCGTCTCTCTCACACCTCCCTCTCTTTCACCCGTTTCTTACTCACCCCTCTCTCAGCCATCTCTCTCCCTCACCCGACCCTCACTCTCACTCCGTCTCTGTCTCTCACTCCTTTTCTCTCTCTTACCCCCTCACTCTCTCACCCCTCTCTCACACCCTCTCTCTCTCAGCCCTCTCTCTCTCTCACCCTCTCTCTCTCTCGCTCTCAGCCTTCTCTCTCTCTCCCCTCTCTCAACTCTCTCTCTCTCTTTTACCCCTTTCAACCTCACCCCTCTCTCAGCCCTCTCTCTGGCTCACCCGACTCTCTCTCTCACTCTCTCTCTGTCTCTCACCCTTCTCTCTCTCACCCCTCTCTCTCAACCCTCTCTCTCTCACCCTCTCTCTCTTTCACCCCCTCTCTCACACACTCCCTCATTCTCGCCCCCTCTCTCTCTCACCCCTCTCTCTCTCATCCCATGCTCTCTCTCACCCCTTTCTCTCACACCTCTCTCTCACCGTCTCTCTCTTTCACCCCGTCTCTCACACACTCCCTCTCTCTTGCCCTCGTCTCTGTCGTCCCCTTTCTCTCTCGGCCCCTCTCTCTCGCGCCCGTCTCTACCCCCTCACACTCTCCACTCTCTCTCTCCCCCTCTATCTCTCCCCCTGTCTCTCACCCCTGACTCTCTTTCCCCGTCACTCTCTCTCCCCTCTCTCCGCTCACTATTCTCTCTCTCACCGTCTCTCTGTCACCCCCTCTCTCTCACCCCATGCTCTCGCTCACCCCTTCTCACACCCCTCTCCCTCATCCTCTCACTCTTTCACCCCGTTTCTCACACACTCCCTCTCTCTCGCCCCCTGTCTCTCTCTCCGTCTCTCTCTGGCCCTCCCTCGTCCCTCTCTCTCTCCCGACTCTCTCCCCCCTCTCTCTCCCCGTCTATCTCTCCCCCGTCATTCAGTCTCTCTCTCTCTCACCCCCTCACTATCTCACCCCGTCACTGTCTCGCCCCCTCTCTCTCACCACCTCGCTCTCAACATCCTCTCTCACTCATCTCCCTCTTTCACCCCTCTCTCTGTCTCACCCCACTCTCTCAGCCCCTCTCTCTCAAAACCTGTCTGTCTCACCTCCTCTCTCTCTCAACACCCTCTCTCGCTCATCCCCTCTCTCTCTCACACCTCTCTCTCTCACACCTCAATCGCCCACTCTCTCTCTCTCACCCCTCACTCTCTCTCACCCCATGCTCTCGCTCACCCCTTCTCTCACCCTCCCCCTCACCCTCTCTCTCGTTCACCCCGTCACTCACACACTCCCTCTATCCCGCCCTCTCTCTCTCGCCTCTCTCCCCCTCTCTCAGCCCCCTCAGTCTCTCACCCCGTCACTCTCTCTCTCACACACACACCGCCTCTCTCAACACCTTCTTTCTCACACATCCCCATATCGCCTTCACCCCTATCTCTCACCCCACTCTCTCACCCTCTCTCTCACCCCCTCTTTCTGACACCGCCTCTCACAACCTTCCTCGCCCTCTCTCTCTTTCATCCCATCCCTCAAACACTCTCTCCCTCTCGCCCCCTCTTTCTCACGCTGCCTCTCTCACCCCTCTCTCTCGCCCCTCTCTTCTCCCCCTCACTCTCTCCCACCTCTCTCTCCCCATCACTCTCTCCCCCCTCCATCTCTGTCCCTGTCTCTCAACCCCTCTCTCTCACCCCCTCGCTCTCTCACCCCGTCACTCTCTCTCCGCCTCTCTCCCTCACCACTCTCTCTCTCACCCCTCTCTCTCACCCCTCTGTCTCTCAAGCCATGCTCTAGCTCACCTCCTCGAACACCCCTCTCCCTCATCCTCTCACTCTTTCTCCCCGTCTCTCACACACTCCCTCTCTCTCGCCACCTGTCTCTCTCGCCGTCACTCTCACCCCCCTCTCGCTCACCCCTCTCTCTCACCCCTCTCCCTCACCCTCTCTCTTTCAACCTGTCTCTCACACACTCCCTCTCACTCGCCCCCTGTCTCTCTCGCCGTCGCTCTCTCGCCCTCCCCTCTTCCCTCTCTCTCTCTCCACCCACTCTCTCCCCCTTCTCTCTCCTCGTCTCTGAGTCCCTCTCTCTCAACCCCTCTCTATCTCACTCCGTCACCGTCTCTCCTCTCTCTCTCTCATCGCCTCGCTCTCAACATCATCTCTCACTCATCCCCCTCTTTCACCCATATCTCAGTGTCAACCCTGTCTCTCACCCCCTCTCTCTCACCACCTGTCTGTCTCACCTCCTTTCTGGCCCACTCCTCTCTATCTCTCACCCCCTCTCTCTCAACCCTGTCTGTCTCCCCTCCTCTCTCTCTCATACCCCTCTCCCTCACTGCCTCTCTTGCAACACCCTCTCTCACTCACCCCCACTCTCTCTCACACCTCTCTCTCTCATGCGTTCTCTCTATTTCACTTCACTATCTCACTCACCCCTCTCTCTCTCAACCCTCTCTCTCATCCCTCTATCTCTCCCTCTCACCCTCTCTCTCACTCACCCCATCTCTCTCTCACCACTTTCTCTCATTCACCCCTCTCTTTCTCACCCCTCTCTCTCCCTCCTCTGTCTCTCATCCGACTCTCTCTCTCACACTCCCTCTCTTTCTCTCACTCCTCTCTCTCACCCCCTCACTCTCTCACCCCTCTCTCTCACACCTCTCTCTCTCAGCCCGCTCTCACTCACCCTCTCTCTCTCTCGCTCTCCCCCTTCTCTCGCACACCCCTCTCTCTCACCCCTCTCTCACTCACCCTCTCTCTCTCTCACCCTCTCTCTCACCACTCTCTCTCTCATCCTCTCTCTCTCTCTCGATCTCACCCCTCTCTCACACCCTCTCTCTCTCACCTTCTCTCGCTTGCTCTCACCCTTCTCTCTCTTACCCCTCTCTCTCACATCTCTCTCTTTCTATCTCTTTACCCAACTCTCTCTCATCCCTCTCTTATCCCCTCTCTCTCTTATACTCCTCAATCTCTCTCTCACCACTCTCTCAGCCCCCTCATACTCTCACCCCTCTCTCTCTTACACCACTGTCTCTCTCCCCTCTCTCTCTACCACTCTCTCTCAACCCACTCTCTCACCTCTCTCTTGCACCTCTCTATCTCTCTCACCCATCTCTCTCTGGCACACGCCCCCCCTCTCACCACTCTCTCTCACCCTTCTGTCTCACCCTTCTCTCTCACACACCTCTCCTTCTCTGTCTCTATCACCCACCCCTCTCTCACTCGTGTCTCTCTCACCCCCCTCTCTCTCACCCTTCTCTCTCACACCCTCTCTCACTCGCCCTCTCTCTTTCACCCCGTGTCTCACACACTCCCTCTCTCTCACCCCCTGTTTCTCTCTCTGCCTCTCTCTCTCCCCCGCATTCTCTCGCCTCCTCTCTCCCTCGCTCCTGTCTCTCTTCCCCTCACGCTCTCCACTCTCTCTCTGTCTCCCCCCTCTCTCTCTCCCCCTCTATCTCTCCCCTGTCTCTCCGCCCCTTTCTCTCTCACCACCTCACTCTCTCTCCCCCCTCTCTCACCACCTCTCTCTCAACACCCTCTCTCACTCATCCCCCTCTCTCTCTCTCTCACCCCATCTCTCTCACTCCCTGTCTGTCTCACCTACTCTCTCTCCCACCCCCTCTCTTTCTCACCCCCTGTCTGTCTCTCCTCCTCTCACTCACCACCCTCTCTTCTCACCGCCTCCCCCTCAACACCCTCTCTCACTCACCCCTCTCTCTCTCTTTCACCCCTCTGTTTCTCACCCGTCTCTCAGCCCTCTCTCTCCCTCACCCGACTCTCTCTCACTCTCTCTCTGTCTCTCACTTCTTCTCTGTCTCTCTCACCCCCTCGCTCTCTCTCATCCTCTCTCTCTCTGTCACCCCACTCTCTGTCCCTTACGCCCCACTCTCTCACCCCTATCTCCCTCTCAACCCTTTCTCTCACCCTCTCTCTCTCCTCTCACCCTCTTTGTTCTCACCCTTCTCTCTCTCACCCCCTCTCTCACCCCTCTCTCTCTCTCATAGCACCCTCTCTCACCCTCTCTCTCTTTCACCGGCCTCTCTCACACACTGCCTCTCTCTCGGCCCCTCTCTCGCACCACGTCTCTCTCCCTCCCCCTCTCTCTCAACTCACTCTCTCTCACTCTCACCTCTCTCTCCACTCTGCTCTCTACCCCTGTCTCTCATCCCTCTCATACCCTCTCTCTCTTACAGTCCTCCCTCTTCTCTCTCACCACCCTCTCTCACACACTGCCTCTCTCTCGGCCCCTCTGTCGCAACCCGTCTCTCTCTCTCCCCCCCTCTCTCAGCTCTCACTCTCACCCTCTCTCTCTCTCTCTCAGCCCTCTCTCTCTCTCACACCTCTCTCTCCCCTCCGCTCTCTACCCCTCTCTCTCACATCCCTCTCTCTCGCACACCATGCTCTCGCTCACCCCTCTCTCTCACCCCACCCCCTCACCCTCTCTCTTTCACCCAGTCTCTCTCACACTCACTCTCTCTAGCCACCTGTCTCTCTCGCTGTCTCTCTCACCCCCCCCTCTCGCTCAGCCCTCACTCTCACCCCTCTCCCTCACCCTCTCTCTTTCAACCTGTCTCTCACGCACTCCCTCTCTCTCGCCCCCTGTCTCTCTCGCCGTCACTCTCTCGCCCCTCCCCTCTTCCCTCTCTCTCTCCCCACTCTCTCCCCCTTCTCTCTCCCCCTCTATCTCTCCGCCTGTCTCTGAGTCCCTCTCTCTCACACCCTCTCTATCTCACCCCGTCACCGTCTCTCCCCCTCACTCTCTCATCGCCTCGCTCTCAACATCATCTCTCACTCATCCCCCTCTTTCATCCCTCTCTCAATCTCAAACCTCTCTCTCACCCCCTCTCTCACACCTGTCTGTCTCACCTCCTTTCTGGCCCACTCCTCTCTATCTCTCACCCCCTCTCTCTCACCCCTTTCTGTCTCCCCTCCTCTCTCCCTCATACCCCTCTCCCTCACTGCCTCTCTTGCAACACCGTCTCTCACTCACCCCCTCTATCTCACACACCCCTCTCTCCCTCTCACCCTCTCTATCTCTCACCCCATCTCTCTATCACCCCTTTCTCTCTTTCTCCCCCTCTCTCTCTCACCCCTCTCTCACTCACCCTCTCTCTCTCTCTCTCACCCTCTCTCTCTCACCCCTCTCTCTCACCCTCTCACTCTCTCTCGCTCTCACCCTTCTCTCTCTCACCCCTCTTTCTCACCGCGCTCTCACCCGTCTCTCACACCCTCTCTCCCCCAGCCGTCTCTCTATCTCACCTTCTCTCTCTTGCTCTCACCCTTCTCTCTCTTACCCCTCTCTATCACATCTCTCTCTTTCTATCTCTTTACCCAACTCTCTCTCATCCCTCTCTTACCCCCCTCTCCCTCTTATACTCCTCAATCTCTCTCTCACCACTCTCTCAGACCCTCATACTCTCACCCCTCTCTCTTACACCACTTTCTCTCTCCCCTCTCTCTCTATCCCTCTCTCTCAACCCACTCTCTCACCTCTCTCTTACACCTCTCTCTATCTCTCTCACCCCTCTCTCGCGCGCACGCCCCCTCTCTCACCCCTCTCTCTCACCCCTCTCTCTCACACTTCTCTCTCACACACCCCTCCTTCTCTCTCTCTCTCACCCCCTTCTCTCTCACCCCTCTCTCTCACACCCTCTCACTCGCCCTCTCTCTTTCGCCCCGTGTCTCACACACTCCCTCTCTCTCACCCCCTGTTTGTCTCTCTGCCTCTCTCTCTGTCCCCCGCATTCTCTCGCCCCCTCTCTCTCTCGCTCCTGTCTCTCTTCCCCTCACGCTCTCCCACTCTCTTTCTGTCTCCCCCCTCTCTCTCTCCCCCTCTATCTCTCCCCTGTCTCTCAGCCCCTTTCTCTCTCACCACCTCACTCTCTCTCCCCCCTTTCTCACCACCTCTCTCTCAACACCGTCTCTCACTCATCCCCCTCTCTCTCACCCCTCTCTCTCTCTCACCCCATCTCTCTCACTCCCTGTGTGTCTCACCCCGCTCTCTCTCCCACCCCCTCTCTCTCTCACCCCCTGTCTGTCTCTCCTCCTCTCACTCAGCACCCTCTCTCTCTCACCGCCTCCCCAACACCCTCTCTCACTCACCCCTCTCTCTCTCTTTCACCCCTCTGTTTCTCACCCTTCTCTCAGCCCTCTCTCTCCCTCACCCGACTCTCTCTCACTCTCTCTCTGTCTCTCACTTTTTCTCTGTCTCTCTCACCCCCTAGCTCTCTCTCTCATCCTCTCTCTCTCTCTGTCACCCCACTCTCTGTCCCTTATGCCCCACTCTCTCACCCCATCTCCCTCTCAGCCCTTTCTCTCACCCTCTCTCTCTCCTTCTCACCCTTGTTGCTCTCACCCTTCTCTCTCTCACCCCCTCTCTCACACCCCCCCCCTCTCTCTGCCTCTCTCTCTTTCACCGCCCTCTCTCACACACTGCCTCTCTCTCGGCCCCTCTCTCGCACCCCGTCTCTCTCCCTCCCCCTCTCTCTCAACACTTCTCTCTCTCACCTCTCTCTCCCCTCTGCTCTCTACCCCTGACTCTCATCCCTCTCTTACCCTCTCTCTCTTACACTCCTCCCTCTTCTCTATCACACCGCTCTCTCACCCTTTCTCTCTCTCACCGCCCTCTCTCACACACTGCCTCTCTCTCGGCCCCTCTCTCGCAACCAGTCTCTCTCTCTCCCCCTCTCTCTCAGCTCTCTCTCTCACTCTCTCTCTCTCTCCCAGCCCTCTCTCTCTCTCACCTCTCTCTCCCCTCCGCTCTCTACCCCTCTCTCTCTCACATCCAACTCATAACCCTCTCTCTCTTACACTGCTCCCTCTCTCTCTCACCCCCTCTCAGCACTCTCGTACTCTCACCCTCTCTCTCTTACACCGTTATCTCTCCCTTCACCCCCTCTCTCATCCCACTCTCTCACTGCTCTCTGTTATTCCCCTCTCTATTTATCTCACCCCTCTCTCATCCCCTCTCTCGTCACACCCTCTCTCTCACACTCACGCACCTCTCTCTCACCCCTCTCTCTCACTCCTCTCTCTCTCACCCTCTCTCTCAACCCTCTCTCTCTCACACACCCTCTCTCACTCACAACTCTCTCTCTCACACCTGTCTCTCTCTCACTCCTCTCTCTCTCACCCCTCTCTCTCTTGCTCTCACTCTCACTCCTCTCTCTCACCCCTCTCTCTCACCCTCTCTCTCTTTCACCCCCCTCACACACTCCTTCTCTCTCGCCCCCTCTCTCTCACACTCCTCTCTCTCTCATCCCTCTCTCTCGCACCCCATGCTCTCGCTCACCCCTCTCTCTCACCCCACTCCCTCATCCTCTCTCTTTCACCCCGTCTCTCTCACACTCCCTCTCTGTCGCCCCCTGTCTCTCTCGCCGCCCCTTTCTCACCCCCTCTATCTTTCGCCCCCTCTCTCTCTCCCCCTCACTCTCTCCATCGTCTCTCTCCCCCTCTCGCTCTCCCCCCTATCTCTCCCAGTTTCTCACCCCCTCACTCTCTCGCCCCATTCCTCTCTCACCCCCTCTCTCTCTCACCGCCTCTTTCTCAACAACGTCTCTCACTCATCCCCTCTCTCTCTCACCCCCTCTCTCTCACCCCCTGTCTCACCTCGTTCTCTCTCTCTCTCATCCCCCTCTCTCTCAACACCATCTCTAACACACACTCTCTCTCTTACCCCCTCTCTCCCTCACACCTCTCTCTCTCACCCGTTCTCTCTATCTCAACTCACTATCTCTCTCATCCCTCTCTTTCACTCTCTCTCAAACCCCACCTTCTCTAACCCCTCTATCTCACACCCCCTCTCTCTTTCTCTCAACTCTCTCTCTCACCACCTCACCATCTCTCCCACGCTTACCCACGCTCTCTCTCACCCACTCTCTCTCACCCATCTCTCTCACCCTTCTCTCTCACACAATCCTCCTTCTCTGTCTCTCTCACCCACCTCTCTCTCACCCCTTTCTCTCTCACCCCCCTCTCTCTCACCCCTCTCTCTCACACCCTCTCTCACTCGCCCTCTCTCTTTCACCCCGTGTCTCACACACTCCCTCTCTTTTACCCCCTGTTTCTCTCTCTGCCTCTCTCTCTCCCCCGCATTCTCTGGTCCCCTCTCTCTCTCGCTCCTGTCTCTCTTCCCCTCACGCTCTCCACTCTCTCTCTGTCTCCCCCTCTCTCTCTCCCCCTCTATCTCTCCCCCTGTCTCTCAGCACCTTTCTCTCTCACCACCTCAATCTCTCTCCCCCTCTCTCACTACCTCTCTCTCAACACCCTCTCTCACTCATCCCCCTCTCTCTCACCCCGCTCTCTCTCCCACCCCCTCTCTCTCACCCCCTGTCTGTCTCGCCTCCTCTCACTCACCACCATCTCTCTCTCACCGCCTCCCCAACACCCTCTCACTCACCCCTCTCTCTCTTTCACCCCTCTGTGTCTCACCCGTCTCTCAGCCCTCTCTCTCCCTCACCCGACTCTCTCTCTCTCTCTCTCTATCTCTCACTTCTTCTCTGTCTCTCTCACCCGCTCGCTCTCTCTCTCATCCTCTCTCTCTCTGTCACCCCACTCTCTGTCCCTTACGCCCCACTCTCTCACCCCTATATCCCTCTCAACCCTTTCTCTCACCCTCTCTCTCTCCTCTCACCCTTGTTGCTCTCACCCTTCTCTCTCTCACCCCCTCTCTCCCCCCCCTCCCTTCTCTCTCATACCACCCTCTCTCACCCTCTCTCTCTTTCACCGCCCTCTCTCACACACTGCCTCTCTCTCGGCCCCTCTCTCGCAACCCGTCTCTCTCCCTCCCCCTCTCTCTCAACTCTTCTCTCTCTCACCTCTCTCTCCCCTCTGCTCTCTACCCCTGTCTCTCATCCCTCTCTTACCCTCTCTCTCTTACACTCCTCCCTCTTCTCTCTCACACCGCTCTCTCACCCTCTCTCTCTCTCTCACCGCCCTCTCTCACACACTGCCTCTCTCTCGGCCCCTCTCTCGCAACCCGTCTCTCTCTCTCCCCCCCTCTCTCTCAGCTCTCTTTCTCACTTTCTCTGTCTCTCCCAGCCCTCTCTCTCTCTCACCTCTCTCTCCCCTCCGCTCTCTACACCCCTCTCTCTCACATCCAACTCATACCCCCTCTCTCTCTTACATTGCTCCCTCTCTCTCTCACCCCCTCTCAGCACTCTAGTACTCTCAACCTCTCTCTCTTACACCGTTATCTCTCCCTTCCCCCTCTCTCATCCCACTCTCTCACTGCTCTCTCTTATTCCCCTCTCGATTTACCTCACCCCTCTCTCATCCCCTCTCTCGTTACACCCTCTCTCTCACACACTCCTCTCTCTCACTCACGCACCTCTCTCTCACCCCTCTCTCTCACCCCTCTCTCTCTCACCCTCTCTCTCAACCCTCTCTCTCTCACACACCCTCTCTCACTCACAACACTCTCTCTCACACCTGTCTCTCTCTCACTCCTCTCTCTCTCACCCCTCTCTCTCTTGCTCTCACTCTCACTTCTCTCTCTCACCCCTCTCTCTCACCCTCTCTCTCTTTCACCCCCTCACACACTTCCTCTCTCTCGCCCCCTCTCTCTCACACTCCTCTCTCTCTCATCCCTCTCTCTCGCACCCCATGCTCTCGCTCACCCCTCTCTCTCACCCCACTCCCTCATCCTCTCTCTTTCACCCCGTCTCTCTCACACTCCCTCTCTGTCGCCCCCTGTCTCTCTCGCCGCCTTTTTCTCACCCCCTCTATCTTCCCCCCCCCTCTCTCTCCCCCTCACTCTCTCCATCGTCTCTCTCCCCCTCTCGCTCTCCCCCTATCTCTCCCAGTTTCTCACCCCCTCACTCTCTCACCCCATTCCTCTCTCTCCCCCTCTCTCTCTCACCGCCTCTCTCTCAACACGGTCTCTCACTCATCCCCTCTCTCTCACACCTCTCTCTGTCTCACACCTCTGACTCACCCTCACTCTCACCCCCTACTCACACCACCTGTCTGTCTCACCTCCTCTCTCTCCCATCCTTTCTCTCTGTCAACACCTCTCTCTCCCA